>NC_088107.1:16822514-17128243 GCF_036370855.1 Dromaius novaehollandiae | reverse complement strand
AGTAAGCTTGGTTATACCTTGCTGTAGAGCATATGCAGAAGCAGAGAGGTACCAATGTAGTTATAGCTGGGAAGTAAGCCAACATGCTGTTAAAAGGAAGAATGATGCACATGTAAACAATTACAAGCCTGCTGGAACAACAGTAATACTGGCTAAGGCTCATGAAAGCAATGGTTTTACTGTGGGGACTCTGGCAGGGCACAGATCAGTCTTGCAAAGTACTGGAATGTGAATAGCAATTTATGTGAAGTGGTTTGCAATATCTTCAGCAAGTATGAATAAGAGTTGAGCCAAGACTGACAGTGGAACTAACTACCCAACAGGTGTATTTTCTGGACTGTGTAAAACCATTGCAAGGGAAAGCCAATGGAGAGCTCAGCACTTTCACTCAGAATTTGCTTGCTTTGTGTTTCAGTCTTATTTTAAGACTAGTATCTCTTGAGTTTCTAAATCATCTCTAATCACATGTTTTGCCATTATTGAAGATATGGACTTTAAATTGTAGCACATGTTCTCATTTTATGATAACACTAATTACATTAAAATGATAAATTAGCATTTGTATCTCTCAAAAAGGATTGTTTTGGGCATTCCATTATCAGCTGCTCAAAAAAAAAAAAAAAGCTTCTGAAAGCAAGGCTTTGTAGTTAATGCTGCTTGGACTTCTTACTTTTTAAAAATTAACTGTGAGTACTCTGGGAATCTCATTATAATGCTGGGTGTATTTGCTGTTCAGATTTTAATCATCTGAATGGTATATGCTTTTTCTTTTCAGTACGCTGCAGGATGACATTTTCATTCTACATGAACAGGAATATGATAGTTTGCTTGAATCAGTCTTCAAAACTGAATTTCTAAGCCTTTTATCAAAACGATACGAAGAGAAAACACAAAGAAAACTACCTCTGAAATTCAGCAATACGTGAGTTATGTTTTTACAATGGGCTTCTAAGAATAATCTTTGCTCTTGCTGCCTAGGCAAAGGAGTGAATGCTAGTTTCTGAGCTCCTGAAACTAAGCTTTGCTGTAGACTAATAGGAGGCAGCACAGTGTAAAATCTAAGTGTGCAAGAAGGCAACCTGACTGCCATAGCTATTCAGAGTCACAGGCTAGGATCCTGCCTGGGCCAGTGGCCGGTTTCTGCTGCCTGTGCGCTGTAAGGCTTCAGGGTAGATGGGCTGCCTTTGGTGTAGCTGAGCTGCTTTCACGCTACTGAAGGAGGCATCGGGCCCAAGGGACTGCAGCTTTGGCGGGCCGCAGAGCAGCCATGCCAGCCTGCCCCACGGCCAGGCCCAGGCTGGTCTCCACGCAGTGAAGGTGCAACCATAGGCCCAGCTCTCCGTCTCTGGGCTGGCTGCTGGGTCCTAGCACGAGAAGGGAGCTGCCCATCCTCTTCAAACTCCTTAACCTTGCCCCAGAGCTGTGGAAACATTATGATGAAGCGTTTGGAAGACAATTCCAGAGTCATAACGTACTAATCTGAAATAACATCTCTTCTGAGGGTTTGGGGGGGGGGGGCGGGGCAGAGGACTGCAGGATGAGAGAGGGCCTGAAGTAGCCTTATTAACTGAATAATTTTGTGCATAATTTTCAGAAACAAGCCCACAAAGCTACAGAATGTTTGATGTCCATTTTAGCTGTAAGGACGTGCTGGAAACTATCCCAACAAACGTGTTTTTGCTAATACTCCTACCCTTTAAGCAGATTAACAACAACAGCAAGCCTGGGATTTGCATGTTTATTTTGTTTCCTTCAAAGAAGTGTAAGAATTATAAATGATAATGGGACGTTATTAGTTTAGTGTTATAATGGCACAGGAGGACAGGGCGAAGTGTGACCCATTCCTGTAGTGTATACGCCTATAGCCTGGGAATCCAAAGCCAGTACCCAGAGTAACTGTTTTTGTTCAGGTAAAATGTAATGTATTACACTTCTGGGGTCTTGCCCAAAACAAATCATGGGTTCATTAGCTTGTATCTAGTTACAATACAGAGCAGATAGTGTGGAAATACTAGGAAAGAGTATACAAATGTGAGGGGAAAAAAAAAAACTCCTCCAAATTAGGAAGATTCAAGTATATATGCAAGAATGTACACTCCCAGAACATGCATAAAACCCACTCCTAAAGTATATATAGGTCATCTAATAGCATATACAGAAGACTGTTTAGGAATGGAGTGCTTACTAGCTCGCTGCTGCAGAGGCAGTGCCTGAATCTGCATGATGGCAGACACAGCTGTTGCTCAGATCTTTGCAAATTTTCCCCCAAAGCTCACTACATGTGTCTCCATCCTTTCCAGAGCATCTCAACTTCCTTTGAGTGGCTCTGCTGGGAAAATTAAAAGCATCAGTAAAGTATAACCTTTAAAAAAAAAAAAAGCATGAAACAGATTTAGTTAGGTGTTTTACATTAGCTTATTTACTCCAGGAATACAGTTTTTCAGTCTTAGAATTATAAATATAAAAAAGGCTGTAAAGCTAAGTTATCTGCTGCTAAGTGATATTGTCCTGATTTTATATGTAAATGCTTTCTGGATTTTTTGCTTATGTTCATGTGCTTATATTAGACTTGAAGTGAAGCTGAAAAAGGAGAATTGGGGGCCCTGGAGCTCTGGCGGTTCTCGTCAAATACAATTTATGCAAGGCCAAGGTGATATAGCCATTCTCAAGCCAAGTAATAAGGTGCTGCAGATCAGCATTGGACCAGGGCTACCAAAGAATTCCCGTAAGTATGAATTTCCTTTAGAAATTAGTGAACGGTTTGGAAATTTAGTGAATGGTTGACTCTTTCTTTCTCTCCTTGCTTGCATCTAGACTCAGCCTGTTTTATTGTTTCTCTGTAACACTGAAAGGAAGATCAAGTTATAGAGCCTAATGATACAACAGATTTCCCTGCTGCTCTGCAGTCTTTCTGGAATTTGTTTCCTTCACTATTATATAGTGACTGGTTCTGAGGTGTCTGAAATTCTTTTCCCTGTGGCAAAAGAAATGTGGTGTTTAGTCATGTGACAGCACAAATAGCACGTTACCAAAGCAGTTTGGGGAAGAGCTCTAAGCTCATGCAGTTCCTCCAGTCTTGCTGATGCAGAAAGGTCTGCATCAGGATAGGACAAGTTGTGATAGGAGGAAAGGTATTTTGGGTCCCATTTACAGCAGCCTTCAGACATTTTAAATTTAAATCATGTGACTGAACTGGGTCACAAAAGGGAGAATATGCCTAAGTCATCCCTGTTGCACTGAAAGCTTGAGCATGACCTGGCTAATAAACACCCTAGGAGGCAGATTCTTTATTCCTGAAGATCAGGCCTGTCTGATCACAGAGGAGATGTCTGGCAGCCAGAAGGCCTTATCTAATGAATTTAATCCAGAAAGGATAACAAAACGTTGCTGGTTTCTCACAGGCCCTACTAGACGGAACCTTACCCAAAGCAGAGGGTGTTCCAGCAGGTCTCAAGGTCAGACATACCCTATGAGAGCTGCACCACCTCCTCCCGGTAAGTCATCTCAGCCTTGGGCAAAAACAAAGTTCCAAATTCAGTCTCTCTCTTTAGTGTTGTCATCTGATATTTTTTCACAGTAAAAATCTCATAGTAAAGCTTTTCAAATACTCTTTGAATGATCCAAACTGAAACATATATATTTGAAAAGGCTTTTCAACTCTGTAGGGATTTAATCAACTATGTTGTTGGAGGTTGGTGACAATCAAACTAGTATTCCATCAGACATGTCCCAGTTGTCATGGACGCTGCCATGTTCAGCCTCTTACTATAAAACACTGAATACAAAACTAACCCCATAGCCTTGTTCACTCTCCTTTTAGGGCAAAATATATACACTCAGCACAGACATAGACAATGGTTAGCAGTGAAATTGCTTTCAGTGCCATAAATAATATGCAAAACAATTTGCAATGCCATTTATGTCTGGCTGTCTCATCCTGTTATATAACAACTTTTGTATAGGCTAAATGCTGAAGCATATCAGCCATGAGTAAGTAGCATATTTTTTTTCTTTTGCATGAGATTGATGTCATTAGGGTGTTTCACTTCTGCCCTTGAAAGATATGATTAATTTAGCCTATGAACTCAGAGGAGAGAACAATATCCCATTGACCCACCATTTCCCAAGTGTTTTTTTTCTTACGCTCCCCAGAGTATTTTTGACAAAGGGTTCTCTTTCAGTCAGCTGCTGTTTATTGAGAAGCACAATACTAAGAGTATGTCAGATGTACAACCAGCCTTGGTCACCAAATTAAACAGGCAACTCCTGATCCGCCTAAGACCTCATAGCAGTATGAGTCAAACTAAGGCATGCATGATCTGCAAGAACTACTTGTTGTAGTGTGGCAAGATATTTAAATTACTGTAGTTAAAGAAGTTGTTAACCAGTCTGCAAACCACTGCTTCTGACTGTTGATAGAGAACACTACTGTGTTCATTCCAAATAGTCATACAGGGTGAATTAGAACAAGGGACGTCTGTTTTAACAGTATCTTCAAAGACTCTTTCAGTAGTTTTACAGCTGCATGAAAAATACAAAAATAACTGGTTAGGTTGAGAGCACCTTGTGATTGTAGACCAAGCCCCAACTTGCCTCATGTTAAAATAGTTTGACCTGCTCCAGTGGATGCCCATACCTGCAGTGTGGCCTTTTATCATCATATATCCCCCCAGGGCTTGTGACAACCGCTGAACAGATGAGTCAACAGAGGGTCCTTATTAGAAGGCTCTGCCTTTTTGTGCAGCAAGACACTGGGCTAACTTTCCTCTCAAGTTACACTACAGATGTTCATGAACCATTGGTACCTCTCTGTGGCCTCCTGGCAGGACAAGTGTAACTACTAAAGTTAAATGCTGTACTGACCCTTATGCATTAAGGTAGCCTGTTTAAAGCATGAGCAGAAATCTTCCACCCAGACCTCAACTCAATTGCCTTATTATATATTATTTTAAAAAAAGAAAAGTAAACCCCTTTTGTAAAATAGCCAGTTAGAGCTGGAAACCGAGATAAAAGACAACTGGTATAAAAGCGTTCCAAAGAGAGCAGCCAGAACTTCCAAGGAGCCTGAGGCAGTTGAGTGATTTGGGCATCTACCACCTTGAAAGGCGCAAACAACAACAGACCTTATCACTACTTAAGGTCTGCCATAGCAGCAAGAGAATGTCAGAAGTGAAGAGTAGCTGCTGAATGCAGCAGGCTTTTCTCTAGTGTCACAATTATGAGTTCTCCTCTCTGCACAGCTATTTATTCTGCTAATTTTCAGCTGGCATAATCACAAGGGAAAAAGATCACCCCACAGCAGTAACCAATCTCATTTTTAATATAAGCATAGCTTCCATTTAATTCAGTGGGAGTTTTAGGAATGCAAAGAATGCAGAATTGAACTTAAACCCTGATCCTGAAAGTAGCTCAAACATGGGTAGGTTTGTTTTAAATTCACTTTAGAGGCCTAGTTTTTTTTTTAAAGCATTTACCTTCATCTTCATCTAGAAAATTCAAACTCATTTTGAGCTATCAAAGTAGGAACAAGTCATTTTTCTTTTTCTTTTTCTTTTTTAAAAAAACTTGCTTGTTAAATAGGCAAATATTTGTATCAACTTTAAAAAAAATCCATCAAGTATTCAGAGAGTTCAAAATTTTAAGCATTTGATCCCTTTTAACTTTAAATAAACAAACAAATATCCAGAGAGCCCAGTAACTCTACATAGCTTCAGATTAAGACCATCCGGATAAAATTTTATGCGTTGTTTTTAAATAGAAGTATGGTGGTTACACATTAGGTAACATTAATGAGGTTGAATTCAGCTGAGAGCTTTGCAAATCCTCTTGCACACTTATAACATTCTAGCCACATGGCTCAAAGTTGAGCAAGAATCTATGAAGTCATGAGTCCAAAATAGATCATCAGTGAACCTGAAACTGTGCATAGGTGAAACTTTAGGATTATAGCTTTATTTTGTTTTTAAGTTCTTTGATAGCTGAGTCTAGCTGACAGCTGAACCACCAACACCGCTGTGTTGACATGTGTTTCTTTACTTCTAGGTCATCATCAAAACGGAGTAATAACTCCCCCACAGTCTGTACTACATTCCCAAGTCCCAGCAAATCAACGGGCCAATCAGAAAAACCTGTACACAAGTATGATCCGACCACCTTTACCACAGCAGCTGTCTGGAGGATCAAGCAGGATTTCAGAGCAACCGGACAGCTTGGATTTCCTCAAAGTACCTGACCAAGGAGCAGCTGGGTAAGATTTTTACATTAAATCAGGAAAAAAAAAAGAGTCAGTTTCTGTAAGTCACTTCACACATTCAAACCATTCATGGCTGATAGTTATGTTGTGTACATAGATGACCAGATTATGCTACTGAGCTGCACTCAAAGGTCACCTCAATCTTCCATAGGATTTCAAAATACATATTCCATCACAGTTCATAAGCCTTTAGGAATGAAGGTGAACCAGTTCCAATAGGTCCAATATTAATTTCCTAACCTTGCATGGTACCTCCCACTTAAGACTATCAAAACACTTGGTGGGCTTTGACTAGGCCTTATATCTCTTCTGGTTTAAAGATCAGTAACAGTAGCTGCCATATGCTCCATGGCCACTGTCAGCCCAGAAACTCTGGCTCATGGTCCTTTTGTTTCAGCCAGCAACTTTGACTCCTGCCTCATACATCACTTCTGTACAGCTCAGTGTTAACTTCAGTGTCAGGCAGTGAGACAGCATTGAATTCATACTCACACTTGACAAAGATGACTGTACTTTTTGTGTCAAATGCAAGATTATTTCAGTCACTCAAACTTCTAAGCTGTAGCTGGGGGTGGGAGAGGAATAATTTTACTGCTGTGGCCAGGTATTTCCCAATAGTCAAGTATCAAAAGCATCAAAACTATCACCAGAATTGGCAGAAAGGAGGAATCGAGATCAGGGGCTTAAGTAGGGAGGGAAACAAAGCTTTGTTCTCAACTCTGAAAGCTGCTGCTCCAGGTGTTGATTGAAAATCCAGAGTAGGGAAAACTTCTGTATATGTTCCCATGCTGTCACTGATCTGTAGATATCATCAGGACAGAAGTTTTCTGTTAAATATATGGGACTTCAGAATGTTAAAGGCCTTACAAAATGTAAAAGGCTTTTAGTGACTAAACAATTTCTACTTTAATTTAGTCCTTTATATTCTGTTTTCTTGTTCATTAGTGGAGTTTTGCTGTAGTGGGAATTTGAATGCCAGTTCATTGTCAAAGACTGCTGCTTATTCAGCAATTTTAGCGAGAAAGATTATTCTTGAATAAGCAGCTTATGTTTCTTCTTGCTGATCACTTCCTAATCATTTCCTATTTGTGCAGTTGAACACTGATGTAACTGTGATTCTCAAAGAAATCACTATTAGTAACAGCTGGATGTCCCAGGGCATATTAAATCAACAAGGAAAATTACATCAGCAGGTAGAAATAAAATCCACCGTAGTAAGGCTTAAATACTTTTCATGGTAATGGTTAGTGCAGACACCATTCTGCAGTCCACAGCTATTCAAGTAAACTCACACATGATGTACACCTCTGCTGCCAGAGAGGGTTCCCCTCTTCCTTGTTAAGTAACAAGCCCTGTGTACATTCAGCTAATCGTCTTTCTTACATCTCTGGGCCAAATGATAGAGAGGGTAGAGACAGGAGGAAATTCAGACCTTTTTCTGCTGGGAACTCTATATTTGCAGCTTCTTAGCAATCTTCATTTCATCCCTCTGTCCCTCTCAGTGTCTCTTCCTCCAAACAGTCTCTCTCCTTCTCTCCTTCCCTCTGACAGATTGTTGTTACCTTCCCCTGCAGCCAGACGGGCCACATAGCCCAGCCCATGGCAGGCAGCCGGCAGCTTCGTGTTGCACCACTGCTCTGACTCACTGCCGAGGCTGAGCCTTCACCGACCACACCAGCTAGAGCCCATGTAGCCTCTGACGGTTATCTAAAGGCCTCAAATAAAAAAGACACTGCTGTATCAGGGATTTTGCCTAAGGGCCCGAGTATGTCAAAGTAAGGTAAAGTAAGTTGTTCTTCCGCCCCAGGAGCGGGCAGTACTCACGTGCCCTGTTAAAGGGGTGGTGTTGTCGCTGCTCACTATAGACAAACACACAACAGTCATGGTACTCTCACACTGAGCTCTTGTGATTCAAGCTCCTAGGCTAGATCATTTTGTCAAACGTGTAACAGCTTGCATTTGGGGTAATCTGGGAAAAGTCACGATTAGGCCAAACATTTGCCCAGTCTCCCCCCACCCCTCTGCTCTCAATAACCCTTTAACATATTTGCCTTTGTTCTGGAATAGTCTTGGTGGGTTAGGTGGAGACACTCAGAGCCCATGGCCATGTGGACCACTGGAGGAGGGGACTTAGAAGCAGCCACAAACCTTTAACTGTATAAAATGCTGTTTTCTATCAGCAGACCCTTAGCTCTCAGTCTACAGCCAAGCACCCACTCATGTCACTGCCAGGGGTCCCTTAGCCCATGGGCTGGGCTAGAAGCTCCTGGTGGCCTAAGCCATCAGTTTTGTCCTTTTGTGTAAACCAGCTTGCTCCAATACTTAACTACAGTACTTACTATGGCTCTTTTATACCTATGACAACAAGATGTGAGCAGTAGACACCTCTTGGAAAACAAACAGTGACTGTATGTGGAACTGATAGATTTTTCAGTATCAGATGTGCACAAGATTTCTAAGCAGGTGCTTTCCAGCTCCTGCATACACAGAGTGAACGTGGTCAGCCCTGCAGCAAAATTAGACAAGAGCATGTTGTCTTCTCCATTGTACTAATAGTAGGCATTTTTCCACTATGCAGCAAATGCTAGCCATAAAGCAACTGTAAGCATATTTAGAACATTTCTCCATTTAAGATTGGTCATCAAATAACAAAGAAAAATGAAATGGTCTACTACTAATTTTGAGAATTCCTCAATTGTCAGCAGGTGCCAGCATTTCTAAACATGCTTGCATCTTTGTGAACTAGCACCTTCCCTTCTTTTAAGAAACGGTCAACTATTCTGATTACATGCCCGGTTGTTCTGTTAGAGCTCTCTCTCTAACATTAGCCTTTTACTTATCTTGAGAACACAGCTCATGTAACAAAAAAAAAAAAACCCAAAAAACCAAAAAAAGACCCACACAACTAAGCCATAAGTCATTGAGATTTCTACCAGACGACTATGAATGACGTATTCATTATTGTAAAAGTGATGCAGCAGCCACCAAATACATAGTGGCATAGTGTCAATCACTCACTCTGTCCTACAGGATAGGAGAAGGGGGGTGGCGGAGGGAAGAGATCAGGTGCATCACACCAGAGCATTAGTTCCTAATGCTATGGGCACACAAAGAAAAAGAAGGCTCATCCCTTTCAGTCTTACTGCCCAAGTTTACAAGCTTGGTTAGCACATATTAATGCTTCTGTTATTTATACATACCATTTTTAAGAGCATTTATGATTGAGATAAACAAAAAAACACTGCAGTATCTTAGGCCAGACAGTAAAGATGTCTTTCTTGTTCTACTGACAGCTGTATACACTCAAAACTGACAGGAAAAAACCCCACAAGCAGCCACAGCAATAGTTTTAACTAGAACAAGCAGGGCTCTGCCATCTAGCCCTTTGCATGGGTTTTGTGGAAGTTGGGCTACTACAGAAAGCCACAAGCAAGAAGGGAGAGTGCTTTGGTAGCAGAGTTGATGATTCTGGGTAAAAGAAAGTAGGAAGGGAAGCAACTGTTTGGGGAAAATTTTTTTTTTTTTTTTTTTTTTGGTTGGTTAAAGTAGTCTGCAGTGTTAGGCAATATGGGTGTTATGCTGGAAAGTCAGAGGCCTGGTTTAAAAAAAAAAAAAAAAAAAGGCTAGTAAAGTTGTTTTTCTAGAACTTACCATTCCAGTAAGTGTCTAGTAAACCTCTCAATCACATCATAGAATAGTTTGTTCCGCTTTCGCTATCTAAAATACAACCTGGGGTATAGGATTTTGCATAGATACGGTGGGAAGTGCGATGCTCCAGCCTGAGAGGAGTGCAGACCAGTAAAGATACATTCAGGTGGACATCGGAACAGATATGTAATAATTTGATTTTTACTTTAAGAAGTGTTGGTAGTCTAGGAATTGGCACATATGATTAAACAAAGTAGAAAGCTCTAGGAAAAGAATAGATTTATTTTGATGCAGTGTATACAGTGCTTCAGTAATGGCAATACCACCAATTCAGAGCACACGCGTCAAAAGACCAACTTGTCAACTTTTTGCCATAATTTTAGTACAACCTAATTATTGACTCTACCAACACCAACAATTACAGAAACTCATATATATGCCTAGAGCTGCTTCCCGGCCCATTTTATGATCTAATCTCCATGTAGAAAGGAGCATTGCAACACTACCCCCTGTACACAGCCCTCTGCAGAAGCTGCTCACAGAAGCGCCGATTTCAAAGAGACGCTAAGGACAGTTACACACCCACGCACCCGCACCCACACCCACCCGCACGTTTGCGGAGAGCCGCCCCGGCCGCAGGCGGCTCCGTCGCGGTCGCGGTCGCTGTCGCTGCACGCTGCCGCGCGGGGATCCGCGTGGGCGGCGCTCGCGCGCCCCCTGCTGCCGCCCGGGCGCCGCACGCTGTAGTTCAGCAGCGCTTGGCTTAGCGCGCTGCGTGCCCAGGACAAAGCAGCACAGTGAAGTTTGTTACAGCGACTGAGGGGAGGGAGAGGTGCCGCAGCAAAGCTGGCCCTGGTCATCAGCCACAGCAGCTGCAGGTGTCCCTGCCGGCAGAGGAGACCTGAGCAGGTCGTAAGAAAGTTTACCAGGCCGCTCTCTTCCCTGGTCCTGTGGATTGGCGTAAAAGCTGGGTGCAAACTCAGATCCATGCCCCTGTGCAGGTCCTGCATGGATTTCTGAACAGAAAGCTGCACCCAGGCAGGTCAGCTAAGTCTCGGTATGCTACGCTGTAGTTCAGGGTTTCGTTTGCCCAGCACTGAGTATCAAGCAAGCTGCTGAAAAGAATATCTACAAACCGCTACTTCCTCTGGCTGGGGCAAGTGTTAGGGACCTGGCTGGGCTGCACACTGACAGAGCTAGAAATGCAGATCATATTTCAACTAGAGAAATTCCAAATCCAGTCCAGAATACAACTCCCTCCTCCCCCCACAAAACCAACCCAGCTCACACAAAGGAGCACAGGAGACCAGTACAGTTAAGTCCAGAAAGGGCATCTGGGAGAGGTGGTGGGCAGGCCCTTCTCTTGCACCTACATCATCAATTTATGCTATCATTAGATTTTTCTCTAATACATTCATAACTATTAAAGTATGAAACCAAACATCCCTGAAGTTCTACAGTAGTAACAGTGCTCACAGAAGATGGACACTTGCATGGTTTTCTTCCTGAGCTCTATGACATCCTTTAGCAGTTTGCTAAAAAGAACCAACGTCACTATATTCAGCAGAGGCTCTCAGAGGATTGTTTTCGTTTTGTGATGTCCTTTTCAAAAGGCAAGGATCTAACATAACGAAGGAGCCAGAAGAGTTGTGGATTTCAGGACCACAACCATTACAGAGGTCATTTTTAGGCATGGTATTTTAGAGTGGCAGAATTTTTATTTTTAGATAAGTTAACTCATTTTAAGGCAACTCTAGGCTCATTTTCTGGTGCAGCTCACTACAGAAATGTAAAATTATGACCAGCTAGAGCCAGTGACTACCATAAGTCCTAGGCTTAGTAGTTTTTTTTAATAACTGCAAACCTTTTCTGCAAGAGCTCCGTCATCACAGCATTACATGGCATTATCACAGCTCTGCCTCTTCCACATCATTGCAACATTTAGTCATTCAGCACTTTTTTTTTTTTTTTTTTTTTTTTTAAGCCCAACAACCACCATACTAGATCTAATACCTGTTCTCTCTTCCAGCCTTTATTAGCCACTGAGCTGGCAAAATGCATTTCTTTCCTCTTTCCCCTTCCTAATCTTTGGAGTGGTCACAGCTGTGACAGTTTTGCAGCATTTCCTCTGCTGCTTCAGAGTTGACTATAACACAACAAGTCCATAGACGGCCCTGGGATCTGAGGCAACTTAAAGATGCTGTATCACTTTCAGCTTAGTCACAAGAATGGTAAAGTAGCAAGCCTGTGAGCTGGAACTGTCTTTTTAATACTGAAAACTCAATCTCTGGTAAAGCTGGGGGAGGGTGGGGAGAGAGACGAAGCCATGTAGATGCAGAGAGATGCACGAACTGCATGCGCACATTTGTTTACATTCAAGCCCGAGCACTAAGTGTCTTATCCCATGCATTACAACAGCTGATTGGCAGTACCTAGTCATCCAGTTCAGCAGCTCAGCAGGGAAGAAATAACAACTGTTAACATCCCTGTGAAAGGGATACAAGTCTTACATTTACATTTTTAACTGCTATGATATTCAAGTGAGAGTTCCTTTTCCCTTGTTCTATGATGTTCTTTAGAACCAGTGAACTAGGACAGGGGGCTTTATTAAGTTCAGCTTCAAGTCATAGGTTTGAAGTACACTAACATTTTTCCCCTCATTAGTGTTCGCAGGCAGACGACAAACCGGCCCCCACCAGCTGGGGGAAGACCCAAACCACAGCCAAAACCCAAGCCTCAGGTACCGCAGTGCAGGGCACTGTATGCATATGATGCTCAGGACACAGATGAACTTAGCTTTAATGCCAATGATGTGATTGATATAATCAAAGAAGGTACGTAAACAGGTAACAAAAGCTTTTGCAAATAAGTTACTGATCTTGAAGGTACACTGTCATAATCAGTAAGGATGACTTTCAGCTACCCCAGTCATTTTCCCTTCATTATCCTTGAAAATTCCTGTGATACCTCAAAAAAAACAGGCAGAGCAGAGAAGTCATCACACCTACAGCAATCAAACTTGTGCACTTAAAAGCATACCAGAGAGATCCGCTGAATTATTCCCTACTGTATGACTTTAGATTTTGTTAGAGAGTGCTCCATCACAGGCTCTGGATGAAAATAAGCCTAAACTACAGCTGTAGCACAAGAACCAAGTAATAAATAAAGCCATTCCAACTCCCTGATGTTTCCAAAGCAACCAGATTAGGCCTAGCATTATAGCCAGAAGATTAGCAAACTCAGATTCTCCAAATTATTTATCCTCAGTCCTTCATGAGAAGGCTTCCACTTTGTGTGGAACAGTTTTGCAAGGCTATCTCAAAAAAAAAAAAAAAGATACAAAAACAGCTGTGACACAAGTAGGAAAGATTACAGAACTTCAGTGCTTACTTTTCTTTCTTTGTCATAGATCCTTCTGGTTGGTGGACAGGAAGACTACGAGGGAAACAAGGTCTGTTTCCCAACAATTACGTGACCAAGATATAAAAGATTAAGGATTTGTCAGATGAAAAATGGCATATTACTACCAGTGGTTGAAGGTATTTTCCCTTGCCTTCAGGACACTGTTCCTCTGAGATCTGTCATTCTCAGCAGCATTTTCACCAGTGAAGTTGTGAACAAGCAGGAGGAAAAATCAGTTAGCTTTCCACAGTGCAAACTTTGATCTTTGCCTCAGAAACACACAATGGACATACTGACAAATTATTTATTATATTTAAAACCTGGTTTTAACACCCAGTGAGTGAAGAATGCTTAAACCTACTATCTTCCTGAAACTGAAAGGTGCTTTGCAATCTGGGACCAGGGACTTTGAAAGGGGTGTATTTAATAAGTGCCTTTTAGTTGAATATTAGTAATCTTTTTAATTATCTAATGAAGATAATGTTAAATGGACACTTCCTCTAATGCAGATCATTCTGGGGAACATGTTAAGTATGCTGCTACATGTCAAAAAGATTTAGGATCACTTGGGATACTACCATCTAAAAATCGACTGTGATGGTATATTTAAATAATTCTGTACAGAGGCATAATGGAACTGACTTGTGTTTGCTGATGTATTTAGGGACTCCAACAGGCACTATAAAAAGACAAAACAGAAAATGATGCAGTACTGTATGCTAAACAATGTTGCCTTCTCCAAGATTTATATTAGAATATGGCTGGCCCATGTTGGATTTATGTTTAATGCTCTACCTGTTCTAAGAAGTGTCTTTATGCAGAGCTGTACATTTATAGAAACAGATCATATACTGTATATAGAAACCTGATTATGGTAGAAACATATATGAATGTATAATGTAGTAGTCCACTGTTCTTATGAATAACGTAGTTTTACTAGATTTTTATGCCAGGTACTTACAGATATGCACTCTTCCTTTTAAATGGTAAAAAGTGTTATTGCTCAAGTCTGATTGCCTCCCACACCATTCAAAATGGCTGTTGCTTGCCATACAGATATCAGCATTCATGCTTTGTCTTCTGAACCTCCATGAAATAAAACACAAGAAACAGTTAGCTGAACTGTTCTATTCATTGTACAGTTTGTTTTCAGGAACCTATACCAGCAAATCTCTTCATAATGTAAGTTTGTTGGCTTTTACTGCATAGGTTTCTAAAGAAATCCCCTTCCTCTCCAAACACAGAACTGTTTTCCCTGCACCCAAATGAACTGCTAGGTGCAGTGCATTTTTCTGATTAAGAGCAGATTAAAAAAAGTTGGTATTAAAGAAAAATTGCACAGGATTTAAGGTGTAGGAACCCCCCCCCCCCCCAAAACCACAAAGAAAATTAAAATAAAAACCACACCGCACAAAAAAGAGCTTGAATTCCCTCCCTCACAAGCCATTGCCTAAGCCTAATTTAGGTGCACAAACTCCACGGGCACCAGTAGGAGCTCACTGACTGCAGAAGTTGTTTCTTTGCATCTGGACTGGAAGCTAGAAACTAGGGCCTCAGTCCAGGAGGCAGTTGTATACCCCATTAGCAGTAACAGTGCTTGGCATACTTATACCATAGGAGAAAACAAATCTCTTGCTCAAGGAGATAAAAGCCTGCAACTTCAACATTCTTCCATAGGAAGGCATTAGCTTCCCCCCTGTACATCAACACCTGCACATCTACACAGGGAAAAAACATACTGGGGAAAGGGAAACATTGAATTCAGCACAACTAATGAAATACTCGTTAAGAGTATGGAACTGAACATGCAACACTGAGGTAAGGAATAGGCTTAAATGAAGTATCAAGGCAAAAAAGCTGCATTACTTCTATTCCTTTGAGCATACAGATACCTACATTCATTAGAAACAAAGAAAGGAAAGCAAAATTTTAGAAGCAATATGGAAGAATCTACTTGTGGTGGGTTTGACTGTAGGCACTGAAGAGCTGGATCCAGGTAGTGGAGCAGGGTTTAAGAGCTGACCTGCTTCAAAGTTCTCCTCCCCTTAGTTCCACATCTATGGCCAATGCACATACAATGCATCACATCATACTTAAGAAAATTCCCTTTGTTTAGGCACACGAAGATAAAGAACACATCTTACAGTCACTCAACACAGGGACTTAAAAGGCTAATATGATGCAATATAGACAGCCTACTACTTTCCCTAGCTCCGAGTTGACAGCACATTAAAAAAAGAAGTTTTTGTATGCTCTTATGGGACAAGATGTCGAGACAAACCAGATATTTAGGTATCCTTTAAGATACACCAAGAAAAGATGAACTGTCTGCCTGCTCTTTCTTACCTTAAGAGTGAGAACAAAAAAAATTATCAAGCATAAGCCACTATGAAGCTAGGAGTCAACAGTCAATGAGTTAATCATCCACTTCTGACTGCAAGCTGCATCAGTCATCTACATAATCCAGTGTCCTGCTTGGACATCAGACTGCAGACATGTCTAGGTAGTGCCTTCAAGACTCACAGTTGCGATATTCACTGCAAATATCAGGGTTTTTTTTCAGTGTTTTTTTTTTTTTTTTTTTTTTTTAAAAAGGAGCTTTATTTCTAGGTATAGCATTGTATTACAAAGCAAGTTTAAAAGGTCACTTTCAGAGCAAGCCTGAAATGTCTGTGGTAAGGCTGAAAGGCTATGTAAAAAGAGCAGCATGTTTGCCCTAATAGGCAAATGAGGACAAAGTGCATGGATCATCAGAACTTGTCTGCCTAGAGTTATCATACGAGTGATGAAGCTAGGTCCTTGATTATCCTGCAGTTCAGTTGAGGGATTGTGCTGATCATCAGGAGTTTGCTACTTGCATACTTGTTCTTTACAGCCTGCAGAAGTAGAGGAACAGTGTTATAGAGGATTTAAATATTTAACATGTAAATATAGATAAGTCAGACAGATCAGTTTTGAGTCAACTGTCCTGACTGATTGACTAAAAGTAAGGGTAGAAGTGAACCAGCATGCAGAGTAGCAAGAGCAGGGCACTAATTTTAGAGCATTTTAGACAAACTGATGCAACATGCTCTCACAAGGTCATCAGAGTAACATATGCATTGATAATATAACATATGCATTGATAATATAAAGAACATTTAGTTAAGTATTCACAATATGCAGCAAAGGTGTTTCTAAAACATTAGAAACACAATTTGAGTAGTTATACTTACAGTGTATTTTGTTAAATTCTCATTTACTTTGACAATGTTCTTGGCCATGTGTTTCATAGTTATCCCAAGACTGTCTTCTGAATATCCAGTATAGTACTGCTGCTTCATACCCTGCAATGTAACAATAGAAAACCTAGAGCCTTTTAAAGTAGTCACCTCGGGTAGCTGACACCCCAAACATCATGAGCTAGAGCCTTGTGTTCCAAGGAACTGTACCATCAGTTTAGGACACAGATACAGAAGAGTTTCTAGCATGCAGTGACAACTCTGGACAGACATCAATCAATTTGATGGCTCAGTTCAACCAACTGGAGAAAAAGAGGCCTACAACAGTAAGTTTTATTAAAAATACTTACCCATTTGTTACGTCCCAGAATCTTTTGTGACAAGCATAATGCAGCAGCTGCAATCTCTGAAGGATGATGGTGCACCATGTCATAATCCACCAGAGTCAGCTCCATTAGATACTTTGCTAGTGTATGTTGCTCAGCATCAGCCTATCAGATCAAGAGCTTGTTAATCCACAAAGTTTACTTCACTTTATCAAGTTGATCCAGGGTTGTTTATTCCAGCCATTAACTGACAAATAACTTGGCAAAACAACAGTAGTCAACAAGAGCTTTATTAACATCTAGGGACCGTACTTCCTAACAGGACAGTTACCTCAAGTCAAAATTGAGCCCAAAAGTTAGGACCAGTGTAGTCTAACATCCATTTGGAATGTACACTCCAAGCTGTACAAGAGATGTTAACAGAAAACTCCTGTGCTGGGCATTTCTGTGCCTTGCTTAGGATACAAATGCTTCCTCTACAATACACTGGGGGTATGGGTGTGTAAAATTAGTTAAGTAGTTCCTAAGGAGTCAGCTTACTTCAAGAGCTGCCCAGCAATATGCTGAAGAAACCTTTTACTGGAGAATACCCTACTTACCAAGCAAAAGGCTAGGGTTCTGCTCTACTCATTTGTTTAGTTTACTGTAACAGTGAAATTACTGCAAATAAGACTGAACAGAACCCCAGTAAAGACACATGAACAATTACTGGCAGTTGCAGTGATGTTGACAGTCATGCCACCACGTGGTGGAATTTTATAGTTGAACATTTCCTGACCCCGTATATGAGCAGAAAGCAAAATCAGACCACGTGATGAAAATGCCTAAAGCAATCCTGTCTTTACACAAACAGAAGAGTTCTAGATAATGAGGACAAGTACCCACCTCACCAGCTTTTGATGCTCTTCTTAAGAAGTGAAGTGGAAGAGGACGCCCCAAATCAAAGTTCAACTCTTTGAGAATCACGATTTCCATTTCTCTAACTTCATCACTGGTGTAGGCATTGTCAGTAATGTAAACAAAATCTGCTACATCAGGAGAGAACATCTCTTCGTATTTGGAAGCAAGAAGCAGTGCTGTTACACCCACCAACTGAAGCCTCTTGCGGGGTACCGGATGACTCTGCAATACAGAAGTTTACAAATGAAGTTATCAAACTCTAAATGACTAGGTTCTGATTTAGTAGTTTATAATGACAGTGTGATAGAGTTCATTCTTAGAACACACACAAAATTTTCCACTGAGTCAGAAGGGTCCCTATAATGACAGGCTCAAAGAGGACAGCAGCCTCAAAGTTATGTTAAAAAGCTCTTACACAATCACGCAGTAGAATCTTCAGGTATGAAGAAAGACTAAATCCTGAATTCTTTTAAAGACCATTCTCACTGAGTAACTCTCCTAACCCAAACACGTATTGAAAAACTTCTTAAAAGACACTTACTTGTAAGAAGCGATCCATAACTGCAACACACATATACAGCGTCTCCTGCAAAAGCTGAAATCTTGAGTGAACCTGGACGAGCCAGTCAACTAAAATTGCACGCATACGCCCATTGATCGCCTTCCCATCAAGGTAACGGGGGCGCACCGATTGCTGTAGCTGTAGAGAGAATTGTGTGAGCAATAAGATGAATGCCATACTGCAGAAGCACAGAATCAGTATGTAGGTATTCATACCTCAAGCTGTCTCAGATAAAGATAGATATCTTTTACATAGTCACTACAAAGCTGGGGGTTCTCCCAGTCCTCAGCATCAATGTCTTCTACACTGTTGAGCAACACATCAGAGAAGGCTTGGCACAAATCCTCTTCTTGCATAGACACATCCATGGGAACTGGAGAGAGAACCTAAGGAACAGGTTACAGCACTTACTTACCTACTGATTAGGCAACAACGTTCTTTCCACCATCCCCATTTTCTTAGTTACTAATGTAACTTCTTCCCAATAAAAATATTTGAGAGGTCGCTAGTATGCTAGCTGGGCAAGCTTTCACCAAGATGCCATACAGACAGAATCAGTAGACCTTTTGGCAATTGCCAGCTAAAGGAGAAACTTTCAAGTTTCAGTCAATATTTCAATAGCTGATTCTGCCACTTCAGTATTAGCCTTTAAGCAGAACATGCATTAAACAAAGACCTCAGTACAGAGGCTTTGCTTTGTCAACAGGGAAATGGGATACTTCTACAAAGTAACTTGGTGCTTTAGCTTCAGTTTTCAGTCTGAGATTAAGACTCAGAACAGTATCCTTACTTCCTACCTTTGGAACACTTGTTTCTTTGGATACTTGATTCACAACAGCTGGAGGTTTAGGTAGTGCAATTGTATTTGTCATCTTACTAGGTCCTTTTGCAGGCTTTATAGATGGTTTGAAACGTTCTGTTTTCTGTAACAAAAACAATGACTATCAATATGAATCTAATAATTCACCTTTTCCCTACAAGTAAGATTCAAATGTTGCTTTACCTTAGCTATATAAGTTCCTCGTGTTGAAACTTTGTTTCCTATTTCTTCCAAAGCAGCCCTTTTGCCAGTCACTTGTGTTTTAGCTTTATAATTAAGTTCATTCACAGCATTCTCAACCCCTCTAGGGATCTAGAAGAATAAAATCACAGCTTAGAAGTCAGAGGCCAACCTTATTTCATTTTCAGATGATTAACTCCACTGAGGTACCCCACAGATGCTATCCATTACTCAGCCAAGTTCTGATTCCTACACATTCACATGCATTTAGAGAAGGAACAAGAAAAGTCTTGACCGCATCGGTTATGCAAAGTACTATGAAACTGTACTGCAAGATTAGAGTGCTAAGCACCAAATCTCATTTCCTGCTCACAGCTTTTTAAGTCCACATTAGAGAGCCTACCTGTAACATAGCTATTTATCGTATTTACCCACTTTATAGCGGTATTTCCATGAAGGTGACATTTTTTTTTTCTTATTACTTATCACATACAGGAAGAGTTGTCTTACATACGGAAAGGTAAGCATCCCTCATATTGCGTGGTAAAGAAACCGCCGGGTTTCAGAGTTTCTCTCTGCGGGGGTTCAGTTTAAACCATCGCAGAGTCGCTCTAGACGAAGGTGCTCGTTTTCCCCTTTCCGCGCTCTCCGGTGAAACAGCCTGCGCTTCCTCCCCTCCTCCCACACACCTTCCCCTCGCTTCGAGGGGGGGCGGGCGCAGGGAGAGCAGACGACGGCCAGGCCGGGGGGAGCCGAGGTCAGCGCCGCGGCCAAGCTGAGGGGCCACGGGGGGCGCGCAGATCCCCGCCGCCCGGCCGGAGGGTGCTGGTCTGGTCTCACGGCGCCCTTCAGCCCCCTCCTTCCCCGCCGCCCCCCTCACGGCACGGCCGCAGGCCCCCACAGACCCCCCCGGCGGCGCAGCGCCGCCCAGAGCACTCACGGCGGCGCGGCGCGGCAACGCCATGGGTGCGCAGGGAAGGCGGCTCGAGCCCGCGGCCGCTTCAGTTCCACTCAGCCGCGAGCGCTGACTGCCGCTTCGCGCCGCCCGCCTGCCCGCTTACCGCCCCGCCCGCGCTCCTATTGGGCAGCTTCGTACGATGCACGCGCCTGATTGGTCCACCTCCTCAGGCCCGCCCCAAACAGGAAATGGCTCCACCACTTCCGTACCGGCCAGCCTGTTAAAGGGGAGCGGGAGGGAGGCGCCGCAAGGCCCCATGGGAGCTGCGGCGCAGCCCCGCCCCCCGTGGCCGTGACCCGGCCTGGGGCGAGCGGGGAGTCCGGGCTCGGCCGCGCTCAGCGCCGAGGGGCCCCGCGCAGCGCTCCGCGGGGGGCTGTGCTGAGATGCAGAAGTAAACAGCGCGGAAGTCCCTTCGTGGGCGGTCATTTTTTTATTTTTAACGTTAAAAGCTGTGCCGCGGAGCCCGGAGCCCCCCGAGGGTTTCGCGGTAAGCTAAGCAGGTGGCTGCGCAGCCGCGCGGTGTTGCAGCCGGAGCCCCCGCACCCGCGCGGAGCAGCACGGGCAGCGCTGCTTGAGCGGCGGCCGGGGCCTGCGCCGCGCCGCGGTACTGCTGGCTGCAGTGCTAGAGGAAGCGTTAAATCCCCCCCTTCCTTTAACACCTGCAGCAGCACCAGGCTTCCGCACAGCAATAGAGCACGTTTTAAGCTGGTGCACGGCAGCACCTAGATACCAAGGAACAGAAGTGGTGTGGCTTTACTTACAGTAGGAAGTGGTCTGCTTTTAAACTAGGTGAAGAGTAGACACAAAAACACACCAATACCTTTAGATTGCTAAACTGCTTCTGCCAGTTCTCTACCTTGCCTTCCCCTAACACCCCAAGTTTCTGTTAATTTTAGGTCTTTGGCATCGTGGATCCCTTCTGAAATACACTCTTTAAATATTTGCATTTCTTGTTTACGAAGGATGGTCTCAATTTTCCATGAACGGGCATTTTGTAACAATCCAGAAGAAGCCTCAGAAGCTTCAGTACTAGATTTTGACAGTTTGGACATGCTGAAGACTTGCTCAACAATACAGGCACAAATGCATTTGTATTGCAAAGATCAAAATTACTCTTTTTAGGATGCAAATTTTCAGTTTTCCTAAATCTGTTGAACAGTCAGAGTTTATAAAAAGTTTAAAGTCAAACTGAGTCCTAATCCTGAGATGCCATAAGTTCTTGATACTAGAGTAGTTGCCTAAAGTGACAGAAAAGTGTAATTCTGCACAATTATTTTGCAGTCTCCCAAAACTGGCTTTGTATCTCACATATGCACAAGTTAGTATTTCAATAGCCTTCATAAAAGCAGTTTTCCTGAATCCCTGATAAGCAGTTAAATGACATACCAAATAGCAACAGATTTAGCTGTAGCTAAATACTGATCCTTTACTGAGTGTATTTTTCCTTAGACAGTATCTGTAAGAATACAGGTATGTGAAAGAATTTTTTTCAGACGAAGACTTATAAAAGCAAAAAGACAAAAAGGAAAAAATTGCATAAGAACCAGGTTTTGAATGATACCAGTCTAACATTTTATTTATTGCATACAAAAGGATTTCTTTTGACAATGGAATTTTATATGAAAAGTAATTTGATGCATACTGTTGAGAATCTTATCTTCAAAGTCAAAGATGCTGCAGAAAACTTAAGGCAATGCATCTAAGCATGTAAAGCACAGTAAGTGGTGGAAATTTTCAAGATCAAAAGCCTATTCATTTTCCTTCCCTTAAATTATGGTCAAGTCGCAACTTTCTGAAATAGAAGTAGGCTGCAGCTTTAATAGCCCCTGCAATAGCATATAAGACCAGAACACTGATTCCTGGCAAATACCTAAGTGTTCAACATCACATTACAATGCATACATTTAAAAGCAAGACAATATCAGTAGCAGTTATTAAACAATTCAATTCATGGGCCACTAAAATGCCTCTAGTACCAGGCACCCAAAGCAGGTGCATAAAAGAATTCCTAAAAAATATCCCCAAAACCTGTGCTTCTTTGTCCTGTAAGGAAGCCAAAATGGATTCCATCACATACCCAGGGTCTCAATTATTTTTATAGGCCCTGTTTCCCCCCCGCCCCCCCCCCCCCCACCATGTCTCACAAGTACCTTCTTGGAAACTTTAAGAGAAGTGAATATCATCAGACTTCAAGCACCACTGGTCAACTAACTTCCCTCCTTTTCAGTAGTCACTGAAGAGTGGGAAGTGTCTGTTGTTCAGTCCTTCCAGTTATTTTTATTCATTTTTACCAATACAGATTTAATTTCATACCCACTTTCAGTTTCCTGCAGCCACCATGTTCAACAAGCTTTAGCATAAAACCATGTCAGGTTTTGAAGCAGTCAGATCACATTTGGCCTCTCTCCCATATCCCCCATCTTACAAACACAAAGTGTTTTTTAAGTTCAGTTTTAGCAATGCAGTTAAGCTTGAAAACGTCCACTCATCCCACATGCTGGAATAAAAATTTCTCCCCATTTAATGTCTCAGTGCCAGAGGTGGTAAGTCTGTTGCCAGCAATAGCCACTGCATTGGAAAATGCTACTCCTAACAGATTAAAAAAATAAAAAGGGAAGCAGCTTTAACCAGACAAAAAACAGGCATCAAATTAGATAAGGTCATATTTATAAATGGATCATTTTTTTAGTGTAAACATAACATTTCATTTTCTAGGTTTACTGTAAACTGTTTTACATTTATCTGATTATGAAAGACAAAGACAAGAGAAACTGAAGGTATTTATTACTCAATCCACTTACAAAGCAGGTGGCTTAATGCAAGCTTATTGACATGTTCATATATGATCCCCTAGGAACATCTTTTCCAAAGTGACAGTAATACTGTCTCAATGTTTTTGCAGTTTTCAGCATCTGTTGAGCACATTTAAATAAACTATACTCTATTATGTGTGAAAGAATGTTGATAAGCAACTTGAGTCCTGATGTGGATTAAAACTTCCTCCAAAGGCAAAATGTTAGTACATTATAACTTAATTCTATACACTATATTATGCAGCAAATCTTAACTATAGAAAATATTTCAATCAGTGATGGACTGTTGGTAATTTATAAAGAGGGAATCTATGATCAAGGCAAAACTAGGTAACCACATAATTTGTGTCTCAGTTTCTACAGAAATTTACAGGCTTTCCATTTACTAATAAAAAATAAAACAAGAGACAGGTGAATTTAGCTAATTTTATTAACTTTAAAACTAATAAAAATCCCAAGACAAGCCTGGGATCTTTAGAAGTTCTATGAATGCATGTATATCTGCCCCTTCCCCCCCGCCCGAAAACAACCACAAAAAAAAAAAAAAAAAAAAAACCCTGCAGCTCTAAGTCCTGATTGAATGGTTTTATAAAAACAACAAAAGTGTGCAGATACTTCAACTTCAGTTAGCAGAAGACCAAACAAAGATTCTAAGTTCTTCCATTTGCCTAAGAATTCTTTCAATCTGCAAGTATCTACAATCCAGCTAACTGAAATCAACATTTAGTGTTCATTAGAGCTGTTTCACAGCAGCAAATATTAAGTTAGGGATTCAAATTTCTAGACATAGGAAGAAAATGATAAATACAATCTGAACAGCAGTCTAAATGTTTAATATTGACATTCAAATATATCTGCATTGTGCTGAAAGTTTAAAACAAACACAAATCTGATCAGACAAAACTCTGGTGATGAGTATGCTATATGTATCAGTCACACTGAATATAGTTCATATTCTGTTCCCAGTATTAAGGATGGTATTTGACTCAGAACTGATATTGTTAATATACAGCAGCCATTTTTTCCTAATTAAGGAATGTCTCAATACATAATATTATCCTTTTCTAGATGATCTTTATACATTAAACTAAAATACATGATTGATTAAATTAAGGAATCCGAGGTTAGTAATGAGTGAAATCATATTTTCAAAGCTCGATACTATGTAAAACAAACCAAAAAAAGAGACCACACAATTCTACTTACTAAAGCAGCTAGTCTTGCCTGCAAGTTTGGGATCACAAAGCCCATAATATGTGCAAACAAATGCAATACAAGGAACCATGCAAAAATACAGTAATGAATTAAAAGAAAAAATGTAAAACCTAAACAAAAAAGAGGTTTTATAAATACATTGAAACTCAACTGTCTACATAAACTGTAGGTCTAGCATTAGTTGTACCATATAGCAGAGCCAGCACTCTAGGTTCAATGCTTCCAAATCTGCGCAGGTAAGTCATGCCATCTTTGGTTGACTGCAGTACCAGGAAGGATGAAAGGGAGTGAGAGGGAGGACAAGAGTTCTGGAAAACGGTGTCAACTTTCACTAGGCAGTTGAGCCTCAATGTCCACTCTGCAAATGGGGCACTTCTTGTTAGTGATCAACCACTGATCTACACATACTTGGTGGAAAAGGTGCATACATGGAAGGCGCCTGTCATTAGAACAGAAAAACATTTGTGTTAATAAAACATATGCATATCAACATACCCATTGGAAAAATGGTAATGTGGATTTTGCCACTGAGGTGTCTACTCTTCTTGCATATGCATGTTCCCCTGTTCCCCCAAGCTTCACTAACCTTTTCAAGTGTTGAACTTGCTTCTCTTTAGTGCAAAGAAGAAATGGATATAGGCAATGAAGTGAAGCATCAAGTAAGTTAGAAACAACTGTCCCATACAATGCTGCCCAATTCTACTCTTACCCTGATTTAAAATCTGTTACAATTGAAATAGTAGTTTACCTTCCAGAAAGGCTAAATCTGACGCACTAGAATACACTCAATAATTCCTTGCGCAAGATGCCACGTCACACAGTGCTGTAGGATTTAGATGAAGAACATGAGTAGCATGTTCTCTAACATATCTTGAAAGGGCATCAGTTTGGGCTTGTGTCATGAGATAGACAGTCAACTTATGAAAGATCATAAAGAGAATCTACATTCCCCCAAAGACAACACATACTGAACAATAAGTATTTTTAATTAAAAACATCTTCAAGCATAGTTGGAAGATTATGAAACTGGTGTAATAACGGCTCCTAAAGAGCTCCTCCAATACCATCAATATTTGTTTCATTTATTGGTTACAGTGACAGATGTTTAACTGCAGCTGTTAACCTATGAAGTGCTGCAGAGTAGTGTACCATAATGAAGTATGGTCTCAAAGCCAGAGCATTTGCATTATATTCTGATATTCAATGGTACTACTTACCTGACATCTTCACCTTCCTCTAATATAGACAAACAGATGGTACACTTTTCCTCTGTGTCTTCTTCTGTTCCTTCCTCCCCATCTTGTTTGCAGTGCAGTTTCCTCTGTGAGAACCAATCAGTTGTTACCTTATTAGTAGAGATGACATTATTGACAAACTGAGTAAAATCTGTTTTTAATACATATTCAACATACACTACTTTGAAAACATTTGATAAATGATTTCACATTTTGAGTAGTACTTATTCAAATGCATTTGAACCAAACTGAACCAAGAACTAGCACCTGGAGCAAAAACACAGGTAATTTCAGACCTACTTAACTCTTGTTGAGTTACAAAACAGCCTACTGGACTATGACTATATAGTAGTTTTGTAGTCTTACAATTAGTTCTTTTATTTACTGTCTAAGTGTAAATATCTTCATTTCATTCATGAAGAGGCCAAAAAATATGCCTATTCAAACATAATATCTTAAATCACAATTTATCAGATAATGAAAGAACACTTTTGTGGATGGAGTCATGTATTATGGTATAATAAACTGCAAATGGAAGACCACTTGAACTGCCAAAATTTTGTTCCAGGTACAAAACTTAAGTCTTCAAAATGTGATCACACTAAAGGAAAAAAATGGTATATACACCAAGTGTGTGTCATGAATAATTTATTACAACCCTTAACTTAAAAAAAACCCAAATTACTTTATTTGATGAGTTAAATTGCTGACAGGTTTCAATGTTAACTATTATCAATAATTATTTCATTACTCTTCATTTTAGTGGTAAGGAGAGGGAGGAAAAAAAAAAAAAAGAGTCAAGGCCATTCAGAACGGCTGGACAAGTTATTAAACAATGCAGCTGAAGATAGCAGCTGACCACCACTACTGGGATGGGGGAAGAAAAAATCCAAAGTCACATTTCCTCTCTAACCCCAAAGAGGCCTTCAAGAGAGGATTATGTTTCCATCATTAAGTACTTAACCTTCCTGAATACTGATAAAGCGACCTTGAAAGCTTCACTTCTCCCATTCCCCCCACATCTGCATTCATCTCACTCTTACCCCCCCATCATCAAAGAAACCAAATAAAGTTTTCAATGTAAAAAACAGAGCTCAGAAGCACAGTAAATTTATCAGCTGATAACTGAAAGGAACATTATACTGACTCATCTGGAAAACAGGTACAGGAGAAAATGAAAGACTAGGAAGAAGGTCAGTATTGCTCAGCTCTAGAGATCTTGCTCTCCATATCGGGTTTAAGATGCTAAGAAAAAAAACACAGGACTAAGCAAAACAGCATGTATGAATCTGGCTATCAAGCTCCATGTCAAAGCTTTTTTTTTTTTTTTTTTTTTTTTTAATTTTAAACTTCTTAGCCAAGTAAGCTTAAAAGCCATAGCTGGTTTTCCCATTATCTGTAGAAATGAAGATTTTCCCATTTCTTGTTTTAAATTTCTAAAAAACAAGATTGCTCTTCATCACTTATCTTCATGTGAGGTCTGTATGTGCAAATATAAGTAGTAAAAGCTATGTTTTGACCAGGTATTAAGAACAACTTCGTTCAAATTATAGTAGCTCTTCATTAACACATGGACCAAACAATTTTCATTTTTAGAAGTGATGTTTTAAGTTTTGCTTAGAATCCTTTAAATTGCAACATACAGAAAACATGACTTTAAAGCTGACATTTCTGCAGATTTAAGCTACAAATAGGTGTTATTACATCTTCAAAGAAGATATTACACACAGCCTACAGTTTGAGAAATCCTCACCTTTTTGTATTTATGTGGATATGTGCATCTTTCTATAGTTCCCTGTGTTGCTCCACGATTAACGTTGCCTAATCGTTCTTCCAAGTGAATCAGCTCCTAAAAATTACCAAGGAACAAACAATGTAAGAACTGACACTTCAATTATCCTGAATAAATATTTATTTTATTCTAACCCTTTCACAGAACGACAGTCACCTGTCAATCCCCAAATTGCTCAAGTACAGGCAAGGGGTAGTACAAAAAGAGGGTATGTTGTGCAGGAAAAGTGATGGGTTTCCATAAACAAACACAACACTGCCCAACATTTTAAGACACAGGAAACATTATTTTACTACTAAAAAATTAGAAACTGTTTGTCAGCTAGGAATAGTTATCAGTATGTTCACACATACTTGTGTGTCTAGTGATGACAATGCAATTAAAATCCACTAGTAAAATATTTGCTTTCTAGTAGTCATCATGGCTTAGAAGAAAAAAGTGGCTTAAGTGGAAGTACAGTGACTGCTTTCTTATTCTCCAGCAGTAAGTTGATTCGAACCATGAGATGTCACTGAAGATGTTTTCAGTGGACTAGGTCATTAACTCTCTGCATCTGATGTTTTTTTAAAAAATAAACAACAAAAAAAGTAGTTCCTGCACTACATGACAAACAGGACAGCATTATCAAATTTGCCAAGGTTCTCTCTGACTAGAGAATCCTAGCATGGTTATTCAGACACACCAGTACCTTTTACCAACATATCCTGCAAAGTGCTATATCCTACTTACTGGGGGAGAGGGGGGGAGCAAAAACCAAAATGTGTCAGTTAATAACCACCTAAGCCTAACAAAAGGCCTAGCAAAAGGTCCAGGGCACCTTTTGTTTACTGACTTTTCAAAATGTTTTCAGCATCTATTCCCAGCTCACAATAATGTGGTCATCCTATAAATTAAGGTATTTTCTTTATGTTTCCTTTATAACCATATATAGAACTAGTTCTAACATACACCCTCCCCATATTCCCTCATGACATAGTTTGGCATATATCTACTTTTGTTCTATTACAAACCTCAAAATTGCCCCTGAAAGGGCCTCTGAATGATGTTCCATCCAATCCCGATGAAATGTAACGGATGTGAGGGTAGCCCGCCATGTCTGGTACCTATTCAAACAGCAGACGTTAAGTTAAACCTATTCAGAACAGTTTCAGTATTCTACTGTTCACTTTGTAAAATGTAAGATCCTTTTGCTTTTATTGAATCGCTCACTCATCATTTATACTCCTCTGCTTGAACATAAAATTCCAACTGACAGCATAACACAACACTACTCAGCTCTCCAAACATAACCATAAGCAAAACAAAAATTAGACTAGATCCGCTGTTATAATCTCTCCACATCTGCATTGCATATTTCTTGGTCTCACTTGCCAAGTCTCACAATCTCAATCTGATTTGTATAAACACACCATAAATATCTAAGCATTTTTCTAAACAAAACTCCTCAAAACTATGCAAGAAGTTACTAATAGGACCTGCTATGAATTCTCAAACATAAGTTTTTGGTACCACAGAAGAAACAAGGCAAATAGCCTGGAAAACAGCCTGGAAAACAGCCAATACCCTTATCTTACCAAAACAACCAAACACCTTAAGACATACTTCAAATTTAGAGGCAAATTAAAAAGAGTAACACTGAAAACTTGGATACACCTGATAATCTAATCTAAAGTCATAAGCACCTCTAAATACACTTTATATTCAAGCATCCACTGGCTTCCTTAGATATTAGGAGATACAAGCAGTGAACAAAATGCAGTGCACAGTGATACACTCTACAGGCACTTCGATCACCAGCACTTTTCACACAGGAAAGGGAAAGGTAGTTAACATACCAAAGCCCACCTTCATAGCGGGGCTTCTAAGTTCCATTTTCAGCCTCTGAAGACAAGTGAATAGTACTGACTTTGTTAGAAATGTTCCAGCAGCAATTTTTAATAAACAGGTTAGAAAACCCTCAAAATAATCAGCAGATTCAGTTTACTTAAACATGCAGAGTCCACTGATACAAGGACTGTGGAAGAGACTAGTTTGGAAGCAATACTATGTATTTCAGAAATATCTTCCCCTCTGCACTGTCCCTGTTGCTCTAAGTGGTGGCTCAGAATACATCTTGCTAGGCTGTCAGCAAATCAAACATCCCAAATATTATCCAGGAAGTCAGATATTTGTGTGCTACTTTTCTTATTTCCCACAGACAAGTTTAAGCTTAACATATATAAAGATATAAAACTGAATGAACACATTGTGTGAAAGCACAAAGTTATTCACACAACGTAACAGACCAGTACACTACCTTTCTATATTTTTCAAGTCTCATCTGATTACTAAAATCTGACAAGGATAGCAAAGATGTCACTGCCCTCATTCGTTTTGTTTAAAAAAGAAAAATGAATACGATTAGTTTAAGTTCAGTAGTTTACATGTTGCTTGTCAAATGATGACCAAGTAGTGCCCGTGTAAGTCACAAACACAGCCACAATATCAGCACTAGATTTTTATAAGCCAGAGTAATAGAAACTGGTGATTTTATTCTCAGAATATTTCCAGAACCATCACATAGGAGGTGCCCCTATCACCAGTAACTTAAATATCTTTTGGTCTGGCTTCTATTAAGTACTAATTAGAGTTGGAGACAAGAAGTAAGCAAGACAGAATGACTGGTGCAAAGTCCAACAGCGGACCAATTCAAGATCTAAGTTGTCATGCTGTCATGCAATACGCAAAATGGATTTACAGAGATTACTTACCAATACATGGAGTTCAATATGATCACCAATACTGAATTTTGTACAGAAAGGTATGTACATTCACCTGCTAAAACCTTTCATGGAACTGTAGTATCTATTGGTGTCACAGGTCTTACTATTTGACAAGACAAAGCTGTGACACAGCTACAAGACATTTGTAGCTGTGACAAGAGTTTCATGGTGCAGAGATAGATAGTAAGCACATTAAAAATAGTTATTTGAAAAAGTTACAGTTGTAAGAAATCTCTCCCAGAAAATCAGTGATTTATGATCCATCCTTCATTAAAGTGTGTAGTTCTACTTTGTCTTCCAATTACAGAAAATGCAATTAAAGAAACAGCTCACTGACCACACTATGAACATACTTATGGTTACAGATTTTTACTAGGTTTAGGTGCAGCTGATATCATTTGGAAGTTTCCATTGCCTGTTAATACATTATGAATTGATTGCCTCCCTTCAGAGAAAAGGAAATCCCTAACAAAACCTAACCACAGTTCTGGGCATCCCTTTCCGTTTTCTTGACGCACCAGGATTTGAAAACAGTCTGTTAGAAAACCATGCATCTGAGAAGCAAACACTGCACCACGGCAGGAGCCATGAAGTTGCAGGTGTTTCAGCTCACAGACTAGTAGCATGTTATGGCGACCTACTCTAACCCTAGAGAACTGTGCGACCAATCCACAAAATGCTTGGGATGGAAATGGAGACAGCCTCAAATTCCCTCTGTCTGTCCATCACTCTGAACCTCCTGGTTCTTAATACAGCCATTTAAGGATGAAAAATAGGACTTAAGTTGCATCATACTTTAGATTTAGCCAAAAGGCTAAGAGCTCTTGACTAAAAGAACTTTCACAAAATTTAAAAGAATTTCACATGAGACATACAAACAAGCCTTTGTTTCCCTCGCACATGCTTACATAATTACATCTTAATTGCCTCAAAGGACAGAGTTTATCAACTGAAGTAATATGAGGCCAGCCAGATCTCTCCATTGGACCCAATTTGGCTACTGGAGACCACCTACTTAAGAAGTCTACTAAGCTTAATCTTAACACCACAAAAACAATGAAGATCTTCTCAGAGCACATACTGCAATGAATGACAAAACTTACACAACAGGAACATTGGGTGGGATGCAAACTTTTCAGACTGTCACATTATCATGATGAGGAGTGGTATATAACCTCTAAAAAGTTATTTGAACCTAATCATGTACAGGCTTTTTTATGGAAAATTCTGAAAGAGCAGCTTACATTTCTGGCCAAGTATAACACTGTATTTTGCAACAAACACCTCTGTACAAATCAGTGCTATTACCTCAGAAGAAGCAGTCTGCTAGCACAGCAAAACCTTACCTAATTATGTTTGTGACTACAAGCTGGGGGAAAACGAGGAAGGGGGGGAAGATAAGTAATGCCTGACTAAGAACAGCCTAACTAAAATCCATTTCACAGTTACCATCAAGCTTCAAATGCAAAGAAAAGCTCTCTGCCCTCTTGAAAGAGCTTCAGCGTGGTTAACCACACATGGAAGTGTGTTTTCAGTAAGTTCTGAAATTAAACATAACAACAACAACAAAAAAGAATTTAAAAAGGTAATGTCAGTCCATGCTAAGTGTTTCTATATATTCTTTTCAAGTCAGTTAAATTATATTATATACATTAAAATAATATACTTGATATCTGCAAAGTCCACTACAAGTCTGCCCAAGAACAGCTTGTTTCTTCTAGAACAAGTATTACCGGTTTCTGGCTTAGCACTTTCTATCGACTCCATCTATTATCAAGAAAAATTGCAGCAACTAAAAAAGTCAAGGCAAAGTCTGAACCATCTACAACACTAACATTCTAAAACAGTTTGAATTAACCTGCACGGAAGATGTTCTCCTCTCTATCCTCCTTTTTAGCACCTTCCATCTTTCCAGGATTCTTTTGCCTATCACTAGTCACGTTAACAAAGAGCCTTCCATTGTATTGTACCACTTACCTTGTCCATCCCAACCTTTTATTCAATGGTTCACATCAAAGATGACCTTCATACTTACTAAAACACTATCTGCTTATCCAATAACTGCTTGGATACACATCAATACTCAAAAAGAAGCAAAGCTGATCAGTTAATATCTTAATAAGCCATCTTCAAGCAAGGAAAAGTAGCATTTTTCCTAAAGAGATGCTGTGGGAAGGAACAAGTAAGGTGTCTTTAGCTGCACAGCTGAAGACCTAATTGTACCTCTGAGAGGAGCATAAAATGAGAGCTCTTCAACCACCTATATTCCACAAGCCTGAAAGAATAGTAAATCATAAATATTAAGAAAAAAGTAGCAGCTCCATTATAAAATTTTATTTTCATATTTGAAAAACGTATAGTTAAATGTGATGCAGCTAGTCAAGGCTATTTCAAACATCAGTTAACCTTGATCTGCAATATCTACATCAAGTTACAACCTTGAGCAAGTTACCTCAAGGTATTTCATAATAAGTTTTAAAATGCTGCTGTACAGAACAGTTACATATCTTAGAAATGTGATACCTGTATGACTGTACTCTGAGTGAATGACTGAATGTGCATGACTGAATTATTCTGATCAGCGCATCCGCCAGAATGTACTGGGAGCTACTGGCCTATGCCTTCAAATCCCTTCCCATTTCCACCAGTAAGTGTAAAGATGGCTCTGAAATAGAAGAAAAAGGGGGCACAGCATACAAAAGCTGGGTACAGAACACCTAAGGGAGGTTAAGTTACTGTGAGTAACCACTTTGAATGATAAGCCAGAGATCTGTCTCCGACTAGCAAGCTGCATTCCAGGTTCAGAGACAAGTTAAGTCTTCAAGCTTGCATCAACCCTGGTCCATAGCTAGCAAACTGTAAAGTCTGGCTAAATTTCTTCCCGAGTTCCTCAATATAGGGGACACTACTCAAAAAAAAAAGCAGAGGAAGCTGGAATCAAGAGACTGAAAAAGTGTATTCCAGGAACTTCTTTGGTAAACAGATAGCTGAGACAATTTGAGATCCATTTAGATAGTCTCTAGTATTTCAGATTTATTTTACAAACCAGAAACTGGAGGGAAAAAAAAAAAAAAAAAAAAGAAAGAAAAAACACACCACCAAATCCCAATACTGTGTAAAATGTGATCTGAAAGTCTCATCTATCACAGCTTTGCATATTTTAAAAATAATTTGAATGGAATGTCTGAAAAGATACCAAAAAGACAGGTTTGCCAGGAAAGTTTGAAGCCATTATAGATAGAATTTTGTATTGGACAAAATCCTTGTGAAAGAGTATAAACACCTCAATTGCTTCTACTTCTTGACACAGTATCATGACTACTATTAAATACTATTTTCAACAAGTTTGATAGAGAATAAATAGTCAAGGGCTCACAAGAAGGCAGAACAGACAGAGAACATTCAACACAAACTGCTAATGGGTTGAAAATCATGGTCTATCAAGGATTTTCGATGTGATTAAGAGTGTGCAATGCTTGGCCCTCTACCAAGGATTATTTTAAAATACTGTAACCAGATGAAGTCATCTCATCTATTCTGTAAAAGCAAAATGATTCAATATATTTCCCACTGCTGTGTGCAGGACATTGTGTGTCTCACATTAAACAGAATAGTTTCTATTTAGATTTGCAGATCTGCCCTGGAGAAGTAACCCAGTTGTTTAGAAGTGCTGAAGAACTTCTCTAACAGGCACCATCTTATGCACAGACCCCTGTTCCGAGGGGCCCAAGACAAGCAGTGGCCCAAGGCAACTAGGTCAGGTAAAGTTTTGTGGCTTCCAAACCAAAAGTTTTACAAGGCGTGATATCAGTTGTCTGCTCCCATTTCTCATCTCTGACTCCTCAACAACTTTAGATCTTGTGCACCCTGGTTTTCAAAAAAAGAAGCATTTAAGAGCATCTCACTCATCCTCTCTCCTGGAAAGAGCTTCCCATCTGTCACTGCAGCATGTTGCAAAAAGGATTATTATCCCAGATGTAAGATGAAACTTCCAAAGGCCACTTACACTTCCCAAGCTGGAACACCTGCCTAACTAGCACTTATTTTAGCATTTCAAAAATTCTAGACCTAACACAGTACTAAGAAAACTGACAAAATCCTCAGGTATATTTGTCAGCATATCTGAGATATGGAAAGTTAGATGATACCCCATTGCAAGCTACTTCTGACTGCTGATAAGTTCTGAAAGAGCATAGATATACCATGGTATTCTCTTCTGAACTCTGAACACATTCGTTTTTCTTCATATCTTCAAATGTTTTTAAACTAGTTGGGGGAAGATGCAGAAGGAGGGCTGATCACATCCTTAGGAGAGCACAATAAAATAGATAGCACTGGATGAAAGATTTTCATCATTCTGCATGCTCCTCTTCCGATGTTTCATATAAATGAATAACATCCAGAAAACATAGGAGACAGGATAGACAGCCATATAGAGAAGGGAACCATTTCAGGATGTCCTCGGGCCAAATTTAGAAACATCTTTTGGAAATTCCTCTTCAGATTTTTTTCCATCCATATCTCACAAGAAACCAATTTTTTTTTCCTGAAGCAACAGAGGAAAGGAATTCCCCCTGGACAGGAGTTACAAACATAGATGTGTTTTGGCTAGTCAGAATGATGGTTGGTATATAGTTCATCATGAGAAAATCATGTTCCTTTTAACATCTATCTCAGCTTACTAAATTATGGAAGTTCCCATCCAGTCCACTCAGTTGTGCTAACAGGTGCTGAGAACTCTGCAAAGAGCCTTTCATCAACAGCACCAAATGAACAGCTGGAGCCATGCTGAGGTAAAAAGAAATTCACATGGCATCTGACAACAAGCACCAGCATCAAGAACCGAGAAACAGGTAAAGCCTCTGCATCTCTTGCGTCTCTCATCTGATGTTACATTAGTTATGACACACACACAGATCTTCCATTGATTCTTCCTAAAATATGTTGCTCAGGCTTGCAGAATATTTGCCCAGAAATGAATTCATAGTGATAACCACTTTGACAGATGCTTTTTTCCTCAGCACATACGTGGCATTAAAGCTATAACAGCAAGAACACACACACACTACTCTAAGCCAGAGAGTCACACTGATCAAAGTAATTGAATTAACTCAAGGAGAGAAACAACCTAATACTTGTCTAGGTAGATATGAAGGAAGCACTTTTAACTGCTTTTTTATAAAGGATTCATCCTGAAGCAACATTTAAACAGGTGAAGAGCCTTAATCAAGCTAAGAGGGTGGGGGAAACAAAATCTCCTTTTCTATTCAGACTACCAGAGCTGTTGAACACTAATTATCTCCCCCAATGCATCTTTATCATTTTGTCTCCCTGAGGATCAAAACTGCAGTCGGCATTCCAGCACTGACTAGATGAAGATTTAGATCATCTGCATTCAATTAAAGGCTGAGACTGATTTATCACAGTACCACTGTCACCATAGCCTAAATCATCCATTATGCCCTTTGTGGTCTGACAATACCAGAAGGGGTTTTAGCATGCCTGAAGAGACAGAAGATGCAAAGTCCTATCAGGCAATCTGCTATTTTGGAATATGGATTCAATATGAATCAATTTTTTAATTGAGTTACTGCATGACTTATTTTAAAAGAGTTTTTTTTTCCCAAAATAAAGAAGGGAGAACATCAACATTTGATGACATCTGCATCAAAAATGCAACTAATGAGCCTTGTAAATTGCTATTTAGTACAGTCTGCCCTTACTGCAAGAAGAAAGCACTCCTCGTAACATTAACCAACTTTAGCAGAGGATTTCTCATCACAGTTCTGCCTCTCCTCCCTTTTCCCAAATTCCTAAAGTCTCATGAAAAAGTCAAGTTACAGCACCAGTCTAATCTGCTCTTTAATAATAACCTAAATGAATGTTTTCAGTTAAAATCCAATTAAGTTTGTTAGATGTTAGATTAGAAAAACTTGAGTACTTGCTCTATATTCAACAAGGTGCCTGGCAAGAAACAATTATGCTGACAGGTCTGCTGCACTCACACACACATAAATGAAGAAACCTTCAGTTTTCATTATTGCCATAGAAAGGGTAGAATCATCAGAAGGCACTCAATACAATGAGCTCATTGTATACATTACTGCTGGCAGTGCTCTAACCTGTCTTTATGTTCTTCTATCACATGTAATCTGAATACATTTTAAATTAGTCTGAGACTCAGAACACAATTTCAAAAGTCTAACACTCGATCTGATCACAGCAGGGTTCAAAACAGCCCCCAAACATTGGAGGAAATATTGCTTACAGCTGCCTACACACTGCAAAACATGCTGTCAGTATGATACATACAAAACCTCAAAATATAAACAACTTCTGTTCCACTTCACTTAATCTCCCATCCAGGGATCCATGAATTACTATACTGAGAATTAGATACCCCTATGAAAATATGCAGACATTTCTGTAGAGTTACAGAACTCTTTCATCCAACTTTTACATCAGTTAATAGCAGCAGTTGTTGAGTAGAAGGGCAAGTCTCCCCAAAACATTTATCACATTCAGCAAATACTTCTGAAGATGAATCTATCACAGCTTCTTCCTTCTACTGCTATGGAGAAGTTAAACATGGGGTCCCAGATATTTGTTTACATAATGTTTGAGTTGTAGAAATTGCCCTATGAAACTTAAAATTTACTTAAAACTTTCTCAGCATATTACAATATGTGGATCAGTTGAATTTACATTTTCTAGAAGCTTCACAAGATTAATGGAAATAAATCTCAAAATTGACTTATTAGCCCTATGGTGACACAAAAACTGAGATTTAAAAAAGGCACGATGTGTGACTTACTACCTCCTAATGCAATCACAATTCACTGAACTATTAGAAGAACCCCTTCTTACTGGGAAACTATAGCAACTAATGTTATCCCTTACAGTACACTACCTGAAATAAATATGAAAGAGGCAAACAATTTTTCATCCATTTGAAAAACAGACATCTAATCAAAGAAGCATGTAGAAAAGTGTAATTTGTATAGATCATGCACAGGAAAGAAGATAATGCAGTAAGAATTTTGGTGACTACATCTAAATACTGAATTCTACAGACTGCTCAAGAAATCCATGGTGAGCAAGCTGTGCATCGAGGAATTAGTAGTCTTGAAACGTCACTGAAGTACTCAAAGATTATTATTGTGTTAGTTAAGTAGCAAGGAGCAAGCAACGTAAGAACAAATTATGAAGAAGCAGCTATTACTACAGCACTGATTGCAAACTTGCAATTTAAGCCCTAAATGTCAGTTCTTGCCTCCAGCAGAGGTATTTAGGATGCATAAGACTTGCATGTTGATTTTTAATTACAATTTTAGCATTTGTCTACAGACAGGTCCACAATTTTGATTAGTATATCTATCTTTAAGCAGGTTAAATAATATGGATTAACCACCTAAAATACCACATGGGAAGCCTAAACACACAGAGTTAAGTTTAATTATGTCTCAGTGAATTTTAACTAAGCCATGTTAAGAGTGTTCTAAATAATGCTAAGAACATTCTTTCAAAAATATAACTGTAAAAGTCATATACCTAATTATTCAGATTTTCCTTTATTTTCTACTGTAGATAAAAAAAGTGTAACAAAGAACTAGTTCACCTCTCCCCCTCATTCTTGTTTCCTGCAGCATGAAGTGCTACAAGTTTATACTTTATCACAAGGAATCAGGTTGATGGACACCAAATATTATTTGAAAACAACAAAATTTCTAGCTAGAATTACAGCTGTGCTGTATACAGATTTTTTTTTTAAAGCACCAGTGTTAATCCTCAAACACTGGTTGAAAAATTGGTACCTTTAACATTCTATAACTCATTAAAGAAGAATCTAAACTTTAAAAATCAGATGCAGAGGGTCAATGCATTGTAATGCAAGAGACAATTTAATTCAGGTATGTTTCATTTGACAAGAGCTGAAGTTAGAAATGTTAGTGTCCTACACTATTTTATCTTATTAGACACCAGCCTGTTCCAGTTTCCTATCTGGAAGCAACATGGACAGCAGCGTATTTTTTCTTCAGCTGAACCACTAACTTTTGCAGCAATCTATCCATATTCAATTAAATACAATAAACCTTAAAATAATTTTCCTAACAAATTAAAAAAAAAAAATTACTGGCGACAACCATCACAATATTCCCCAAGCTATTTCCTTACCATTAGAGGAAGAGCCCCTATCTGCAAGTGATGAAGTCGAGGAGGTGCATGGTAATGAGCCAAGTGAGGGTGCAAGGGCCCTGGTGGATAAGTAGCTGCAGTCACACCAGCTTCAATTCCCAGTTCCCTGTCACATGAATGAAAGCAGCATTATAAAGGTACATCTTGCCTCCAAGATACAATTCCAATGCTTTGTAAAGTGTACAACAAAGCACAGCTATCAACACAATTTTATATAAGATTTTTTTTTTAACCTATTCAGACTTTGCAAAAAAAATCTTAATCTTACCACAAACTAAAACTTGCTTTCAAGCAGGCTGTGAAGACTTAATATGACAAATCTGTACAGATGCAACTCCACAGTTATTATGCTAAGTAATGTTACTAGTGTGGAGTCTTCTCTATAGCTCAGCATTAAATGTGGGAACAGAAGTGTCACACATGCACCTCTTCCCTCATGGTTCAAAACCAATAATAAAATATCTTTTATCCAGATAATAAATACATTGCAGAACTTAAATTTAATCTTCATGCCCAATGCAATTTTAAATAAGCTTGTAACTCAGATCTGAACTTTTATGAAGAGCATTAATGCAAGAATAATCTTCAATAATATTCTACTTGCATATTTTAAAATCAATTCTTGAAATAACAACTGCAGTCAGTGTCACTCAATTCCATTTTTTAAAAGCAATGGACAACTAAAAATAGAAATGTATTTAAGATACTGGGCACTACAAGCAACATTTCAAAGCCGTATCAGCATCTATGAATTTTAAACTACAGGTACACACAGCACTTTTTAAAATCACAGCCAGCATTATCAACACATCTTAGTTCTTTTGTTCTGAGAACATGTCAGTAGAGTAACAAAACACTAAAATAATATCTGATTACTGACCAGGCAGACCTCTCTGGAGCTTGTCGAGGATGGGAAGACATTGTCTGAGGCACATGAATATGATGCCCATGACCATAATTGGGATGCATTCTGTGAGGATGTGGAGGAGGCCGTTCATGAGCACGTCTAGAGAACACAAAACAGCAACAGTTAACTTCACCTATTTGTTAATATCAAGAAAGTAATGTTCGTAATCAAACTGCTATAGTCTAAATTACTGGAAGCACCCCAAAATAAAGTGCCCCATACAGTATCTTAATTTCAACTTTAGAGATAAGTTAGAAAGTAACTACAATACAGATTTAATATTCAAACATGAAATGGATTGTGTAGTTTCATATATGGCGATGCACTGAGATATGCTGCAAACAGCTTCAGCTGCTGTGATCTGGCCTCACCTGCCAGATGTGAAGACAGGAGGACTGACAAAGTGTTTAATCCTAATCTCAAACTGCAAGGTGGAAAGCAGTCCAGTTCACAGGATGATCATGTCAAGATTCAGAGTGATTCACAGCTATGCTGCAGATCACATCCTTAGTTTGTTTATAATAAAACTGAGCTAGAGAAAAGCTTAAGTAAAAATTAAACTCGAGGACATTTTCCTTGAAACATGCTTGTGTCACAGCTCATGTAATACAAGCACACAGTTTTTGCCATGTCAACTGGTATAAGCAACTGCAATTCTGGACAAAATCATCTAAAATAACCCTGCTGGCTGAATTTTGTTACTTTACCACTTTCCACTTACAGAAAAAAGTTATTAGTATCCTTATTTCCCTTGCATTCAATGCAAAGAATAAGTTTTTATTCTAGGTCAAACGAGAACCTTGATTTTTCCAAAAGCAGCACATTGCCTTCAAATTAAGCGCCACCTTAAGCTACTTGACAGGGTAGATCAGACATTTTGTAAATTTAGAAATGTCTACAAATGTAATGTTATTTTACTGCCACCCATTGTTCTCATCACCATAAATAGGCTTTTCTGCACAGAAATCTGTCAAGCTTGTGTAAGTTACGACAGCAGTATAACTTTTCCGCAGTGGCAGAGACCAACACATAAATAGACTCGTCAGTAGAACTTATTTCTAGTCTCACCTCCCTACAGTTTTTCAAATAACTGCAGAGAAAATCTGGAGCAACATATCTGAATAAAGAAACATAACGAGAGGGCCTCCATAGCTCCTTTGGTAAAAACTGAATGCCACGTAGGCCCACTTTTCTCAAAATGAGGATACGTATACAGCTGAATCTTAAAGAAACTCATTTGAATTTGTTTCTATGATTGTAAGACTCCTGGCTATCTAGCCCACAATCTTACCATAAAGTGGGTGATCAAATTTATACAAACAGAAAACCTACATGCTATACAAACGTAGTGCACCCTCACACACTGACTTTTGCACTTTCTGTCTGATCCCAAGGTCCAAAGGAAGCTATAGCTGTTGTACCCACACTTCTGACACCACAGTGAGAAAATGACTAACCATTCTCTGCCTGCAATCCTGAGAAAGTCTTGTATTGCTAGACAGAAGGTATACAAAACCATTTGTATCCCATGGTATTTCTAGAAATACAGGATGAAACAACATCCCAAGAACTGTTTGAGATGCTGGGACAAGGAATCTATGGAATTCCAAGTCTGCTGGCCACCTCCAGGATACTGTAAACAAAGTGATTGCAACCTGTTTATTATGTAACAGACTGAAAATACTCAAGTTTCTGCTTATAAGAATATGATATCATTTATATTGGGTTGGGCCAAGATATTTGCAAAACTGGTTTTGCATGTAATCTGTATGAGTACTAGAGGGAAAGAAAGAGAACAAGGAATGAACAAGTTCCAGAAGATTACAAAACAAACATATAGAGGAAAAGCCTCACTGAGCAACAGAAAACCTGCACTGCCTGAGACTGATGACCTCAGAGAGAGTTTCAAGAAACAACTTACTAGCAACCTTTGGCTACAATTTCTGTATGTACAAAGGAAAAAAAAAACACTAGGCAAAGAAATGCCGTAAGTCACAGCATTTCCATCCCCTAATTACCAGAAGGCTTCCAGAACTGATGAGAAAGCAATTACCATGAGTTTTCCTTAAAATTTCTTCCACTTCTAGAGGCTTGAACATCCTAGCTTCCAAAATTAATTTGGGGGTATGACTGTGTAATCACAGGCATACACAAGGGGTATGCCTGTGCATATAGGTTGGGTTTAGATTATGGCGTTTAGCAGTTATGACACTTGCAGAGCAAAGATGAGAAAAATAACAGATCCAGATTCAAACAGACCTAAATTTTAATGACAGAGGGAGGATTCCATTCCTTTCCTAGAAAGGAAAGAGCATGTCATCTGTAGTTTTGTGATCAAACTCACAAAACTCAGTATCTTCAAAAAGAAGTATGCTCTGTAATAGTTAAGGAAAGCTTTTAAGCATTAACTGTTAAATCCACTGTAAACTAGTTACCAGTAGAATTTGTATAACCAAGTTAGGAGCGACAACTGGAGAGCTCATTCTTGAAGTTCTTAGATATCTAAAAACATTGTCTCCAGAATTAAAGTAATTTCAATTACTTTGTAGTTCAACTCCAACCCAGTACTAACCTAATCACAGTTGACACTAATGTTACACATCTAGTTTAACAACAACAGTAGTATCTCTTAAGCAGTATCACCAAAGCTACATCTCAACACTGGTCACATTCTCATACAGGTTATATTCACTCTCTTCCTACTCCCCACTTCTGAAAACATAAAAGCACAGTAAAGCTAGGTAAATATCTAAGGCTCAATCTTTATAAGACCTGGTAAGCCATCTCTTCTGACAAGTTATTTTAAAACATTAGTTACATGAAAAGGATCTTAACAGCATCAAGGCAAAATATGCTTTCAAGGAACAAATTCAGAAGGAGTAAGTCAGCTTATGACTTACTTTCTAGGCTGTCTAGCTTGAAAAGTAATCCCTGCCTGTTCTCTGGAGGAAAACTAATGGGCAAGAGAAGCATAAGTTTCACACCTCTCCCACACCCCACTGTACCTCTTGCCTTACCTGAAGACACTGCTGAGAGAAGTAAAGGAACACGTTCAGTCTTAGTGCACACTCATCTGTGATGTTATGTAAAGACAATTCTTACCATGGTTTAATTCTAACAGTTCCTAACCATGCAATTACAATTTGAGATTCACATGCAACATTTTACAAACCTGAGGGAAATGAATTATATGTTTAGATATTGTTCTGAGTACATTTGTGACATACGTTGGGTGCTGCATCATTCTTCTTCTCTGGACCTCCATCCTCTGGATCACTTCATGAGGATGTAGCCTCTGTGCTGGAGGTGCTGTTGCAGGGATGTGATGGGAAATAGGCTGGTGTGTAGCTGGAAGATGCTGTGGAATTGGAGCAGCTGCATTGGCTAAAGGATGAGTTGGTGGTGGAGGCGGAGGCGGAACAGGATGAGAAGATGCATGAGAGGAGATTGAAGGATGGAAGGGATGCACTGGATGAGGAATAACATAATCTACTTGAGGAGGAGGTTGTGGCTGTGGAGGAGGATTTCCATGGGAGTGGGGACATGCAGAAGCTTGATGGTGAAGAGGTCTGGTCAAAGAAGCATCTGCAATGAAAACATCAGGTGCTTTTAATCTGGTCAGTAGCAGTTTTCTGAATTAAATATGTTTTAAAGGGAGAAGTGGGTGGGGGGAAGCATCTTCGCACAGGTGTGTCAGTATCATTATACCAATGGAAATAGTGGCAACGCAGGAATATTGTAAGAATATTCAACTTCTTAACAGAGTGATTCCAATGGTATACCCTAAGAAGTCCAGACTTCCAGCAGCCAAAAATACTTAACTTGCTAATATTTGCGAGAAGAAAAGAAACAGCTGTGTGATGTAAGCTGAAGGAGATATGTGGTGAGAAGTCCTGTTTGTGTAGCATGTAACACTGATTTCTGGTTTTCTTGAGCACTAAGCCACCACCATACTCACAAAATTAATCTAAACACCTCCCGTGAAGCATATATTTGTAGTTGTTCTCAAGGCAAAAAAAGAAAAAACCCTTCCTTAAGGAAATTCAGAATCTGGTGGCAGGGGGGAACACCCACACCCTCCTGGCAGCTTCATCCAACTTCAGACTCTAAATGTACTAAATAAAGGAATCTATAAGCTCTTTGGGGCTAGGAGAGAGGTTTGTTAATATTAAATAATAGACTTGGGAAAAAATGTAAGTTGAATTCTGTAGGAGACAATAAAATGCAGAAGTAAAATCACAATCATACATTAAAACTAATTAGTTGATTCCTTGAGCCTGCTCAAGCAGAACTCAATAAAAAAGACAAAAGGCATTACTAAAATATGAAGGATACAAAAAAATATTTTCTTAGTAAATAATAAAGAAACTATCTATAAAGGATCTAGGAGGCCGCTTATCTCAAATAACAACAGGAGACAATGGAGTTTACCATGTGTATGTCAGAACTACATAATTAAAACAACTGCAAGGAAAAGGAGAAAGTTTTCTGGAATTAGGCATTTTTAAGGTCAAACATACCCAATGAAGTAAAAAATGTCTTCTGAACATCACAGTAGTTAAGCAAAAGTCAAGTCTTAGATCTTTTCCCAACACACTGGTTCACATAGCAATATATATACCTATTTTTTGAAACCTGTCTATTGCAAGAACTGCTACTCAACTTTGACCCTCAAAGACCTCTCAAGGGAAAAATCTCAGATTGTTTCCGTTTAATTCCTCGACACAAAGAGTCAAATTGTTTAAATGCATTTCTTAACATTTGTTTTGTTAGGCCAATTCTAAGACCGAAGCAAATGGATAGTATAAGTCTTCATATGGTGTCAAGGAAGCTGTTCTTGTGTTTGTCCCCCTGCAACCTGGTTCCCAGTACTTATCATTAGAATGACAGTACTTACAAGGAGAATGCATATAATGTCGACAGGAGGAGAGTGATGCCTGGGGAGGAGGCTGTGGCTGCGGCTGCGCAACAATACTTGATCCATATCCATCTATTGTTATTGACTGGCTTGGGCCAGCACCAGCCTGATGCCCATAAATTGCAGTTCGAGATGAAGAACCAGGACAGCAGGGGTCAAAAGCAGATGTCCCATGAAAAGCACCACTTCCATGACTTCTTATACCACTGCTGCTTAAGTCTACTGGCAATGCCTGCTGTGTAAACAAACCATCTGTTCTCAAACAGTTCTTCAAACATTGAAAACAAAGTCACCTTTAAATATACTGTGATAAAAACTATACTATCATAAACCACCGGAAATCGGATTTTTGAGTTTTAAAAATGTTCCAGAACAAAGCCTTAAGGTATCAGTGACGTTTCTTATTCCTAAATTGTTCAATCTGGGGAAATAAATTAAATTAATTACACTACATTGTATTAAAAAAAAAAAAAAAAAAACCTATTTTGGATAAATCAATGAGTATGCAAGAGCAGCATCTATCACATTATTTAGAGGCAAACAACAAGCTTTAGCATTTTGTTTAGTTGTGCTTAACATAAGTGTTACAGAACTATTAAGCTGGTGTACGTTTTAAGTGTATGTTGCCAATTAGGTTGCACAGTACTGTTCTTTAGATTTTTAATCATACTGTTTTAGAACTCTAATTTTAGTTGCTTAAAGAAATCTTTAAAAGTCTTTAGGAAAGCAACTCTTATACTTTTTACAAACATAAAATTAGACTTGAATTTTTCTTCCCTTAGCAGTTTTGCAAATCATTCAGTTGCTTTATGATCTGCAGAGTATATTTTGAGGTGTTAAAATTTGTTTTAAGTCACTATCATCTTACAGTTTAGAGGGTGTCAGCTGCAAGTGATTATTTATTGGTTATGACCTTTTGTTCATTTTTAATTTTACTGTATGTGTATCATGTTTTAAAAACTGTCCTTTTATAATACCTGCTACAGAAAATAAGTAAATTACACACAATTCAACATCCTATTCTATTCTCTCATGCCTATATGACTTAAAAATGCAAAGGGAGAGTCACAAAAGTTAAACATGCCTGATCATGGTAACTGGTGCCGGAACTGCTGCTTGCTCCACAAGGTGCAGGCACTGGAGGAGGCCTTTCAACAGGGCAGCTGGAGTCACTGAATGAAGGAGACAGCGGAACAGCTGGGTGAGGGTTGTGGTGGTGGTGGTGGTGGTGTTGAAAGTGGTGGCTGTGCTGCTGAAAGCAGCTTGTATGGGGGTGTCCCAAGGCATGATGATTCTGTGAAGGTCCTCCACATGGGGAATGCTGAGGGCAGCATGATGGTAACCTTGGCATGGCAGGAGGGCCAGTTTCCAGTGTCGTGTTAGATGCAGTTCTTCTTACATCATCTTGAAATTAAAGAAAATTAATGTTGAAGAAAAAGAAATTAGTAAGCTGATCACTGTAAAACAGGGTCTGAAATAAAAGCATTGATTAAATGATTAACAGATTGAAAAACAGATCTACACTAAAACAAAAAAATGGGTACAAAAAAGAGAATTCAGCTGTGCATGAAAATTAACCAAAACTGAATGGTTCAGGTGCATGCATTCATGACAGCTATGGGAGAAAGTCTTGCCTTATTATTCCACTAATTTAAGACAGTTATCAGTAGGAAAAAGAGGAAAGATTGTCCCTGTGACTAGTGTGCAGAGACCTATTTTCATACTTTGTCTTCAAATTCACATGCAAATTTTGTCTTTTTTTTTTTTTTTTTTTTTTAATTCTCACTTGACCCACGGAAAGGGGCAGAGCACCCAAGTTTCAGAGATGTTGTGAGGCACCCCAACACCACAATAATCATGAAAAGGGAGAGGCAGTTACCCATAGTCACAAACCCCACCTCTGAGAACTTATTCTATTGTAGGTAGTTGCTAGGGGGGTTGTTTTGCTTTTTTTTTTTTTTTTTTTTTAAGAGAGATCTAGTCTTTCCCTCAAACCTTCAGTCAGTGGCCAATGCCTAACTTAACTGCCTACTAACTCAAAAAAACCCAACCAAACAAACAAAAACCCAGCCCCCAAACAACCAAAACCACCTCCCCCCGCAAAACCCACGTTTCTGTGCCCAGCAGGAAAGCAAGTGGTTTGTGATAAACAAGAGATTAGAGTATATGGCTTAATGGTCCTTTCCAACTTCAAATTTAGTCTAGTATCTCACTTCCAGAAAAGATGGCTTCCACAATCCATTATTAACAGATACTGTCAATCTTCTGGTAACAACAGGAAGTTCCTTCCTAACAGGTTCCATATACTCCTCTTCAAAGTTATCAGCTCTTCTTTAGTTATCAGTGTTTTGTTATGCTAGAGACAAACCTCACTTTAACAAAGTCTAGTAATTATGCTACCTGCATATACAGCTCTACAATCTACATGAGGAGATTCAAGGAATCTATATATGGCCCCCACTTTTCCTTATGATACATATTTAAAAACAAACCAGCAACAACAAAAACAACAAAACTTACAACACATTGCAGTGGAAGACTTCATTCCCAGTGAATGAGTCTGGCATCCTACCTACTACATTCTACCTTCTCAAAAAGGATGTGGTCCATCAGGTACAAATGAACCATCCTGACAGATGCGAGCAGAAGGAGGCTTCTCCAGGACATCATTTATCTTTGAGGAGACTTCATTCAGATACTCAAGTTCACACAGCAAGTCTAACCAATGTCAACTTACCACTGACATGCTCACAAGCATTTTGACTAGAGAACTCTGATTAACGTCCTCTTTCTCCTTTATGCCATTGATTAGTAGGCAATGTGACAGTTTTAGAAAGCTCTCTTATTCTGTACCTCCAGCTGAAGTACCAGCAGTGCTGCTATTGGGAAGACTAGTCGAAGTCTCAGGGGCTGAGGAGGGGGCCTGGCTGCTGGAGACATTTGGAGCTGCATCAGAGGCCAGCTCTGAGGTAGATGTATTCGAACTGTTACTGGAAGTTGAACTCACGACCTGGGACTCCACTCTGGCTGAGGTGGTTGGCACAACTGTTGGCTCTAGTGAAACAAGCAAATAAAAAAAAATGTTAAGTTTTAAAAGCTGTTAGTTTTTGGTTTTGCTTTCTTTCTTTTTAAACCATCTTACAAGAAATTCTGGATTCTGGTCTTGCCAGATGCTGAGAAAGTCAGAACACAAAAGCCTGATGTGTATAAAACACAAAAGTTAATTTGGTTTCATTTGTGTGAAAAATAGTATTTTTGAACAGCCTTAACTTTTTCTTTAAATTAACTCAAATTTTAAGAATCAATACAAAATCATTTCCCAAACCAAGTCTGCCATATCAAGAACTTTATTCCCTAGATAAAACACTACTAGAAAGGAAATTAAATTACTTTGGTACTTTGTGATGAAAACAGATTCATTTAATATAGTCTTTCATAAATCCACAGGCAAACTAATCCATAATTAGGTATTATCCTTTTTTTTTAATGCATACAAAGCACAGAAGAAAAAAACAACTTTTAGATGTCTAACCCAAAGCAGCACAAAAATCTCAATTAGCAGTACTACTTTACAAACTTCAGTCATTCCAGATGCAAAGTACTAGAGGCTATAGCACAATAAACTAGTCTTCCAGTCAAAACACACACATTAGGCATTAGTATTTGAGACTTTCATTAAAACTATGTACACATTCATTTTGCAGATTATAAACATAATAGCTGGCAATGTATTTCATCAGATTGAGGGAAACACACCAGATCCTCGATAATTTTCACTCTCCACTGCACAACTGTAAGCAGGTTAATATTTTAAAAGATATGTGGTGGCATATTCAAATTTAGTTTTCAAAAAGCCTGTTTTTGATTGCAAGTTTGAAATTTCTCCCTAATTACTGACAAGGCAATGATATGACTATGAATAGGAGATAAAAGGGAAGATCATCAGAAACAGGCTCTACTTTTTCAGTAGAAGTGTCTGCATGACTATCAGAAAAAGAGTCAAGATGTTTAAAACTGTATCTCTTACACTGAAAGTCTCAAGGTAAAATATAACTGTTGCTATATATATATATATAGCATATATATATATAATATAGCTATAACAGCAACTCAGCAAGCAAGGGAATAAACATCTTCCTTTTTGCAGTCTTCCAACTCATTGCATTATAAAGCCTGTAATCCGATGCCTATGCTTACATTCCTTTGGATTTTAATGTGGTGTTCCAATAAATTAGTTTTATTTCAAGGAAAATATTTTGGGGGAAGTATATTAATGTCTAAATTCAGTAAGAAAACAGTGAGAATATAGGTCACTTAGAGCCTAAATGTAATTGATATGTGATCGCATAGTGCTCAAGATTGGAAGCTAATATATTCTGAAAGCAGTCTTGCAGTTAGGCATTTCTTAATTCTATCAGCATCAACCACCCTGCTAGCCTGTTACTGTTTTGATGTTTTATCAGCAACAGAGACAGTTCTGCACCCCCCTTCCTTCCCCACAAAAGCTGTCTTTCTTTAAAAGCCAGTGGAACTGGTCAATCTCAGACCAAGAGAAACTGTTGATTTCAGCAGACTTCACAGACATCAATTCAGGAATGTTTGTGGAGACATGACCTGTAGGCTCAGCTAAGTAGCTAGCAAAGTTTTAAGAACAGTATTTTTTTGAAGATATCAGTAGAGCTACGATGAAGTGGGTAGCTGCCTTGTGAGACAGAGTTAATTCAAGTTTTACAATAGTTTGTGTGTGAAATTTGATGTTTATAAAGACAATATCCTTGAAAAGCCAGAAGACTCATCCTAAAAAGATATGTCTTCTGGGGATAGCAAAAACAGCTGGTCTTAAAGATAGATATTGCAGAAACAAGCCTTCATTCATCAAGATTTTTTTTTTTTTAAACAGGAATTTGATGTCCAAATTTGAGACAAATTCTACCATTTGAATTTAAAAGAGTAATTAAAACCAATAAATGCAATTTCCAATCCAACAGTATCGCTGTTGGGGTACTTCATAACAAGTCTATGAAGAAAAGAATCTCTAATCAACTTATTCTCTTCCATCTTAAAGAAGATATTGCAAGATACTAGCTAGGGATACACTAAATAAGTGAGGGAACTACAAGACAGAATTTCTGTTAAACACTGGAAGTAGTATGTAGCCAAAGAATATGGGGGGGGGGGGGGGGGAAGGAGGAGGAAGAAAGGATTCCCCCCCCCCCCCCCGGCCTTTACCGTCTTAACTTTTGACAATACCTGGAAATTGATCTTATGATTTTCAGCAGGAATAAATTAGTTAAGTGCCAGAAGGTTTTAATGTTAGGAAACACTGAAAGCTTCAGAAACCTTCTGATATACTTTTACTAGTTCCTTTGTTGTTGTTGTTTTTTGTTTTTTATTACTACCACCACTCCAAGGCTTGAAAGAACAGTACTCCAAAGCACATGCAGCAGGGACAAGTTTTCCTTTTATAGTATTGTATTGAAATAATCACATATTTTTAAAGAATTAGTTCTAACCTGTTCTGTAGTTTCTGCCTGGTGAGTCAGCTCTCATATACATGCCCAAGTCAGTTTTTGGAAGAAAAATTAGATCTAGTAGACTAGCAAGGAATGCCTAGACTTTTAATTTTAGTAATAAAGACGCATAAGAATTTTTGACAGGCCAGGAGATTTTGTTTGTTTGTTTAAAAAAAAAAAAAAAAGACCTGAGACTTTTTGAAAAAAAATGGTATGTTAAAATTAATTGAATTAATTCCGCTCCCCTTACACTGACTGACCATCTTGATTCTGAAAAAGGAAGAGATTTCTCAGATCAATGCAGCTTACCATCTTCATCCACTGTAAGGTCCACTACTTCTGCTGCATTCTGTCTCAGCGGCTGTATGACTGTTGAAATCCTATTACGGTTACGCTGCTCTTGTGGTCGTGCAGCATGAGAAGTAGAGCTCTGTCCCCAGTGCGATCTCGAGTGTCCAAGTGTTGAACGAGACCTTAAAAAGAGGTATTACCTTAAATAATGACATAAATTTTGCTCTCATTAAATACACTTTTCTCACTGTTCAAGAAGTTGACTGCTCACTAACTTTAGTTCAGAGTACACTGCTACTTGAAATGCATTTTTATTAGAAAAGCATTTTCTTAGGTTCAAATACCATACTACTCCACATTCACTAGAGGAGTATTCACAAACACTACTGCTGCCTTTACCAGATAACATAATAGCAAACATCCAAAAGGGAGAGCTTAGAGGCCTTTAGGCTAATACTTCTCCCATGTGCCTATCAACTAATACAGGTAGAGTGGTACAAAATGCAACATGAAAACCCACAGTTGCAGTCAGACAATATTATCTAATGTTATGTTTTAACATGCTAACAGGATATGAGATTCTCTGAATCCTACGCTACTCTCATGCAGTCTGAAATAGGGGATCCGTCAATGATGACTGGAGTGTAAAGATCATTCCTTTGCATGTTTACATGTGACAGAATACTTTCAGGGGATTATTTCTGTACCTAAGAGTCCAGAGATTGTTTTTGACTCTTAATCTCTTGAATGTTATTTCCCCCCCCCCTTAAAAATAAAGACAGTTTTGTATAACGTTTACAGAGTAATGAAATTTAAATGTAACATAAGGAAAGGAAAACATAAGCTTGTACCATACCTAAGGAAACAGATGGTTTTATTTCTGTAGTATTACGCTTGGCATCCATTCTATTCAATTTAGTCATCCAAAGCTAAACACTCAAGTCAATGATACTTTGGAGTTCAGGCTAAGAGGATACTGTCTTTAATTAAGGGAAAAATATTTTACAATATTATATTTGCCAGTTCATGTTCAGCCAAAAACCTTTGACTCTCCAGTATTTACATAAACCAAATGGCTTGATTTTCCAATTTGGAAAAAACCAATGCACTCAGACTTCAAAAATTCAGGAGAGGAAAAAAAAAAAAGAAAGGTGAATGACTTCACCAAAACAAACAAACAAACAAAAAAAACTAAAACAAAACCCACCACAAAACATCACCATGGAGCTCATAGCCTATACTTATACTCTGCCTTGACTCCCTTTAACCCATCTGTATAGCCCTCTAGGAAAGATGATCAGAGTATATTTCTATAGTGCTTTATCTATCATTAAGAAGACATAGTAAAATGGAACTGGAACTATGATTAGAATATTTTCATAGTAATCAACTCCTATTACAAACTTCTATTGCTAAAATTTCTTATTTTGAAGTTTAAGATGTCCTGTTATTTCCTTGTAAACAAAGGACTACTGAATTAAGACAGTTTTAAGTCACATGTCTTGGTCTTTATTTCCTTGTTATGATTAAACAGGACATTATTCTGAAAATATTTTACTTAAGAACGACTAATGAATATGTTAGCTATGTGCTGGTGTGTATATTCTGTCACTGGCTGAGTCCCTATAATTTCAAAATGACTGTGTTAGTCCACTTCTATAAGGTATGTATGGCTAAAGTGTTTACTTTGTTTAATGCTCAGAAGAATCAAAACCAGACTGTAATAGCTTTTTTTCTTAGCAAGAAGAGAACTGTCAGGGAAGGGTGTCACTAGCAGTATGGTAGATGATTTCTCATCCTAAGTATGATTCCAACTGCTACACTGCTGCTTGAGACTGTAGTTAATTTTTATCATAATGGCTTACTTTCTCTCTACTTTGAAAGTAGCTCTACCTTGAAGAGGAGAGGAGGAGGGAATATCCATCACTACATACTAACTTCTTGATGGAATACAGGGAAGTGTGGAAAATGAAGGACACGGAAGAAGAGACCAACACATGAACTTCTTCATGTAATTTTCCTCAAACTAGACACTGTGCAATGTAAGGAAAACAACAAGTTTCTATACGCATGCAACTGAGTATGCATTTCAACAGGCTACCAACTCCATATCACCAGCAGCCACTCAGAAAACAAACAGAAGAGTATTTGCATTTTACTCCCACAAAGCTAATCAATCAGACAAGTAATTAACCAGCTCTCATAACAGAAAAAAAACCCTAACAGTCAACATCCTCACACACTAGAGCTACTGCTCTGCAAAATCCACAGATGCAGCAGCATTTATTCTTCCAGGCAGCCACTGATATCCTCAAGACAACCTGGAAATACCACTTACATTCAGATCTTTGATTCAGAAAATGGGGTGCATTTTTGCCTCAACAAACAGCAAGATAGACAGAAAGTCTAGATGAAACAGGAGTCCTAGAGCCTCCAAAAAGCAACACTAGCTAGTTATGCAGAGAGGGAGTACTGTTGAGGATGTTGAAGACTACAACCAAGGTTTTACCCAGAGAGCCTCTGGACTCCATCTTTTATCCAAGAGAACATGTTGTAGCTATAGTCATCAGGAGGGGCAAAAAGAATCTGGTCTTTACTGAAAGATCATCTTCATAACTGGCTGCTAGAGAATGATTAACATGTGACGAACACTGTAGCAACTTAGTCAAATTCATCAAGACAAACTATTCAGCAATAAAAAATAAGTGAGGATTGACAAATAGGATGGAGAGACATTTTTCAATTCAAATTAGCAAATGTTGGTTTTCACAAAAACACAATAAAAACATCTGCTGAAGGACAGTGGTGGAAGGCCCTGTATCCACAATTTTAAGCGTCTCTGTGTGCGGGGGTGGTGGTGGAAAGAAACAAGAGAAGGGAAAAGTAGCACAAAACTACCATAAAGTATTAATGCACTATATCATCTGCGTATTAGAAGTCATGAAATGTTGTCAATTCTCATTTTCCCTCCCCGATCTATTCTATGAAACAGGCACTGGTTTTAATATTTTATGTGGTTTTGCATGTGGACAACAGATCATAAAATGGTAAAACATCATGGTTAACTATTTGCCAAATTGATCAGAGGGCGCAAAAAAAAAAAAAAAACAAACACAAAAACAACAAACAACTCACAAAACGCTAGAATTCCAAATAATGCACCACCTCCCCAAAAGGCAGGGATGTACAATTGCCGGTACAGTTACCTAGGTTTACTTTGCCTATATGCAGAAGCTCTCAGGATTCTTGCTATCTAATCTGGCAGCGATGAAGGTGGCTGGTACAGAGGCATGAAGTCTGTGGATAATTTCTTGGTTTAAGTCAACAAGGCAGATCTTTGGGTCTCCAATCCTTAATTGTGGGAGAGCTTAAAAGGAAGTACAGCTTACGGATTTCCACTGAAAGTAGCTTTCTAGAGACAAATCATTTTTTCTCCATTTAGGAAATTTTAGAATAATTTCTTCAGGAGTGAATCAAGATAAGGAAATGATTTTCATGAACAATCTCCTCCTCACTTCTGAAAAAGCAAAAAGAGTGGCTATCTACTGGACAATCTCACACTGATACCACTAACAATGTATACTACTTATAGTTAGGATCAAGCACTACTTATTCATTGCTGGGCTGTAGTGTTCCATTACTGCCTTTCCCAGAGGCCACAGCCAATTTTATCTTATCTCCTTATTTTTTTCTAAAATAACAATAATCAGAGCAAGATTTCACTAAGAGTGGAGGAAAGTAACAAGGAAAAAATGCTATGAGGTAGAAGGAAAGGAGAAAAAAGTGCCCATACAATATTACACTTAAGAAACCAGAAGGCTTAAAAGCAAGTACAAAATTGTATCATTTACTGTCACAAGCAGCTTGACACCTTCACAATGGGACCTGTAAAGTTACTCAAAAAGGCTGCCTGAACACACTGCAGAAAAACCCTTTCTCTTGCCCGAGTCTAACGCGCCAAAGCTTTACTTTATCTTCTCCCTGTGTAGCATTACCACTGCTTTCCACTTACGCACCCACTTTCTCTTTATGGTAATTTCCCTTCTGGGAATTTTCTATCTTCTTTATCCATGAACAATTTGTTGTGGGCAGGAAAAGAAAGTGAATGCTGAAAGTTGATCTCACATCCACTAATGTGCTCCTGTTCTAGATCACAACAGGATTTGCCTCAGCATTTTCTAGATGAATCTATTTCCTTGTCTCTGACTTTTCGAAGCCTAAATGCAAACATTTTCAGTTTCCTATGGGTACAAAAGTGTTATGTGGAGAACGCAGGCTTGTTTTCCTCTTTCCAGTAGCCTTCTTCTCTCCCTCAGAAAACTTGATATGATCAAAAGCAGGATTCAGAAAAAGACAGATTAAGCACTTCATGAGTTCTATTCTCTTCTTTCTGATCTTCAGTACTAAAATGCCCAGGGAGTGAGTACATGCTGTCAACCATCAGTTGAGCTTCAGGTATTAACAACTTAATTCATACAAAAAAAACAAAAAAAAACACAAACAAAAAAACCCACACCCACACACCACAAACACCACTTCACTCATGCAAGAGAACTTCAAGTGCATCAGCTTCTTTTAACGTAAGTTTCAGCTGTAAGTTGGCTATGTAAATAAAGATGATCCTTACAGTATACTAGAAATCTATATGCAGTCACTTGCTTAACAGTGTATTTAGAAAATAATCATTTTTATTCCTCTATTTAGAAAGAAACAGAAATCAGTTTTAACATGTTTAAGTAAATCAACTACACAAGATTTTTATCACAGCTGAAGTAGAGCCTGCTCTTACATTCATCTTTATTTACTGATGTCAAGAGTTAGAGTTCAGAACTTTTTTTTTTTTTTGGAACTGTCAGGAGTTAACAAGCTGCAACTTCTCTGTAGAATACTTTATATAAAGACAGATCTCAAAGTGACAGCCTCCTGAATTTATGCAAACTTTTTCAAATCTACAATTTTTTTCACTACTATCCATTTGCATTCTGTAACTTCATGTATTACAGGCATATATATTGTTACTCAATGAATACTTATGTTTGGAAAAAGAACAGAATGAATCTCAGTCCTGTAGTATTCAACACATAACAAACACCAAAAGTCAGCCTTTGTTTTTTTCCAAAGAAAAATAGCAATAAAGTGATGAAAGATGTATCTTCATTTCTGCAAATCTGATGATCTTTTTTTTAAACTCTCATTCAAAAAAAAGTTTGTCTTTTAAAAAAATACAGTAACCCATCTCATTTACATAGAAATTACCTAAGAAGTATTTATCTTGCCATGAAGAGTTTTCTGAGTTTGGTAAATAACCTTCATAATATTCAGTTTATTCACAGCATGGAAGGCAGCTCAATATAAAATTGTAAACTTAACACAGCTGCCTTTGTTCCTTAGACTGTTCCTTAGACTGTGGTTTGGCAAAACTGACACGCTTGAACCACAAGAAAATCTGCATAGGAAGTACTCTAAGTTCAAAATATAAAAGATTCACATAGAAGAGAGATTTTTCTGACATTTTGGGCTCACAATGTGCGTTTAAGACTCTTCCTCATTATAGCAAGCTTCCTGGAATTGTGTCTTTATTGTATTTTTACTACAAAAAACCATGATACTTACAAATACAAAACAAAACTCAATTACTTTTGCAGTCTTTTCATAACATTTCCATCTGAACATTTTCAAAGTAAAGTCTCTTCTTAACACTTGAGGGTTGTAGGGTAAAGGGTTAAGGAAGAAAACTTTCTATTTCACTATTCCATTATGATATTAAAAAATTAAATTCCTTTGAGAAATCTACATGTTAGAAGATCTGACAAACTGAATAAAAGAAAATTTGAATTCATCAAAAAATGCCCTTGGTTCAATCTCATTCTCACTCAAGTCACCAGCAAAGACACCACTGACATCAGTGAAAATGAGAGGGTTTTTCTGCTGCTGCTTTGGCTGCAACATCACAGGGGAAAGGGGAGAAAGAATCAAGTAATTGCTTTCAAGCCTTTTACGGCTACTACAGGAACCATTTCTTACTGAGGATAGGAAGAGAGAAAGCTAAATTTTTAAAAGCATCCTATCTATGTTTAATTAGGTCCTGAATTAATGTTCAATAAGCACGATCAGTTTCATCTAGCTTTTTTTTTTTATACACCTTCTAAAGCTTTGTTTGCCAGCTATAAGAGCCTAATGTGATAACTTATATTGCTCAAGTTTTTTCAAGCATACATGCTGTTTCTAAAGTTTTAATGACTTTTTTCAGCAAACACATTCATGTAGATAAATCAACTGTTTCTGGAATGTGTTTTAGCCCTCTCAAAACAGAGCACCTGTGGATTCTGCAGTTTTAGCTTTCTTAAAAAAAAAAAAAAAAAGATTCTTTATCACTCCCCTTCCTTCAACAGGAAGAAATAACAAACAACAATTGTTCAAGAAATGCATTTTAAAGTGTTGATTTCTTTCACGTCTCCCCATTTCCTCTCAGCTACACAAACTCAGGCTGTCTATTTTTGCATGACATCTTTCACATGTAGAGTTCCAAAAAAAATGCATGTCTTCAAATTGGTTCCAAACTGCCATTTATTTCAATAAAAGTAATTTTTTGCAAGATGACCTGTCTGGTTTCTTAAATATGAAACTGCATTAATGAAAGCATTAGCTATCTGATGACAAACAGATGGAATGTTTTTATAATCTACTGCCTGTTGTTCCTTTGCCATTGTTTTACTCAAATGGATATTAATTCTTCATTTTTTACAACTTTGTCCTCACATCCACAAACAAACTTATTTAATATGCAGGTATCTCTAACAGTTCCATGCACATGGAATTTTCAAGTTTTCTGCTTCGAGAAACTCCACTCTAATGGACTCCGTGAAATCAAACAAGTACTTAACAAAATCTATATAGAGGCATGGAAAAATGGAAGAGTACATATGGCAGCAGCAGCAACAGCAGCTTAAAAAAATTGGGACACTTTGCAGAGAAGTGCTCTGCTAATCCCTAGACAGACAACCCAACCAAAAATTTCTCATCTCCAGCATCCCACTGCACAGATTTCCTCCCCCAAAATTCTGCCATCTCAACTGTGCTAACTACAACCACCTCAACAACTCCAGGTAAGGAATTTTCAAAGCTTGGCAGAGCTGTGGGTTGTTTTTTTTTTTGTTTCATTTTTAAATCAGAAATGTATACTATGCATGTTGGTTAGAATCCCTAAAACATTACCTTATAGGCTTTTAATGATACAGACCCTAGTGAAAAACTTGAAGACAAGCAAGATTGTATTAATACAAACACATGCAAACCTCACCTGTAGCTTTCACCAACTGTTACAATCTCCACTTCACTATCTGTCGAGGTAACATTTATTTCTTCATTAGCAGTTACCTGGGGAGTAGAGGATGCTTCAATCACCACCACATCTTCATCAATACCTCCTGATAAGGAAAGAGGAGGAATAAAGTTTGTACACATCATCTCTCAAGATCTGTCACTATAAAAGACTATTCCCCCCCCAAACTTAATCTATATGTCAGTAGAGAATTGCAGTGTACATCAAAACATTAAGTGCAACTGTCAAATAAATGACTTAATTATTAAAATTTGCAACTCTGCTTTATTCTCTCATCACCAGTACATAAATTTCCAGAGGCTTTAAATAAGACAAAACATACTACTTTACTTGGAGCTATTCCAAAACACATAATTAGCAAATATCAAACTTCCACACTTAATAGTAAATTAGGTACACTGTAAGACACAAAGCAAAAAAGAAAGCAGACAATTGGGGGGGGGGGGGAAGGGGGAAGATAAGCAAACTTCCATACCACTACATATTGGAAACAATTCTGATGAATTTTATTACCTGTAACACCAAAGAACATCTGTCACTTATTATGAAAACAAAACAAACTCTTTAAAACATTAGCAAAGCAGTAGTGGTTTGTTATCATGAATAACTACTTTTTTCACGTTTTTGTAGGCATTAAAGCCTGAAGGCTAAACAATGGCAACAGGGCAAGAATGAGGCAACAGGTACATAAATTATTTCTAAAAAAAAATATACAGACCACCAATCCATTGGTGCTATAAGCATGTTTAAATCTGCTTTTTTGGTGACATTCACAATTATAAACACTAGACAAAGTTAAAATAAAGCGATCAATGGTTAAAAAACCAAACACACATCCAAACCACCACAAAAAATTAATAGACAAGTTTTGGCAGGAAGCTCAATTTCCACTTTAACTCAGGAAGAGCAATTAAATTTCCAGCCTAATACCCTGACACTTCTACAGCTACAGCAGTGACAATGAAAAGTCCGGGCTACTTAGAATACTTAAATTGAGTTATGGGTTATTCCACTATAGCAATACCACTGAGCACCAAAAAACTTATTAAATAAATATGAGCTAGATAGCTTAGAAATGGCAAACTTCACCATTTTGAGATCTGTCAGTTTCTTCAAGAAAGATGCCTGGGCGACTAGGTCTCGTTCAAGGCAATGCTATGCCCTGCACGGCCTGCTCGCAGCAGCGCTATGAAGTGACAAGGCACATGTTTCTTTTATGCTCACACTAAGCACCAGCTTCCTGGTCTAGCAAAAGGACACGCACTGCTATGACACAGATCCCTGAGCTCTGCAACCACTCAGCTATGCAGCTACAACTGAAACAGCAGAGACTGACAAATTTCAGGGGTGGGTGGATTCTTTCTTTCCTTGATAGATTTAAAAGTCTGTGTTTCCAAACACTGTTATGCACTAAGCTATTCTGATCAGAAGTAATAACTGGCAAAATCAATTCTCAGAAGCTGCATGAAAATTTGGGGGAAAGAGAAACTGAGAACGTTAAGATGTCTAAAAAACAAAGCCCATGCTAAAAGTGAAAATAGAAAAAGGCCATTTAGTCAAAGTGAAAGGCAGTTAAAGTCATCACCACATTCGGAAGTGAATGTCGTGTTTTTTTACAGCTTAGAAATCACAGGCAAATAAACAAGCAGCTTCTGTACACAGCCACCATAGCCACTTATCCCCCCAAAAAACAAAAAACAAACACAGAACTGCACAAAGCTAGCTAGCCAAACAGCTAATGAAAGGTCAGCTAGAAAAGAAAAAAAGCAAGCATTCCTCCCTCCCTCCCCCCCAGCCCAAATCTGTGCTTCCAATCATGCACTTCAAAACACAGCAAGTTTGAGGGCACTCCTGGAAGTCCACACATCCTCAATTTTTGTTGACAATTATGATGGTGCAAAAGCAGAAGATTTAGATGGAAGTATGGTCTATCATATTTCTGAAAATAAACAGCACCTCCTTGAGGCCAAGATCATACGCTGTGTAATTCCAGCATGCCATCTCTACGTAAATTCTGACACAAGTTTACCTCAAGAAAACCAAAGAAAATTCACAAGTGGATATCTGTACAATTCAGACACTCACCTTTGACATGGTTTGAGCACTGATTTTACTTAATCCTTTACTTAAGCAAGCCATTACTCAAGATGCGAATTTATAGACTACATACAAGTCAGACTGTAGAAAGCATCAGAACTGTTACTGGCTGAACAGGTTTTTACAAGTGCCAAAATAATTATGAAAATCTTTAGAAAAATAATCAGATTTGTTACAAATAGGATATAGGTTAGCTATTTTTCAACTTTCTGCCACTTCCTACTGCTTGTCAGAAGTCTTGACTGAAGTCAAAAGCACAAAGTGATCAAAAGGTTTTCATCTTGTAAAGTACTTCCAGATCAACTGTACAAGCTATCAATACACACTTCCTTCAAAATGAAGACTGTCAGGAAAAAACCTCTATATAAGTATTTGTAAGGTATTTGGCAAGATTTTATTCCTAGGGGAAAAGTATTAATACAATTAAATGATCACATGCAATTTTATACCTACTTTTAAATAAAAACGGCTTCCATGTAAGACCTATTAAAATTGGTCCAGAAGCACACCAAGGGGAGAAGTACACTCATATGAACTTCAAATGTTTTAAGAACATTGTAGTAGTTTGTCTAATTCTTATATGCTGTTCTCCCAATCGGCCAATATAAACTGATTTTATTAAATACTTCTCTCAAAAATGAAATTAAAAATTTAGCTGCATAGTAAAATTTCAGAAAAAATGAGCAACACTGATGCAATTTTTGTAATCCTCTATCAAGTATGGAAGTATACAAGCCATAGAGCCAACAGTACTAAGTAGTATCAAAAGCTGATTTTTCATTGTCAACAGGATTTACTGTTTCTTCTTTGCCTCTCCCAATGCATTACCATAAGGAAGAGAACACAGCATTTCAACTGTCACAGAAAACCACATCAGTTACACTAACTTACAAAAGCTTCTACAAAGCAGAGCAAAGGATAGTGTTCCTAAGACAAATAAGAGTCTTTGAAATAATCTGTCAAAATGAAGTCCCAGAGGACAGCCGACTTGGCAGGCTGAGAGGAACGTAGGGTGGCTATATGCAGCACATGCGCAGCCACTCGACTTCCTTGGTACCAAGGAGAATCTCCTGAAACTTCAGCAAGACCATACATAAGGGATTTTTCTCCTAATACTAGAGCAGTTCATTTAAAAAGCAGAGGTAACATTTTTAAGAATTAATATTGTACTGATACTTAAGAACTAATGAAATTTAAGATGCTTTTTTTGAACACTTCATACTGTCAAAGCTCAGAAAAATACAGATAAATTCTCTGCTAAGTACACTTAAAATTCAAGCCTGCTGGTTTGAACTTATCAGAACCCAATCCTGGCAAAGCCATAATGTTTCTGCAGTTTCCCCATAAAGTAAGCTTGCAGGTTAAGTTAAAGCCTGAAGATGAACTTTACTGGGATTTCACTGAGTAGTACAAGTTGGTTTGACTTGAATTTTAAAAGGGCATCACCCTGTCAGGGAGAAGACAACCTTCTTTAGTGAAGTAGGTGATATGCAGAAATACAAAGAAGGATTTCCAGAGGTTTTGCTATATTGCTTCTAAAAATATTTGCTGGAGAGAGTTTTGAGGCACTTGCACACCTCGAATATTTATCATACATAATTCTTACAAGCCATCTGATTAATTTAGTGGTAAACAACTGAACAGCTCCTTAAGGTATCTGTGTCTATATATTTAGTGTGTATACACCAAGAACTTGTATTTGTATTTCCTGCTGTTATTTAGTAAGACATAAATAAAACAGAATTTGGCATTTCAGTAAATCCTTGTTTAAATGTACTGCATTATTTACAAAACATACTGAGGACAGGAGGGTATGGGAAACAAAAACACTCCCAGAAATACACCACATGACAAAATACTCGCATGTATGTGTCAGTATTACTTTTGACCTTGCAGTCCACTACATGAGACATTTTTATTCCATCCGTAATGACAAGGTACACTGTATCTACTTGCTTTAATGCACGCACCAGACAGTGAACAGTCATCTTCAGTCTGGAATGAATGTTAAACAAATTCAATGTTACTTAAGGTATAACTACTGCTACCTTACTCAATGTATTATCTAAATAATTGACCCTGTAAGAGAACAGCCAAATCTGTATAATCAGCATGTTACTATATATTAATTCCATACTCTTTGAAGGTGCTCTCCCCTCCCCCAGCATGAAGGCATGGGGAAGAGAAACCAGACTGATGGCAGCAAAAAAAAGTTATGTAAATCTATGCCAGGTATTTTGTATTACTCTAAGCGTAATACTTACGGTTATACAGCAAAGAAGAAATTACTGTCCTGTAGGTATAAACTATGTCTCTCTGCCACCTCCTGAATAAGAAAATGCAGCAAGCAAATTATACTCTAGTTGTTTGCAACTAAATTAGCCTTTGTGCTACCACTAAAAGACTTGTTTGACAGTTTGAGTGAACTGGTTAAAAACAAAACCTCTGAAAATTACAGCAAGAATTTTATTAGTGTCCACTGGATTTATTTTTCTGCCCTATCCACAGTCATGATTTATATTTTATAATGTACACAAAACACCAAGTATTAGCTCAAATATTAACAGTAGTTAGTAATTAGGTTTTGTACATGATTAATATTCAAATATACAGTATTTCTTTTTCATTCTCTCCAGGAGTCCCCCCTCCTGGAGAGCCTATTTTCAGAGCCTATTTTATGATTAAAACTAGTATTCAGGCAACCTAGGGGAAAGGAAGAACTACACTGGAGTATCCCAGCATGACTCCAAATTCGAACACTGCAAAAGGCGACTTCATCCCTTAGAAAATCCCTAACACTGTGAGGCCCTACATCAAAGATAAAAATATATTCTGCTTACTAAATCATTTTATTTAAATAATGCAATACTTTGTAGCCCAATATTTAGATCTTTAAATACAGTGCATCTTTTCCCCAGGAAATTGTTTGATTGTGTCAGAACTATATCTGCTAGGTACTATTAATAGGCCACATGCAATTTTTATCAAGTTTTAGCATCAATATTTTAATTATCCAAAAATAATACACAGTAGACTCTAAGCTTTCCTTTATACACAGTACTACTACTTAACTCTGGAATATCATGGCATAGCTCACAGAGATCAATTGCAGTTAGTCATCAGCGCCAATGTCCCATCAGGGACAAAAATACTACTGGCACAATATCCAAATTTACATTTGGCTGACTGTTGTCCTTCCTGGACAGTAGCTATTGCATTTATTTTGCAGTAGCATGCAGTTAAATTAGATAAAATATTGCACATAAAATAGCAAACAAGGTTCACAACATACAAATTCAAATGAGACAGCTTGACCACACCACAAGCTTACAGAAGGGATACGTGGTCTGGGGAAAACAGAAGAAATCTGAAATAAAAAGTCAAGTTCCAGTGACAGAGAAGACTTACTCTGAAGTTTCAATCTTTCACTGGGTCACACCAATGGCCCATCAAGGCCCACATTCTCTCTATCAGCAGCAACAGGCAAAGCTATCTGGTGAGAGCAAAAAAATCCTGGCTACAATTGTTAGTCAAAATCTTTCATACCACCCAACACCCAAAACAGCATTACAGGTGTCAGAGAGCACATCCTTGCCTATTCCCTGCTTAAAGACAGTCCTCTGCGAACATGTCTAATTCCTTTTTGAACTTTCTGATACCACCTGCCTCCACAGCATCTTGTGGCAGTGAGTTTAAGGATCACTGCCTGGTTAGTACTCCAGCTTGAAACACAATCTCCTACTAAGTTTCTGTGAGTACTCTCTTTCCAACTTTCATAACTTTTAAGAACTAGGTTAGAAGATCAGTTTTTCTTTACCTGAGACATACTTGAAATACACTTTTCAATAGCTGGGTAAGATGGGAGAAATTTTCAAGAACATACAAATTGCTTAGGAGCCTACACCCCTGTGGAAAAGAGCCAACAAGCAGAATTCAGGGGAGCTTGTCCAACTGCGAGCTCTGCTAACACGGGCTAATCCAAAACTGTACTGACTACCATTAAGCAAGCACACAGACCTTAGTTCTAATGACAATGCTACGGCAAGCCAAACCTAGTTGTAGAACTAACGTCTTATCAGCACAGAAAGCTATAGTTGCTATAGGGAAGCACTAAAGTGAATTCCACGTTAACTTTTACTACATTGCAAATATTTAAAGCTCCAATTCACATTTACTCATAGGTACAGCTAGAATGGTTAATATGACTATTGCTCATAAAGCCATGTGCTTCTTTCCTCACCCCTTCTCAGTTCTTCCCTAAACCTTTTCTAGTAACAGGCAGAATAGAAGGGATATGTATTCACTTCATTGTCTACTAATGCTATTGAGATAAAAGCTGTAAATTACAAGCTGCATCAGTTACTGAGGAGATAGTAGATAACACTTTAGTTTCAGAAGGGATAAGATAAAGGAAAAATAATTAACTACCCTAACAAGAGGCAGCTAATTTCCACCTAATACATGCTTATCTTTCAGTGTTAATAGAAACCTGTTAAAATAGACATGCACCACTTCAGATTAACATTTTCACAGCCTCTGACTTTTAGAATATCACGTCTACATTCAATATTCTCGGAAGACAGACAAAACCCTTAGTGGAATTAAGAGGACAGAAGTGAATGAATTCAGTCTCATTCTTTTTTAACAGAGGTCTGTTTCAAGCCGCTTTGAACAAAAACTGGAAGAGCTTGCCATCAGCACTGTATTCTACAAAAAGAGGCAAGGCCTGTCTAGTACTTGCTATCAAAGAAATGAAGTAACATGTCAGACCTGAAGGAATTTTAAGTGCTATTAGGTCAGTGTTTTATGACTATGCAAAATTCCACCTAACTTTTTTATATTGACACTTTCTCATTTCCTGGAGTTCAGCTTTACTGCCAACTCGCACTATGTAAAGCTACAAACTCGTTCCAAGTTTAGCTTGTTCTAGATTTCTGTCTAAAGTTCAGCTGTGTCCAGATGATACTCCCAGGCCTTTTATATCCATGCTGAAAATCAAGTATCTGTATATCAGAGAACCTTCATTACAATGAAGAAAATCTAATTTCAGTAACAAAGTTGATGTCCTGTCACCTTAGACAAGAGAAGGGGAGGAGGGGGGGGAAAGGAGTCTCTCTATAGGCCTGTACACAGGTCCTTCAAGGATTAGAGAAAAGTTTCTGGGCTTCACAAACAAAACACAGAACCAAAATCAGTGTTTCCCAGTCAGTTTGCTGCTTGCAATCATTTTATCTGTAACCCAGTATTTCAATTAAAACTTACTGATCAACATTCAGATTAGATTATATACCCCCTTACAGCATTTCAATTCCCAAACCCTACCTATATCATTAAACAGAGTTGTTTTTAGATTGTCACTATGGCCCCAAATCCCCTCCCTTTCCTCAGCAAGGCTCATCTGGTCATCCCACATTTAATGAGGGCAATTGCCTTTTACAGCAAACTTGGTAAAACAATCAAATCTGTTCCTCAGTGTCAGGATGTGGTACCTGCTCAATCACCTCCCACTCCCAAAGCAACAAAGTTCCACCAGAAGAATTGCTGAAACACTGACAGAGAAGGGAGAAAAAACTGTATACGTTACCCACCACCACAATGCATATCATTTGCCAAAAGTAATCATGAAAGTTTTATTAACTACAAGAACTAGCCTACTAAACACTTATTTGGTGAAAGAAATGTCATTTTAATTTCTTACAATAATCAAAAAGAAAACTTTTCCTTAATAGTATACACTAATTAAATACACTGCATCTTTAGACAGACATCAATACTTAAAGCAAAGTTTTGCCATGTATCCTTAATATATTAAGCTATTAAGTAGGCAACAGACCAATCAAATCACTGTGATGACTGTTTCTTAAGATTTCAGTTATTTCTGTACTTAAAATTGCATTTTCTTTTCTGATTTTTCTTTTGCTCTCTTCCTAGTCTATCCTCTAATAATTCTACATACACGCTGCAGGCCTCATTCTTAGTCCAAGTTCTATTTGTGCTTCAATATATTCTTTGCTTTCAGCAGATGCATACTAACTTGCATGTGCCACTGGGGGGGGGGGGGGGGGGGGCAGGGAGGCCAGGACCAATCTCAAACATTAAAGGGCCAGGAGAGCATTACTAGCAATACAGTCCTTTCCTTATATAGAAACACCATCCTGCTTGCTCACCATATGGAGAAATTGCATAGCTATTTTCCCAACTGGCCCCATTTTTGTCCCAATTAACTCAGTAACTAGAAGCATCTTATATAACAGCAGAAAGCTGCATAAAGGGTTAAATACACATACTTTAGTTTCACTAAAAATAGGAGAGTTGTAGAATAGAAAGCTGAACACACTTCCTTTATATCTTTGATGTAGATTATATGCTCAAAACCTTCCCATCAATGCATATTTCCACTGGAAAAAAACCCCTTCTTATTCACATGCAAAATTACAAGCCAAAATTACTTCACTGCTCACTGCATATCTTAGTCCTGAAGTGCATAATACACATTCTTTAAAGCATACCTTATTTCAGTTACAACTTGTGTCAGTATTTTTAATCTAAAATTAACTGGTGCAGAGCTAATGAATTTTTCATTCATGACACGAGAACTAACATCACTTCATAAATGAATTCAACATGCTTTTCAAGTAGTATAAAAGTAAGGCCATCGGACAATATATTCACCTTTCCACACAACTGGATGAGATACATTGCAAATTCCAGTCTTCCTACCACCAAAATAACATCATACTGAATCACTGAATTATCAGAAGTTACCTGACCAGCCTGAATATTAATTATTACATCCACTTTTAAAAAGATCTGTCTCCAATCAAGTGTTTTTTGAAATGTTTATAGAAACCCTCAGTATGGAAATACTCATGTTCTACGCTTCAAGGGAATTAAAAGTGCAGAAGTGGAGTTAGTTAAACTTGTGGTAAAAAAAGGACAGTAGGTTTTTAGCAATTCAAGTACATTAAAAAAAAATTCAGTGCTCTCTCTCTAAATACATTTACTCTGGATAGAAGTAGATTTTACTTAAGAAGCCATAACCAACATTTTTGTCATACATTTAGTAGCTTCACTGCGGCATGGTACTGTGTTTGTGCTTACATGTAGAATGAGCTTTGTTAATGGTCCTACATGATCTTACAGTTACAAGAAAACCCAGCATTCTCCAAAAATGGAAAGACACAATTAACCCTGAAACAGGAAATGTTAACACGACAGTATTCCAAACTGATTTTTAAAATGAATGTAGGCATATCCCTGTAAGAAGTTAATTATTTACAACTCATATCTTTGCAGTGTGGTTGGATATGCGTGTCAGAAGTGTAATTTTAAGCTTAAAAAAGATTACATTTCTGTCCCCACAAACATGCATTAAGATAATTAAGGCTGGGCAATAATCCTTCTGATTTGCATTTTCTCATCTTCAGTTGCTCATGCAGTCCTAGCACTGCATTAGTGAAATTTCTGTATCACAAATTTTACTTTTTTTTATTAAAACAGTACCTTAAAGAACAACATGCAATTGATTTCCTTCTACAATGGGTAACAAGCAGTAGTCTAGTATTTAGTACCCTGGTTCTTTCCTAGCATAAATCCTGCCCTGACGTGAACATAAACACACACACACTCCTCCCTGTCTCCCTAAAACAAACAACCAACAACAAAAGTATTAACCTGTCTTTGATATCAATCAATTTTTCTCAGAGGAAAGATCAGCACATAGTCTGAGATATGGCTTCACTTTCTAAAACAAATTTGTCATTAGACAATAGATACATATAACATGGCTGCACAGATTAACATTATGCTGTGTCCCGTGTAACAACTTCCTCTCTTCAAAAAAGCTGAAATGAGTCACAGCAGGCATAAATGCAATATTGTGAATGCTACTGACAAATCTGCAACTGCCTTTCACTTGGCAAATTTAAGAAGAAGGGAAATCTAAGACAAGTAGAAGGCGGGGGGGGGGGGGGAGAATATCATTAGCACCCAAGCATGCCCTAAAATATTATGCCAATACATACTAGAGAAGTGTCTATGTAAACTGATGGCAAGATTATTGCATTAAGCTCAAAGCGCCTGGCACATACATAATAGGCAGCTTTCCGCAACTTCAGGACTTTGAATATTTTCTTACTATTATTCTAATATTACAGATACCTAATCCAGAAAGCTGTTTCAGACCCTTATCACAATTATTTTTTTTTTAAATAAAAAGTACTCAAGCAAAGTTAATTATATATTAGCAGATACGGTATTGATGTCTCTTTCTACATTCTGAAACCAGACAGAATTGCTATTTGTGCAATTTGTTAACAAACTTCTAATAGTTAACACCTTCAATACAATTTAATAGATAAAAATGAAGCAACTCCACAGCATATGACTAAACAGATTCATCAACATGCCAGGAGATTTTTTAAAACCATTATCTTTTGCATTAAAGGACTTTACATCTGATTAATTATATTGGAAGTTCTGTAATGTGCTTTTCCCATCAAGAATTTATAGCATAATGTTCATATTACTATCATGATAAATAAGTCTGTTTGTAATGCAAGTTCCTCAAAAACACACAAGACAACTGCTCCAAAGCACCTATAAAAAAGCATATTGTACACAGTGAAACTCATTAACAGAAAGACCTCAAGAATTTAGTTTTACCTGAAGGAACAGTTGTACTGTTCTGGTGGTTTTCACCAGGTGATACAAATAAGTCTTCCTCCCCTTCAGTAGATGAACTGGAGGAAGATTCACTACTGAGATCGTTCTCACTGGAACTGCTAGAGCTGGGTAGTAAAGCATACTTTCTTCGAGCTAACACTTCTCGTTTTTTCCTCTGCATTAAAATTCGTTCTTTTTGGTTTTGGGTCCGCTGTGAGGAACTAGTTTTCACAAATCTCTTCCTGTATGGAAGTCTTCTTAATGAACTGCTGTGAAAACACGGCCTTTTCATTAATAATCCAGGTACAGAATCTGCCTCAGTCCGAGGCCACTTTTGTGACCTTGCACTATGAGTTCTACCTGTAGTATTCAACACTGCCTGAGGGTGCCTGACAGCAGCATCTTTTTCTTCATCAGATGTTACCGTGTCAGAGTCTCCGAAATGTAGGCTAGATGAAGGCGAAGAGATACAGTCACTGAAAGAAGAATCATTGTCTTCACTCTGTGTTTCTAGATGCTGTCTTAATCCTAAGATTCCTTGGTTTTCTTTATCAGGACAATTTTGAGTATACGAAGGACCAGCCTGCTGGCTCTTGCGTTTTTTCCGCACCACAATACTTTTGTCTTGGTCTGTACGGTTGCCATTCATGTCCTTCTGCTTTTGAGAATCACCACATAAGTGAGAGAACTCATTCCCTACTTTACTGGCAATCATCTCAACTTCTGCAGGGAAGCTTTTGGCTGCCCCAATAGGCTCAGGGTTCAAGAGGATCCCCTTCAGACTCTCCTGTCTCTTTGGTGCATCAGAAGGAACTTCACTCTTCATATCCGCTTTTAAAGTATAGACTATATTACATTCAGGAGTCCATTTAGACATGGAAAGTTTTAAGAAAGGCCTAGAAATAAAAATAGACATGCATCAAGAAAAACAAGTATCAGAACTCTTTTTTAGAGCAAAACTAAAATAATAGAAGTCATTTACTGCTGAGACTAATAACCCAGTGGGAAAAGCAAAAGAGCAGTAACTGGAAAAGAACTGTTTCATAACAATATTAAGAATATTGCTTGACAATCTTGAATTAAAACAGAACTCTTACAGATTGCATTTAAGAGTAGTTCTTAACTGTAGTCAGCAAAAACATATACTCTATCACTTTCACAGAGCAAGTACTGGTGTATCATGACTGAAGAATAATGTTTTATCAATGCTTAAGCACAAGAATTTTACAGACTACTCTTTATATAAGTTACATAAACTTAAGCTAAATAAATCCAGTATTTAGCCATCAGCTAAACTGTGCTTAATGAGGCCTATGTATTCCCCTATAGCTGTATACATGGATAATTTTCTTCAAAAAAAAAAAAAAAACAAAACCTTTGAATGGAGTTAAGGTCTGGGTTATTTCTCAGCTTCAGAATTTCTGGTTCCGCAGAAATCCAATACATGTAAATATCTCACATACAATAGATGTTGTACTGTGGTGACAACTATAAAAATCAGTCATGATTATTTTCTGACAAGTAAAGGAATAAAATGGGAGATGTTTGAACCTCACTATTTTGGGGTAAAATAACAGATTTTTTTTTTTAAAGAAACCTATAGTTGTATTGATAGTGTAGAGTAGTGTACAGATACCACTATTTTCAGTCCATGTACCTTTGATGCTCTCCTGCAACAGAAATTGAGCATATCATATCACACATTCCTTCAATTGTTGGTGCCAGGGAAGTTCCCCTCCCTGTCAAAACCATAGGCTGTCACCATGCAACAATGTTAGCCTCCAAAGACTATTCCAAAGAAACACTTTTGTACTGGAAGACTTCTGAGAGCAACAATAGCCTCCATAATATATTCAGCTTTCTCAATCTGCTTCATCTAGCATCTCTGCCTTGTTTAAATTCCCAAGAGAAAGTGACAAAAGTATTTTGTTCCACTGCAATAAGAGTACAAGCACTCTTTACTCAAAATAATATTGCTTATTTGTGCCTCAGATGAATAAAGTCACAGTAGACATTTGACACTTACTACTCTAAGCAGCTAAGTGCTCCCTCTCTTCCCCTCCCCCAAGTTTGAAGGAACATGACCTGTGCTCTTTTGGCAGAGATAGTTATGCAGCCAACCACTATACCAGACTGTAGAAATGACCCATCCGAAAAAGAAGTCTCCCAACCAGATCAGACACCAAACTGATTCATCACATAAGCACACAGACAGCTACATCTGGCTTAAAGCAGGCTGTACTGAACAGCCAGAAGGCTGCTTAAGAACTGTGTCTAACTATACCTTATGTGGAAATGAGGATCCTCAAGCAGCGCAGCTGGAGCATCCACAAGGCCATGAAAAAGTCTAAGGCAGCAACAGCATGACCTGTGGTAGGCTAAGCAGCATTACCTACTCAGCTCAGTGATCTTCTGCTTGAACCTCCAAATTACTTCCTGAAATTTTTAACACTTTCTTACATTTGTTGCTAATATTTAATGCTCTTGTTCACTTTGCAGCAAGTCACAGAATGCCAAATCAAAACAAGATTGATTTGACTCTGTGCTGCAGTCTCAATGTTTTGAGACTGTTTCCATATACCGACGCTTTCAGAAGCAGCTGTGCACTAGTTGTTCCTAACAGACTCTTAAGTATGACTTATCCACATCTGCAAGAGGTATAAACCAAAGGGATATTCCAGACAGGCTCTGTTCTCTTCAAAGCCATAAGTAATTAAAATAATTCTTCAAATGAAGTAGTCTGGAATAAAAATTTTGCACAAGGCACAAATACTGCAATACTGTTATCTAAAGAAGCCATAAAGTCCACTGGAGCTTTCCAAACAGATCAAGAATCTTGAGGATCCTAGTACCCTAGCTGAAAAGATCCATTTCGATGTTCCCACAGGGCACCCTACAATTACTCCTACCAATTACTGTTAAATGTGAGACGTATATCAAACAGTATTTAAGAAAGTGCTCCTCCCTAAGCATGTGTACACCCCCATATACACATCATCTTTCTTTGGAAAAATTAAGACCTACACTTCCATTTTGATTCATTTTGGACAAGGACAGGAAATCAGAATTCAAGCCTGATATGTGCATACAGAGAACAAGGAGCACAGTCTTTTTCTAATCCTCACAAGGTCACCTTTAAGGCAGCATTTATGCACCCGTTTCAGATAAGTATAACACTTAGTCAAACTTTTCCACAGTCCATGATGAAGCCAGACCCTCCCACAATAACCCTGTATTTCATCACAAGTGTGTCAAAAATCCACAAAACATTTACCTTTGGAAAAAACATTAACTTATTGAGAGTGCCTATTTCCTTTGAAGATAACCATAAGTTACCATCTTACACTACATATTCAGCCTATTCATAACAAAGTTTCCTGTCCTTTTAACAGGATAAATAAAAGGAACAGTTTTATTTAATTCTGAAGTTTTCTTAAGAAATAAAATCTGAATAAACACAACATTTTCTCATTATACCAGCACAACCATGGGCTAGCTTACAAAAGGATTCAGTTCTACTCACTGGATCCCCCGTCCCACTTTTTCCTGTTTTACTGTTAAACTCTACTGTAGAAATCTACCAGTATGAAAGTTCTGCATTCTGAACATAATTACCTTTGTATGAGCTCTGTTTACTTTATTACAGATGCTGCCACACTGAAGTACAGCTAGAGCTATTTAAGTTACAGCAAAAAAATAAAGCAAAAAAGCTTACACTTTGAGAAAACTGAAACTACTTTAGGATGACAAACACACCAAACCATTATACAATGAAACCTAGTGCATCTGAAACACTGTTTGCTAGATTTTAGTCTAACAAGCAACCTGATTAGCCAGCTAACTCAGATTCAAATACTTTGTACATTTGCAGTCAAGTAAGGATTGAAAAGTCCACAGTAACTTAGAATTAAGTGAGCAATCAAAAATTCTACATTTCTGCTAACCAATAGAGAGCTTGAAGGACTGCTTACTCATGGCGAGCTGCTGGCTTCTCATTAGAAATTACACGAGCTGCTGGCTTCTCATTAGAAATTACACAACAGCTTAAATGGGACCGTGTTTTTGAAGAGAATGGTAGCAATCAACTACAAATAGTCCATTCATTCACTATTTAGAAATGCTATTACAAACCTTTGAACTAAAGATTTGACCTAAAAAGGCATTAGGCAGGAAGATCATATGATCAATCCAAAAAAAAAAAAAAAAAAAAAAAAATGCTGGTTGGTTCTTTTGTTTTAAGTTTAATCTAAGAACACTACCTTAAAATAATCATTTTCACAGAGCCAAAAATCTAAATTCAAAGCAGTGAGACTTTGTTTTTTCCAAATAAAAAACCAGAAGTGGGAAGTAGAATAATCAGTGATGGCCACAGAAAACAATTCTTCAAACCATGACTTTTTAAAGAGAAGCTTACCCTTTAACTAGATTCCAATCCATCCCAAGTATTTTCAGTGTTGAAGTGCAAGAAATATCCATATTACCTACAAGTCCAATGCTTTTACACTAACTTTAAGACAAACTTTAGGAGAGACTACAAAAATACTATGCAAATAATTAACACTAATCGGGAATGAGATCATCTGCTGGTAAACATTTAGAAGATCCTACAAAATCTCCTATTAATTAGAAGTAGTCCTCAGCAGCTTTTTCAAAAGCAACAAGAGGCAATAAATAAGTTTAATCAGCATGGAAGCATTCCTCTTTCTTAAAAGGTTTGCCTATCAACTTGCAGAGCCAAGAGCTTAAGAAGGAAAAAAAGGGGTAATATATTCTTTAAGCCACTTTAACAGTCCTTCATTCAGTCTTCACTTAAGACAGGTATCAGAAAACTATAAATAAATAGTCTAAGTCCCTCTCTAAAGGGTATGACTACATTCAGAATCATGAAGAGCACATGACTCTTGCATCCTTTCACTTCTCCAATTCAGGTAATACACACACCTGAATCTCGCTAGCTAAAAGTTTATTCACTGACTATCTTGTATTTGACTGGAGCTCTAGATAACCCGATGAAAAGCAGCACACAGAAAAGCTGCATATATGAAGTAGCAGAAGGGGGGAAATGTGCTACTAAAAATTCCCCCCCTCCTCTCTCACTACAAATACAGTATTTTCCCCATGCCCTTATGCACTCTCCACTAGACAGAACCTGAATGCATTTAACAAGCAATTCAGATATTCAAGGTTAAGCCCAGGGGCCCACGTAGATAAGAATTCTGCATAAGACAGCTCTTGAGGCTACCAAGAGCTGGCAGACATACCACCACCACCACCTCAGCAGCACAGAGCAACTTCCACTTCTACAATATTTCTATATTATCTCAGACCATTTAGGTATTGATCTAAGTTGCTACATATACAATGATACCAAGCTGAAGAAGCTATTGAAGAGTTTTGCAAAAGGGAATTTTCTATCAGTTGCATTTGTAGTTCCTTTAATTTCCTTTACTCACTCTTACTTGCTTTTCTCTTTGCATATGCTAACAGGAGACACCACTAACTTGTAAAATTAATTCCCTTTACAATACATGGCTTCTATTAGATTTTACATTTAAAGTTATTTTTATTCTGATAAGCTAACAGTAGTACTACTATCTTAATGATAAAACCTCTCTGCTGAGGTCTGGTTTGCACACAGAAATCTTAAATCTGTTTTGTATACAGTTCTTACCACACTAGGTATGTGAACTGGCAAACCCAGCTATCAAAAGCTTTAAGAATGGACAAGAAAATGAAAGTAGTGGATACAAGCAGCATTTTCGAGTGCCAGCAGTCATTTTTCCCCCCTCTCATTAAAATGCCATATTTTTACTCTTTTTGGCATCATTCTTCTATCAGATGAATCAAGATACCAAGAAACAGGATAAAGAAAAACCTTAGAGAAGTAGTCATGCAAGACCTTTAGCAGAAGTGAGACAACATCCAATTACTGTTACTTCCATTTCTCGATGGCGGAGCCTAACAAGACTAATTCATGAATAATCCTGACACATCAAAGGAGGTTGACAGAGAACGTAGAGCCACTTGAGAAGCTGCACCCCCACTACAATCCCATGAAGATCAAGTCTCAGTGCTATCATATCCTGCTCGAACACAAATAGAAAACTCTGGAGCAGTTCATGAAAAAACACTTCCTAGTCTGGAAGGGGCAGTGGTGCCCTATTCATTCCTTCTCTATCAAGCATGGACAACTCACAGAATACACAGTTGCAAGCATCCAATATTTAGTTTTATTATCAATAAAACAAGTGTAATCAGATTTTGAAATTTTATTGCACTGTTCTTCATGTCTGATTGTTCTTTGTTTTCACCAATTAAAATGAGACAAACAGTGCTCTTTTAAAGCTTGTTTTTAATTAATTTTTAGAAAACTATATATTTGACTTCTAATTTTTGCTGGAAAAGGAAAACATTATTATTGTTAAAGTACTATGCATCTCCACACAGCAGCAATCACCACATATTCCACAATTATGCTATGTACATACTGATGCTATGTAGTGTCAAACACATCTTTACTCACAGGACAATGTGAAATACCTGTACAAACCACTCCCAACTTCCTTTGTTTGCCTTAAGGCAGACATAATGTCAGATACTCTGATTTTTGAATGAGAAAGCTACTTGAGAATTCTCCAAGCAGAATGCTTATCTTTTGCCATGCAGAAAGGTACAGTATGCCAGAATAACATGAGTAGAATCAATCATTAGCTGCATGACAATGTTCCGGAGACAAGTTCTTGCCCATGGTCTCCCAAATACACTCCATTACATTCAGCCCAGAGGGAAGAGTCTGCCTATGCTTTGCAGAGGAGTGGTACAGCTCCATGAGTGGGAGCAAAGCAGGCAGGCTCACGTGCTCTGTGCAGCCAGTCCTGGGAAGCATCACTGGCAGTCACGTAGTCAAAGTCTAGAAAGTCTACTCTCAAAGTGAAACAAATCAGTCATTTCACATACCATACTAATTTTACCAACCTTTGCAAAGACATCTCAAAGGTAACTTTGGACCAAACAAACTAGCTGCAGACACAACAGTAACAAACCTCTGGAACAGCAGTCTCCTTAATTTCACGTTCTAGAAGGATTCTTCCCAGAGACCACAAGGTCCGTTACTTCGTGCACAAGTCACCTCTGATCAGTATAACAATGATCTTGCAGCAGAAACTTTAGTCCACCTATACAGTAGATGCAAGATGCCTGTTATGCCATGTTAGCATTCATCTCTGAAGGCCACCACTGTTTCTTAGGAACAGATTATTGAAATTGTGTCACTTTCTCATGGATCTTTTAACAGAATCCAGCAACTGAACAGCTACAAGCAGATAAGCTCTTCCCTCGGACTGGATCTGTGGCCCGATTCCAGCTGGAATAGACAAAATGCATGGAGCATGCGCAGCTGGAAGTGCCTCAGCTAGATGAGCTGGCAGGCTAAGAACAATTCTGCGTACAGTCCTATGAATGGCAAATAAAAGTTCTCCTGCAATCTATTACAAATCAGTCCAAGATAGTACAACATCCATAGAAACACTAGCATCAATCAAGCATCAGCAAAGCATTAACATGCCCATATCCACTTGGACGAGGAATATACTTGGCTTTGCACAATGGATGCAAGCAGGTGGATTTGACAAACATGGTGTTCACAAGCACATTCTTCAGTCTAGACATTTCTTTGCTCTGTCCTAGGCTTAAACTCGGTTAACTAAACTAACACTATGTAAATCATGGTTTTAAGACATAAGCATTATGATTTGGCAATCAGGAATGTTTTGGCTTCAGTGAACTCCAAGACAAACATAACAGCAATGAATCTGGAAAAAAGGACTTGTAGTTTTATAAAAAGAATGGCAAAATATGTTCTTTTATTGGAACCTAAGATCTTAAATAGGTATTTTCCTTCAGCCATTGTTAAGAGTATTGTTTCCAGAGCCAGCAAGAAGAATTCTGAATTACATAATCATCAAATTAAAAGATATATTTATTAGTCTTTCTGGAAGTTTTGACCTTTCAGATACATGCAAATGTTCTTACACAGTATCATTTTGCAAACACTTGTTGATGAAGACATGATCTTTGCCACAATTGCTAATAAGAACCTTGCAAGTGAGAATTATGAAGTTAACTATTGAGACAATTTCATGCCATTCTTCAAGAAAGCTGCAAGCAGTTGGAGATTCTGTAGTTATTAATCCAATCAGACCTACCAGTTCACTGGGGAAGGACAGAGCAGCAGGGACTTCTCCACTCTTTCCACCCACTAGAGCCAAGTGGCAGTGGGTAAAAGCAAATACCTTACTGTTGACAGAAGCCAGGTGTTAGAACTACATTTTATTGGCAAAAAACACACAGAAGAAAGTCTCTTGCTAGTAAAGTATCAGACTAGCCTTCTCAAAAGAAATTTCACTTAGAAAAAATTTACCAAGGAAGACATGACTGTAAATCACCTTAAGTGCTTTTCCAAATAGCATAAACTGTAAAACAGCAAAATAATTAGAAAAGCTGTCTTAGTGAAAGGAACATTCTCCTTTTCTCCCTTTCCTTCTGCTCAGTTAGGGGTCTCCATTAGGACTGACATTAACCCACCAAGAAAAATACTAATGTACACATTATATCTCAACTTAAACCTTGTTTTCTGAAGAAAGCTTAGCTTCCCTCCCCCCCCCCCCCAATCACAGAGGCTAAGGATGCATTTGGTGTTACTTTTAACAGCAGTGAAGATTTTGGCAGCTGCTTACCACTATGATTTGTGCTGACAAAACTTAAGGGACAACGACTGGGAATGATTATCCCACTCCTATGTTGCACATAACTACTACACAGTATTATTCAATATGCATGTTTATAAATCTCTTCACGATTTCACTGATGTGCAAACAGTTGGAGCAGATCAGGATGATAAAGCTGACCTAAAGCAGGTTGTGCATTAGTAAAGCTGTTGGGAAATCTTTATGCAGCATCTGCCTATGGCAAATCCATCTCTCTCTCTACTGTCAGCGTTGTTTACATGTGAATTAAGATTCCTTTGCCCCATTTTTTCCCATTTATTCAACTCTGACAACTCAGCCCCTTCAGTTCATTGGGTGTGGCGTGGGGGGAGGAAGGCAGCACACCATTAGCTAAATTTTCTCAGAGTATCTTCACCACTAGAGGAGACAAACAACTGAAATGAAAGAATTTTGATCTTGAAAAAACACAGTAACTGCTGTCACCTAAACGTAATTGCAACATGCCCACCTCCACTGAAAGATCAGACCTGGTTACAGCTGATCTGGTTAGGTAGTTCTGCAAAGTTATTAATTTGAAGAAAAAAATGCAAATCGTGGATCAACTATCATATACTCTTAATACATTTTTACAAAAGCCACTGTTTACTAGAAAACACATTTTAGAAAGGTCAGAATGTTTCCATCCAAATTTCAAAGGAACACTCGAAACACACATGAATACTTAGAGCTGCTGCCCCTACCCTCCCGTACTAGAAATGATTGCAGTAATAGTGGCCAGGGCTACAACCATCAGTAAAAATAAACAGATGTTTAAATATGCAAGACTTCAAGAGTTTTAAAAGCAGGAAGTATGGTGTCTTACATGCTTATGTAAGTAAAATGAAAAAATGGAAGTGTGCACATGGCCTTTCCTATCCTATGAATTCAATGGCAGGTCATTTTATATAGCGGATGAGAACACGAGACAGGTGACCAGATGTGATCTTGGTTCATTTGGTAAAGAGGACATCTTTCTCTATCAACCCTTGCACATGTGTGGAAGCACAGTCTGAACTAGTGATAAACTTGGCTAACAGCTTTTTTGGCCTCAGGTAGTCCCTCTATCCAACAGAAAGACATATAGGAATGTTTAAATTGATGGAAAAGTATTTTGTAGTTCTTGCTATCAGATGTGTTGACTATTAAAAGCTTTAATTTTCATTTTAAAAAGTTATGAAACATTCCAGATCTTTTGATACAAGTTTTCATTACAAAATTTTAGTAACTACCCACAATTAACATCTCTTTGGAATTTTCCACTAGTTACAATAAAAACAACAAAAGGCCTTATTTCACCACCTAAAAACCTAATTTTCCAGTATTAGTTTATAATACAGATATTCCACTATGATAGAAGCTACTTAAGTATCCATGCCAGGCAGTTAATTTCTATCTTTTGATTAAAGATCAGTTTCTGAAGGAGTCACGTTAAGATCAAGTAAAGCTGGGCTACTACGACAACACCACAAAAAATACATAATGCAGAAGGTATGAAGGTATATGAGCACCAGGAATTAAGAGCATCATTTAACCAGCTACAGCAGTGAGGCCTTGTTCACGTGTAATCCTTTCAAGCCACAGAAAAGCTTACTCAAAATAAAAAACAAACCAAAACACGAATGTATGCTCAGCCCCGATTTCCTACACACAAACACTTAAAGAGTATATAGATACTTAACATTCTCTGACTGCCGTAAGAGTTACAAACCTATAAACCTCTGCAGATCCCGGCCTACATTTCTGAATAAGCGTTGCTTTCTTGTTTATTAGGCAAAATCCATCTAACGATGATTTTTTTTTAATATGGGTTAAGAAACAGAAAACCAACCTTTGCGACCAAAACAAATGACATTATATTAAACGTTATTACGCACACAAGTAAAACTCAATTTTGTAATAGAAAATTTGTCATAAATTTCCAAGGAAACAAAACCCAAAGGAGCGGTATAGCTTCCCGCAGTGAAGATTTTGTTCTGCGCGTCAACGAGGCGCTGAGAAAACTGCCGTGAAGGTCCCCTGCACCAGCCTGCCCCGCGCCCCTGCGGCAGCCCCACCAGGGAGGGGCGCCGCGGCCCCCCACCCCCTGGCAGTGCCCCGCGGGGCGTGGGGGACGCCGCGGGCCCCCAGGCCCCTCCGCACCCCCGTACCTGAGACAGCAAGGCCGAGGGGGAAGAGACGGGTCCCGCCGGCGGCCCGCTCAGGGCCGGAGGGGAGGTAAGCGGCTCCAGCGGGCACTGGAGGGACCCCGCGCCGCTCGTCTGGCGCGGCCCGGAGGCCGCGGCCGCCTCCTCCGCTGCGCCCTGCCCTGCCCTGCCCTGCGCCTCTCGCGGCGGCGGCCCGGCGGCGCCGCGGCCGCGCGCCCCGCTGCCACACAGCGAGGCGGGCGAGGTTTTGTTTGCTGCGCAGCCCCCGCCGCCGCTCCCTCCCCAAGGCGCAGCGCGACACTCGGCGCTGCTTTACAGCAGTCCGCAAAGCGCAGCCGCGCCGGCCCGCGCCCCTCCTTCCGTCAGGCGCCGCTCCCGGGCCGCGCCTGCGCCGCCCCGCGCCCCCTGCTGGGCGGAGAGGGGCGGCGCTGCGCGCGCCGGCCGCGCTGCCCGGGCCCGTCCCCATCCCCGTCCCCGTCCCCGTCCCCGTCCCCGTCCCCGTGTCGCCTCGGGACATGGGTTTTCTCCTCCTGCAGCCCTGCTCCGCTCGCGTCGCGGTGCTTCACGGCTCCTACCTGCGGCGAAGGCGCCCGAGGTACGGAGCGAGCCGGGTCACCGCGCCCCAGGCGGCCACTCTGCCCGCCCCCTCCCCGCGCGCAGGCCCCGCGGGGAGCGCGCAGCGCGCGCCCCAACGGCCGCCGGCCAGCCAGCCTCGGCGCGCGCCCCAACGGCTGCCAGCGCGCGCCCCAACGGCCGCCGGCCAGCCTCGGCGCGCGCCCCAACGGCCGCGGGCGCGCGCCCACCTTCCGCAGCAGCTTATGGCGCCGCCCTTCGCGGGTGCCGAACAGCTGGTGCAGCTGCTGGGCAAGGCGGACGAACAGCTTAGTCACTTGAGCAATAGGGACTTTTCAGTTACGCTTACCGCGGTGATGCAGCGCCCGACGTACCGCGGCGGTGAGCCTGCGCCGGCCCCTCTCCGCCGTGACGTTAGCCGTGCGCAGACAAGGCGCTCGTGGAGCAGCTCTGCAGCGCTGTGCGCGCCCGCCGCTCGTTCTGCCTCGCCTCGCGGAAGGCCTGAGCGCTTGCTGAGCCCCGCGCTGCCCCGGTGTGCCGGAAGCCGTACCTTCCTGCCGGGGACTGCCCAGCCGCCCGAAACGCTGCCAGTGTAAGAGTCCAGAGCTTCAGGCAGCAGGTACGAAAGGGCCGTATGCCCGTCAGGGAGCGATGCACAGCCAGGACTCTGCAGACCAGGGGCTAAGGAACAGGTGGAGGCAGAAGGAGCAGCCCGATCTACCGCAGTTACAGATCTCTCTCAGAGCGGACTGCCAAGACAGTCCTCAGTATACAGGAGTTCTTAGGTGTTTTGGAGGAGTTAAACAACTCTCCTGCATCATTACAGAAGAAACGGTCATGAAAAAAAAATTTAGTTGGAGACTCTTCATTGAATGAGTTTCTGAATGGAACTTCCTTAAAGCAAAAGCAGATGAAATTACATGTTTCTCAAACAAGGAAGAAAGGCTTTCAGGAAAGAGTCCACATCAGTAAATAGCTACTTCAAAAGACAGTACATTTCCAGGGGCAGAAAAAGGATTGCTTGGCAAAGAAAGGAGCATCCAAGATGTAAAAAAGTGTAGAGATAGATGTAAAGGTGGTTAGACCATGCAAGTGATATGAAAATAAGTGACAAAAAGCTTTTCAGTTTTCTGTGTAACATGAGAGCAAAGGAAAAAAGTGGGAGCCATATACAATGAAGATAGAAGAAGGGATTACGGATGATTTAGTATGGTTCCACAAACAAAATAATAATTTGTTTCAGTATCCAATAAAGACAAAAATGCAGGTCATCCAGGATTAACCTGGTATTTTTTTAATAGTTTGTTTTTTAAAAATCAAGGAAATACAGTATGTCTCATGCAACTGGACTTCAGTAAACCATCTGACATTGTGCCACAGATGAAATAATCCCTGAAGCTGGGGAGAATGGGGAACAGTATAAAAATAGAAATATGACTAAACCTGGCTAAAGAAGAGATGGCAACAGACAGAGTGGAAAGAAGGTGATATCAGATTCAATGGAGATCACTAACGCTGATGCAATCTTGTTTTAAGATTTTTTCATTAATGACCACGGCACACAAGTTGAAATGTGTTTATAAAATCTGCTGGAAAATAAAACAGAGAATCAGGATATTACATGGAAAGAACTGAATGACCTTGAAGACCAGAGTAATAGGAGCAAGGTCAAAAATGCAAAGTAAAATATAAGATTGTACATGTGAAGATTAGTCACTAATAGTTTTGCTATAAAATGGGTATTTATAGACTTGCCGAGGCATGAGGATGAGAACTTCAGTGAACTATGTGGTCAAAAAAATACCAACAGTCAACATTATGTAGACATGAAAAGAAAGCAAATGTCTCTGGAATATATTAGGGAAAGTATTTTTGAGAAGTTTGGCTGGATTACCTTAATAAATGAGACTGAAAAGAGAGTTCTCTCTATAACCTAAACAGAAGCTAATACTAATAAAGAAATACAGGACTTGGTTTACATATTACCTTATAATTGTTTTAAACTCATGCCAAAGATGATACCAAGGTAGTTCTTGGCAGAAAAAAAAAGTACAGCCACCCTATGCCCACCAGATGAAAGACATACAAAAAAAGACAATTTCAGAAAACAAACAAAAAACCCAACTGGCTACAGATTGGCTATAAAATTCAGTTCACAAATTAAGAAGCAGTATAGAATAGCATAGGTATTCTCAATTTTTTTCTAGTGTAAAGTTGTAGTGGCCAGATGCTTTGCTTAATATTACTAGATAGACCTTTGCCGCTTGGGTAAATTAAAATATATTAAAAGCAGAATTCCTAGGATCTTTATTAGCTATGATTTCCTAATGTCAGCTTAAGTGTGGCCTACCAACTGGCAAAAAAATCAAACATGTTGTGGGCCAGCTTCCACTTAAATTAGCACTTGATAGAAATTAGCTTGCCAATTATTGAGTAGTTATTAACATGATTTTTTAAGAAAGGTGACAGAGAAAATGCACTTTAGTGTGCAGAATTATTCACAATTATTTTCAAATAGTTTATTTTTAACTTCTACCTATATATTTTAATGTCACTAAAGCTACTTTTACCATTATTTTAGGATCCAGTAAACAGTTTTCTTGAAATTATTTTATTCATTCCTTTAAGAAAAACAAGAGAAAGATCTTCCTCTTCAGTCTTAAAAGCTACAGAATCCCAAAAGGTTAAACTAAGTCATTCTAAATCTGTAATGTAAATTTCAGAATAGCTTTCAGGCTACAGTGTCATCAATTTATACTGAACTCTTCAACTTCTAACTAGAGCTGAAAAAAACATTTCCATGTGCACCTCAGGGCCTGGCAAAACTAAAGACATACAGAAGAAGCTATCTCAGAATAAGATCAAAATAATGCCAACTGGCAAGAGATTGCACTTTACAGTTATGGCAAAAAACAAAGCCAAAGCCCTATCCTGAGGTACCTGCAGCAGCTCAGCCATATAGTTGGACAAAGTTTGATGCAGGAGCACTATTTTGGTTGCTCGTTCCCAGATGAAAGCGAGGCACAGCTTTTCCAGATGCAAACACCAGCTCTTGGAACCCAGTCTCACTGGGCACAGAGCCAAGATTCAAGCTGCTCACTTTCAGAAGGAAACGTCCTTTTCTGAATAGCGTTAACTCTAAGCCTGGTAATCTCCAGGACAGTATGAACAGTATACATTTCATCTATCATGATTCCTGTTTTTGGAGGAGCTCAAGTCATTTGCAACCAGGGTATTGATTCAGATGGAACAGCCTGTCCTTGGCATTTAAATCCACAGAACCATGTATGTTGTAAAATGGACCATACTTAAGCATATATTTAAATGTTTGGAAGAGTTGGGTCAATTTACAACTATTAATAATCTAGTAACTGCAAGCCTCTTGTGGTAGTATGTTGTGAGGATGAGACAGAAAAAGTAGTACAAAAATTGCAGGATAGATACTCAGTTGATACAAATCATCATAGGTCACATCACTCCAGATGAAGCTCTTATAGACAGTGAAAACTGCATAAAAAAGTGGAAAAGTTGGGGGGGGGGAGGGGAAGAGCAAAACACTTTGTATTGGGAAAGATTGCCAGCAGCAGGAAAAAAGAAAAAAGAGAGATAGCCCATGTGAAACAAGAAAAAGACTGATGCGTTTGCAGAATCAAAAATACAGCTCTACGATTATTGTGCTATATATTTTATGGGGTTACATACAGAAAATTATTTTCTAATGTGATTCATCTAGCAGCTTTCAAAAGCTCTGGAAAATAACATGCACCACTCAGGCAACTGTGTATTTTTAAGATATATAGAAAAGTAAATTGCCCAACATTACAGTAGAAATTAGACATAGAAATGACCCACCAGTCACTTGATCCATTTTATACTATAAAGCTTGATAAGGCTCTGAAAGGTGAGACACATTTTCTGCAACACATTACTTCAGAAAGTATGCAAATCCTTACTAAGGTCTCAAGCAGTTGGATATTTTCAGTAGCTTGTCATATAATTAGGAAGGTGTGGTATATACAATTACTTAGAAACAGCTACCTTATTGATTAGGAGTATTTTTATTTATAGAAAACAAAGTTTGTATTTATTATCAAAAACCAAATAAAACATGCCACAGACTGTTAATGGGAGGATCACATGAGATATTCTTTTATATTCTTTCAGTACTTGTAAAATAATGGGACCAAATATATTTGTGTTCTTCTTGACAAATCAGCAGGTAGTATTAAAGCAATTAGGTTTAAAACAAACAACAAAAGCCGCTTCCACTCCATGATCTAATTTTACACCAAGAAATTGAATAACCATTTCCTAGCGGGTACATACACTTTCAGTAGTCAAATAAAGGAGAATACAAATACGTGATTTACAAGTTGTTTATGTCCTTTGCCTTGCTGTTCTATAGAGGAATTATAATGGGAGCTACTCAGAGTTGCTTGTAAATCAGAAACTCATTTCTACAACCTCCTGACTTCCTCCTCAAATACATCAACAAGAAAACTATACATCTGGAGTGGGAAAAGCTTTTTTTTTATAGCAATGATGCATATTACATTTTGAGATTAGGAATCGCTAATAATTCATCTATTGTCAAGCGTTCGCTGCAGGCATCTCAAATCATATTATTAATTCTTGCTTTGTTCGCAGAAGAGGGAGGGAGTGCAGCAAATATATCAGCTGATAATTTTTAAGTGTATGCTTGCTCAGAGGTTTGAATACAGTCAGATTGATATTAGAATTACTAAAGTAAAATTTGAAGTTAAGTAACCAGGCAATGTAACATAAGAACTGGGACATGACTCAGTGCCTTTCTAAGAGGGTCTCTTCCTGTTGCTTGTAGTTAATATAGCATGAGCCCAGCATCTCCAAAAGGGAACTGAGTCCTTGCACCATTTACTGTTGCAATAACTAACTTTGATGTCGTCAGTACCCGAAGTAGGATCCAAAATACAGTATTAGAAAGTTAAACTTCTGGAACAACAACAACAACGCCTGAAGTTATAGTGAAACCACACATTTCAGAACAACATGCTAAACAAACAGCATGTTAAGCAGAGAATTGCCTACAGCTTGCTGACAGAAAACATGAAAGAGCAATGTGTCTCAAACAAGACTCCTTTGTGAAGTGCAGGTAGTTTATCTGGAGGTGTTCTCCCCCTCACCCCCCTTTCTTTAACTAACGTCTCCTTTCTTAGAAGGGGATATGGAGAGATGGGTGACCTGCACGTGAAGAAGAGAAGGAACTGGGACGTCCTGTTCAGTTCCAGGTGAATTGTCTAACCATGAGGCTATTATGAAATAGAGGGGAGAACTACTTCTCTACATTTTAAAAGCATTGCGTATCGCTGCATTTTTACAGAGTCCATGTCTACAGGCACATCAGAACTGCGCAAAGTACACGAATTGCATTAAACTATTAAAACAAATGAAACAGCTAGTGTTTGCTCCTCAGTTATGCTTAGGTGTGAGGTAGGCATAAACTAGCCAGCGCTGTCTAAACTGCGATACTCTTCTTACAGACAAAACCAGAATTACAGTCCCCAAAGAAAAGAAAAGTCTAAGGAGGTTAACAACTTTCAGGTGCCTCAGATACATAACAGACAAACAAGAATTTACAGTAGCTCAGTTTTGGACTTCTGCATTTGTTGTCATTTAAAAATTGCTACCTGTGCCAAACATTTCTCCTCTTTTAAAGGCTACTATTATTTTCCAGCCAAGATTTATCACAATTTCACAATTTAACTGCATAAAACAATTTTCTCTTTGAAAACTAATAGAGGTTTCAAGAGACTACAGAAAAACAATGTATTTTTCTTAAAAAAAAAAAAAAAAGAAAGAAAAAAAGAAAAGCCATGAAATTACAAACCAGTCAGCTTAATTGAAATTCCTGGATAAATATTGGAATAAGTTATAAAACAAAATATTTGTAGATACCTGGAAAATAACAATGTGAAAAATAATAGCCAACACACAACTTGATTATGACAATCTATCAAACCAACTTAATTTCCATTTGTGACAGAGTAATAGGCATGATAGACATGAACAAAAGCAGTAGATCTTAACTTCAGTAAGGCTTTTGACATTTTCTTTCCTGACATTTTTGTAATGAAGATAAGGATATTTAATCCAGATAGAAACTATATAAATTTGGTGCAGAAATGATTGTACTCAGAGGACAGCTGTTAGTAGATTACTACTAAACCAAAAGTTTTATCAACTGAAATTCCTCAGGAGTCTCCTGTATCTGGTACTATTCAGTATTTTAATACTTTTGGATGATGGATTAGAGATTACATTTATAAACCTACAGTTGACACCAAGCTGAGAGAGGCTACAAGCAGAAAAGTCAAGACTAGAGTTTTAAATTATCTGAAAAAATTACACATATATAAATTCTATAAACATAAGTACAAAGTTCTGCACTTAGCAGAACTAATAAGCAGAATAATCAGCTGCACCGAATGAAGAATGACGGTAATACTTTTGTAGAAAAGAAACCAATACAGAGCATCACACGTTGAACAGGTCAACAATTTCATGAGATTGCATCTCGCTATGATGCATGCCTTTCTCATAGTCAGAAGTATTGTCAACAAGATAACTTCAAGAAGTTGTAAAAAGATTGGACAGGAGCTAAAGGGGAGCAAAGAGAGTCATGTGTTCCAGAATTCTGATCAAAACCAGAAATAATTGGGGCTTTTAATCCAGCAATATAAGACTGGACAAAATCATGGTAACAGTCTTCATTTATGTAAAAGGCTGCCACAAAGATAAAGGGAATACTGTCCTTACTCACTTCGAATAAGGCTAAATTGCAGCAAAAGGGTTTTCATTTAGACATTCAAAAAAGGATAGTTAAGGACTAGACTAGACAGCCTGAGGAATGAGTGGAATCTCTATTTCAGGCCTTAAGAACAGGTTAGACAAGCATCCATCAAGGCTGGTTTCATAATAGTATATCATGCCTTGCAGCAGGAGGATGGCAGAGATTGTCTTAAGGTCACTTTCAGCCCTTCCCCCCCCCCCCCCCCCCCCCCCGCCACATTTACAGATTTGACATCTACATGATATCAGTCACCAATTATTGAGCTTTACTGGTAGCCATCCTACTCGATTATTCGGATCTGCAGGTTTAGAGGATTCAAGCAACACCCATAAAATGACATGAGCTTATGAGTGCTGTACTCATTAGCCCCCTCTCTTTCATTCCTGAAACTGGACACGGTAACTTGTCTGCACTTAGATTAGAACATTAGCAGTGGTTTTTGTGTGTATTTGCACAACAATTTATGACAGTGACACTAACAATGCTGATTAAGACTGTGGTGCTTGGCTGGATTCAAAATAAGCACATGAAATAATTATAGGACTTCTTCATGTACTTGTATTGAAATAAATCATAGACATCCCCCAAAATCAGTTCTGAGGTCTAAAGTTGTGCTGTAAATAGATCATTTAATAAACTCGGTAACAAATATAAACACTCTGAGAGTCAATGCTGATACAGTTGACATTAATCCAAGTATTATCACCGAGGATAGTATAAGCAAGAGTATGTACTCATTTCTTACTTAAGATTGTTCTTTTTATAAAATCTTTAACAAGTGAAACAGAAGCCTTATATGTCTAAAACACTCATGCAATTATCAGTCCAAACTATGTTTTCCTTTAGACTTATGTACATGCTTAACATTTAAATATATGGATAATATTAGTTAGCCTTTGTTAAATGATAACTACTTAAGTAAAATTTTTCTTACATACTTCAAAAGTGCATTTCAAGACAGGAAGAGAAGAGGATGGTGTTGCAAATCTTCAGGACTTAATTTGCACAAAAAAAGTTTATTTAACCAAGATTAAAGGCCAAATCCTGACTGCTTTGAAGAGTTTGAACGTATTATTGAGAAATCAAACTACATTTCAGAAGCACTCTTGAAACAATTTATATTAAGTAAGTAAGCATAACTCTTATGAAAAGATCATAACCAGTCAAATAAATTTCTACCCCATCACAGGACCAACTGTTTCTGACCCATATCTAATATGTTTGTTAAAAAAAAACAAAACAAAACATGCACCCTCAAATGTTGCATATTCCACAACCTAGCAAGATGGATGAATAATGAAAAATGCTTTCTATTCTGTTAGAAAACATTTTTCCTAGCCTCTCTCTCCCTTAATGCATTTTAAGTCCATTGTATTCTACCCACCATGCAAATAAAGGATAGCTTTCCCCCTTCCCTTTTAAAGCAGCTATTTACATATTTGAAGAGAGTTATCATAGATTCCCCAGTCTTCTCTAGGTTATAAGCACTTTAAATTGCTTCTTGTAAATCTTATTTTTCAGACCTATTGCTTTCTTCTGGATTCTCACCTGTGTGTCCACATCCTTTTCTTGAAAAATGGTGCCAGAAAACCAGTTAGAGAAAAAAAAATCTGGATACAGCATTCTAACTTTGTAGAGCAAAAGGTTACTTCTGAACCTACAAGCTATACCCCATCCACTAAGTATAATTAGCACTCATTCATATTAGCAAGGTTATCAATATCTGATCTCTGAATGAAGAAAACAAGAGAATCATTGAGACATAAACTGGATTTGAGGCATTTAAATTCAGGTATTCTTCCTCATTTGAAGGCTTAATAGTATCTGTAACATCCCATATTGACAAAGTAACTTCGAGAGTTTCCTGCAGACAGTGAATGAAATGATAACTAAGAGGTAACACTTTCACTATCTGGTACAAATATAATCTAATAAATCATAAGAAAAATATGAGATATATGTTAACAATTTGATTTAAAACATTAGTATTGTATTTGTTCAGTACATGAAATGAAAACCTGTGCACACTGAGACCACTGCAGCTAATGCCTGAAGGAGCTATTTAACCTCAGTAAAACTAGTAGAATCCGGACCAAATATCTCAGTACATTTCGTAAACTCAGAGAAGTCAGTGGCCAGAGAAAGCAAAAAGGCACAACCCAACTAGTAACGTGAACACAAGGACACCAATAATATGTAAATAATGTTTTGCTTTTATTTAGGAAAAAGAAAATCAAAGAATGATTCTGACAGAAATCCAGTGAACGCTTCATTACAGGAACTAACAACCCGAAACGCCAGATAAACAGACGTGTTCCCGCAGAGCTTGCAAACGCCTCCGACGAGGAGGAAACCCCTGCACAGCCCGCGCTCGGCAGAGCCGCGGCGCCGGGGCCCTCGCTCAGGCGCAGCCGCGCTAAGAACCGCGCGGGCAGCGCGCGCCGCGCTGGCGTAACTCTCCCCTGAGGGCCCGCGGGAAGAGAGAGCCCGACAGCGCCGGCTCTCGGAAGCGAAACCCCCCCAGCAAAATACGTATCGCGCGGCTGCTCACGGGATGCCCCCCCAGCCCGGACGACACCTGCCCCGCCTCCGAGCAGCGCCGCGGCCCGGCCCGGCCCAGCCCCGCAGCCGCCCGCCCCGTCCCGCCCCGTCCCGGGCACCTCACGGCTCTCCGCGCCGCTCCCCAGAAGAAGCAAGTGCCCAGCCCTGAGCCGCGCTGGGCCCCGGCCCGCCTCCACGGGGCCGCCGCAGAGCCCGGCGCGCCCGGCCCCCGCCACCCCGCCGCCGCCAGCCTCTCGCGGGGAGGTCCCGCAGGCCAGGTGAGCCCACAGCGCGCCTGCGCGCCGCCACCAGGTCGGCCGCGGCCTCCATCCGGGTACTCGGCGGCCCCGGGCCGGGTGGGGGGGTTTCATTGTGCGTGCAGCTGCCGCGCTCAGTCGCTCTAAAATGGCCGCCGCCGCCTCGTCTCCCGCGGCCGCGGGGGCTCCCGCGGCGCCCGCCGCCCCGGCGGCGGTGGCGGCGCCCCCCACCGAGAGCAAGAAGATTACCGACCTGCGGGTCATCGACCTCAAGTCGGAACTGAAGCGGCGCAACCTGGACATCACCGGGGTGAAGACGGTGCTCATCTCCCGGCTCAAGCAGGTGAGAGGCCAGCGCAGGCCGCGGGGCCCGGCCCGCTCCGCGGCGGGCCCGCCCGGCCCGGTGCCGCGGGCCGACCGGCTCCGGGGGCGGGGCCCTCGCGGCCCGCCGGGCGCCCCGGTGCGAGGGGCGGGACCTCTCCTCGGTGCCGGCGGAGGGGCCGCCGTGCCGCGGGCAGCCCCGGCGGCGGCGCCCTGCGCGGCCCGGCCCGGCCCGGCCCGGCGGGGCCGTGCGCGGCGGCGGCGGCGGCGGCAGGCGGCACGCCCCTCTCGGCGCCGCGGAACGGGGGACCGCGCCGCGGGGGGCCGCGCCGGGCGCCGTCCGCGGCTGGCGCAGCCCGGGCCGCTGCCGCGCTCGCCCCGCGGCCCGGCCGCCTCCCCGGGTGCCGCGGCTCGCCCCACGGCCGGCTGCTGCAGCAGGGCTTGGTTTTGTGGGTGTGCTTTTTTTCCTCCTGTCTTTTGGCCTGTCCTTAATGTCATCGCGGATGTCTTACCGGCCTTCTAGTGTTACGTTTCCAAAGAGAAATGTGCTGATCTTTGATATGTTGTCCTTTGAAAATGACATTTTAACAGCTTAAACTGCTGCCATTTGTGTGCTCTTGCTCTTACCCGGTTTTAAGTGAAAGATTTAACCTGAATTGCTTTATGTAGTACTCCCTTAGTTAGAAAGAATTAATAATTTGGCTCTTTGACATCTGCTGAAGTCAAATTCTTCAGGTTCCCATTAAACTTCATTAATTTTTGTTTTGTCTCATTCAGGCTATAGAAGAGGAAGGAGGTGATCCAGATAATATTGAAATAACTGTCTCAGCTGACACACCCACCAAGAAACCAACTAAAGGCAAAGGTGAAAACCTATTGATATAGATTACAGCTTTAAACAGATTTTTCTTGCATATGTCACCTTAAAGTAAGTGTGTAGAACTGTGATCTGCAACATGGATGCAGTTGTGACTTTACTGATTATGACTTATGTCATGTATGGCACCTGTTCTTTCTTATTTGCCCTCAATCACCATGTTTATTTCTAAAGCCTTTCTGCTTTCCCTCTGCCCCCTGCCGTCAGCACCCCTCTCACCTGCTTACTTCCTTTTTCTGCAAACTTCTGTGTCCATCTCCCAGTGTCACATATCCACTCATCGCTGGAGGTGTGGGACATACTGAGAAAAATGTGCCTTTAGGGAGCTTTGTGATATATAGGGATACTGGGAAAAATGGAGGATTAGGTGATGTGTAACCAGATGGTGACGGCACAGCCTGCAGGTCCTGGAGACTTATACTGTGTGTGATGAGGCTGTGTAGGTGATCTGTGAGACTCTTGGAATACACTGTGTAACAGGGATCCTGAATGTGGAGCATTTTAGCCATAAAATGGATGCCCAGCTCTAGTGCTGGAGGTGGGTAAGCATTGTGTTTTTGTGACCAAGAGTATCTGGAGAACAGTAGAGGGAGAATTAAAAGGTCGTTAAACTATGAGAAGGATCTGGACCCATGTTAGTGATGAGTCCATGGTGATACATGGTAGGGCACTGTCTAAAGAGTTGTGTGTTGTGTGGGTTCATTAATGTACTTTTTACTGAAGCAAGACGGGATTTATAAATAAGGATTTGCTGCATGTGCTCTGAAAGCTCTGTGAAATAAAATGTCTAGTTAAGAGATTTCTTACTTTTTCTGTTGTGAAAAATTATCGTTTAGATTCCAGACTGATCTGGTGGTTGGCAGTGATTATGTCAACTTTGTTTTCTTGTGCATAAGTATTTAAATAATGATTTGTGAGTTTGGGAGGTGTTTTGTTCTGGGAGCATCCATAACCTGTCAACTAATGTTGGGAGAGGAAATTCCTGTTTTATGCGTATCGCTCTTTATTGAGCGAGCATATGTTCTAGGCATGTTCATACATGTACTATAGATAATCTGTTTTGGAAATGATCCAACTTACACCACTGTCACTTTTATTAAGCTAATTTTTATGATGGAAATGATTAATCGCACTTCGGTCTAGTGCTGCAAATGGCAAGTTTAATAATAAAATGACATATCTGTAGAGAAAGTTTGAATAACGTAACTCATCTGTGCTTTTAACATACTAGAGAAATAAAAAGGAAATAGGCTAACAACATGATTTCACATTCTTCTGTGAAATTACTTTATTCCCTATTCTTTAAGGTAACTGATGCTTAAGAAAGTTGTATGGAAGCTAAATAAGGAAACATTTCTACAGTTTGTAATGTAGAGGCTTAAATGGTTGTTGTTTTCTGCTGTGATGAATGTCTCCTCTCTTCTGTTGCTTTTTATCCTCCTGTTTTCTAAGCTAATATTGTGATGATGTTCTTGAATTGGCCTCTGACTGTCTTAGACTATCTTTGTGGAAGCAAAATAGTAAAACTGTCTACCAGTGTTGCTGCCTGAGGCAAGGCTTCAACAGCTGCTCACTGTCACCTCTTCTGTGCACATAAAGTGTAAGGCTTATGTATGATACGTGTGTTTTTGGTACCCCTCAAAGCAAAATGTGACCCTCCTGAAGTTCTCATTTTCTTGCTTTGCAAACTCAAAAGAGATTCTTGTTACTTTTTGGATTATGAAAGTCTTATGAACGAATTTTGTGCTGGAATTATGAGAAGCTTCTGCTGTGTTAATCCTCAAGCAAGGAACAGGAAAAACTCACTCATTTGCTGAAGGAAAATGTCTTTGTATCTTATTGGTCTACTTTTTTCAGCATCTTTAAGCTGAAAGGGAAGGTGTTCTACTACAGTTATATTCTTAACTATTCCATTATGTGTTAACTGCTGATTTTGATGCAGTCATTTTCCCCCACACACACTCTGTCCCAGGTCTCTTCCTGCTGAAGTATATTACTAATAAACAGAAGGTTTTCCCCACAACTGGGAAATCTAATACTTGAAAAATCCATTTACTAACTTGCCACTGAGAAACTTTTGAAGGCAGGTAGGAGATGCATGCCCATCAGCTTCAGTAGGACTGAATTTTCTCTTAAAATTAACTAGCTTGATCTGGATTGTTGCATGCACACACTCTTCACTATGAATAGTGTTGCCTCCCTTACTGAGTGTACAGGCAAATTGTTCCAGGCCTTCTGCTAATGCTTTCTTTTTTTCCCCTAAATAGCTTCAGACTAATATTAGTAGGTCTTTATTTTGATTGTTTTACTGCTGCCCAGTGGTAAAATGAATGGCGCCGCCAGTCAGTCCTGTATATTTTTTTGCCATGTATTGCTATACAGAGGAAGGTATGAATAGCAGATGTTTGTTATGAAGAGTTATGAAGAAAGTAGAGCCCTAGAAAAGGCTAGGGAGCGGGAGTAATGGGGATAAATGGGGATAAACCTCTTTGCAGGAGCCAGAGAGTAGGGCAGAGGAGGGAGGTTTTCCTTCCAAAGGAAGCACCAGCTCTGTCAGATGGCCACTTTTAGACTTGAATCTCTCTTGTAGCCCATTCTACTGCCCAGTGTTCATGCTAATTCATGCTAATTGCCCAGTGCTGTCTTTTAGAAAGGCTTGATGTGGAGTATTGATGCAGGCTGAATTGGAGAGGCATAGTGGAAGGAGGGTGCTCTATTTGTTTTTCCTCTCTTTTTTTCTTTAATGTTGACAAAAATGGTGTAGAACAGGAATAGGAAAGAGGCTGTAACAGTGGGACTTGCTTTTATAGAACAGAATTTTGTAATGTCGTGGTAAATTAGCTTATTGCCTAACCAGGTAGTGCAGCATTTTTACTGGATTGTGATAAGCTTTTGAGCATGATGGTACAAAACCAACTTGCTGTGTGATGGAGGAAGAAACATCTGTTCCATCTTTCAGGATAGAAAAATAAAGTCTTTGCCAAACAAGCGAATGCAGACTTTTTTCCTCTTTGGAAACAGCACCTCAGCAGCATCCTGTCGAAGTCCTGCAGCGTGAGATGCTGTATGAAAAATGAGGCTCAGTTCTCTTTACTGACTAGCCCAAAATTTGCGTGAAACATAGGGAGCCATGTGTATCTACTCATCAGGAAAGTGCGCAATCACCAGGTTAGTCAAAATCTAGCAGTTTTTACCAGAAGATAGTTTAATTAAATATTTGGGATGAAGAAGAATTGCAGAATGTTTAACTGGAAGAGTCAGAGATCAGCTGTTCTTACCAGTTAAAGTTTGAAAGCTTAAAGGCCCTTTATATATACAAATACCAAGTGCTAAATCAAACCAACTTTAACAGCTTCAGCTGTGCCTCCCCACCCTTGCTTTTAGTAGCTATGGACTAATTTCTCTTTTTGTAAAGAGGTGACGGTATTCAAAAAAACTGTTCTTTTCAAGCCTGAATATTCTGTTTCTTATTCTGGTATCTGGAGGAAGTTACTTTACTGCTAATAAGAAATCTTTTAAAAATATCTCTCCTGTGAACATTTGTTTGAATTTTTGCAACCAAAAATATTGTGGTATTTTATTGATGTGTCATAACTTGGTGATTGGAAGTCATTTTTCTGCTGAGTTTTGGAGCTAGCGTGAATGAAGAACACACTTTAGTCTAAACTAAATTTTAATTTCAAAATGTTAATGTAAGCAAAGATGCTAATTTGCTACTTCTCAAGTTTGTAAGGCTAGTTAGACACCTGTTACTTCCTGTCTTAAGTACCTTTCTGGTTTCTGACTGTATTTCCAATTTGATGATACTGTCTTTTAGATCAAATGCTGACAACTGGCAGTGGCTTACTTATACCATTACCTGGATACTTTTGGCTTTGTTAAGCCTGTTTGATTACTGAAAACCATAAATAAGTTGTACAATATTGGCCTTTGAAAGGAAAGAGGAGTGGAGGAAATCTTTTTTTTTTTTTTTTTTTTTGGTCATCTGTCTTCCAGAAATATTAAAATAGTTCTGACAACACAAAGTGTTCACCTTTTCTTCCTGTTTGGGTTGTTAACATCTGTTAAGACAGTTTTGTGGGCTGACTTCTGAAGTGCTGTGCTGTGCAGCAGCAAGCTTGCCCCAGAGTAGATCAGAATTTTCCTGCTCAGTGAATCATCACTGGAACAAGATAAGGAATTCTAAATTACATTGAAAGTAGGTGTCTTGTATCAGCGTTGCTTATACAACATAATCTGTGTACCAGTACAAAGGCCTTGATTTTAATCTTCAATAACCTGAATTTTCATTTTAATTCTATTTCTAAATAAGTATCTTCAGAATTTCCAAATTAATCTTCCTCCTGAGTATCTCTTTGCTCTTGTTGACCTGATCATTTTCTTCTTTTTCTTAGGTAAGAAGGTAGCTTCTTTGAACTTACTGGCTGGTTCTGTTGGTTGTCTTTGTGCTTTCTGAATGAAATTGTAAAGAGTAAAAAGTGACCTCTCCCTGCTCTTTTTGGGGGGTTTGCACTTGAAGACAATGCTACTACAGCTTCAGCTAATTAGGGCTGTTAATGTTACATGACATACCAGTCTTAATTGACTCACAAACTGAGTTTGGTTTGTTAATTTATTTTGATTTCTAGGCATCTGATCAGTGGTATTTAACCACTCTAGATATCCCTGCAAAATTGTAGCTATTTATCTCAATATTGAACAAACAGTTGAGACCTTACTTTTTCTTGGGTGCTTTACTCAAGATAGAGTGCATCTTAAGGAAGTAATAAATGCAGTTCTCTTATTTTGAGGAAGGATGTGTGTTATGAAGAGAATATTCTTTTAAAGTAGATTTGCTTCTTGTGTATTAATGAGTAGATGATGTATAGAAAAGGATCTTTCTTTGGGGAAGGGTGTTCTTAAGCTAAAATAAGTTAATACCTGAATTCAGTTTTGTTCTGCTTATTAGAAATGTGAGATATCATAAGTTGTAATCAACTTTTGAAAAATAATTTTCTGACTTATGCTTGGAAACACCTTGTATAGGTGGTTCTAATACTGGAAAGTTTCTTTTGTCATTTGAATTATGATATATCATGCTTATTGAAGTGAGATATAAATGGTATGCAACAAACTCTAAGTAAGGCTTTCATGTGCCCTCAGATAGCTTGTTAGGAAGAACTAATCTTGCCAAATACTTCCCAAATAATTTCATTAAAGTAGGTGTGAGTGATATCTCTAATGAGCTGCCCTAGAAAGTATTATGACTGTTTACTCACATGGTTGTATATAATGGTAAATGTTGTGAACAATTCAGTGACTCTAGAGAGTATCCAACTTTGCCAAATACATTCCTTCTAAAAACCTTAAATGATTAACAGTAGTATCCTGCAAAAGCTGTAGAAAGCTTAAATATTCTTCTAAATTTATGATACCATTTAAGAAAACAATAATATGAATGGATAATTTACTTCTGTTAATGTCGCTCAGACAAATGGTACTACTCAAGTTGCAGCAGCAGACCTCTTAACTAAATAAAAATATAAAGACTGCTCCATCCCACGATTTTCTTTTCCCTTCCTTCTTTTTTCTTCTGCACCATGTTTTTGATGAATCTTTAGCATGTGGCACAAGAGGACCCTGTTTGGGGTGAAACATCAGAAAAGTTGCAGTTGCTAACTCTTCTAAAACTTGGGTGATGAGTGTGTCACTTTACTTGTGCAGGCATCTAATTTGGTTAAGATTTATATAAAATGTGTTCTTCTGTAGTTCTGTATACTCTGTCTGAATGCATAGGACTGTGAATGAGTAGAACAAACTTATGCTACCTTAAGGCTTGTAAATGAGATGAAAGCTGAACCTGCATGTTGTTAAACTAGTATTTTAAATATGCTCCAAATCATCTGCTTATTTCTAAGGAGGAGACTCATCCTCTATGTAAATAGTGTGTTGCAGTTTTACAGTGCATAGCAATTGCCGTTGCCAGAAAGGTGGTTGAGTATGGCTCACAAAGGAGTGCCACCATTCCAAAGGAAATTAATATCGGTGTTAGCGCAGGCATCCAGATTTGCAGTGAGCAGTGTTTATACCACTGACACTTCAATAGCCACTGAATGGATAATCTTTACATAAGAAACTTTATCATGTGTTGACAACTTGTATGACTTGACACCTGCTGTGTGTCTTGTCCGCAGAAGGTCCAGCTGTTCTGACGGGAATTGTTAACATGCCTTTCAGTCCCAGTTATTTTCTTCCAAGTGATACTGGTCTTGAATACGTTCACAGTTACTATCAGTTGTTATGAATTGACTTCAGTTATGTGGAGACAAAAGCCAAATGTGCCTTCCAGTATCCCACTGTGGATGACTATCAATGTGGAAAAGTTCTGAATTTTTGTGTATGCAGCTTTTTTGCAAAGTCACTGCCATTGCAAACCTATACCAGCAGCTGGAAGCTGTCTGCCTGGGAACCTTGAAGTACTACTTTTGAACAGTGTAACTTGTACCAGATCAGAGTAACCTGAAACACTGAACTGACAGGGTAAATGTGCTGCCTCTTTATGTCTTGCAGCTGGGAACTGCGAGTCATTATTTAGGTCTTCTATGTCTTTGAATACTACTGGTACTCAGAGTAAACTGTGGACTTCTGATGCAAAGAAAAGCAGACTAAAGAGAGAATGTGGAAAACACATGCTTGTGTCTAGCTTACTGCAGCAGCAAACAAAAAAATATGGACACCTTTATTATGAAGAGGTATAACTTCCTCTTGGTGAGGACACGCAGATTACAATATACTTCTCTAGGTGCCGTTGCAGAATGATAGGACTAACTTGAGGTAGTTCTGTCTCCCATCTCCACCCCCCCCCCCCAAACCCCCCGGGTTCTATATTTCCTCAGGCAAAATGAATGAATTTAAGCAGCTTCCAAGATGTTACATGCTAAATAGTTGCTAAAGATGTCTAGCATCTGCTGTGTTTGTATTTGCCCATGTCTGTGTATGCTTAACTAGATATGAGATGTAGGAATAGCTTAGACTTTAAGGTTTAACAAACTAGAGCTGAAATGTGAGAGAGGCAAAAGAGAAAATAGTTGAATGTGTGTAGAAATCCTTGCTCTGTCTCATCGTTTTTTGTTTAAATATGTACATAAGATATCTGTGGCTACAGATTCTATTACAGAAGGCCAAAACCAGCATTAATCCAAAATCCGGCTTTCTTTTGCTTTCAGACATCAGATACGATGCACATTTAAAAACTGTCCTTCCCAGTTGTAAGTTCACAACTCTTTCTGAGCAAAGATAGCTTCCCTGAGTATACCTGTGCTGCTGGTTTTGACACAAAGCAACAGTCTCTTTCCTTGTCCTGTAGTTGAGCAGATTCCAGCTTTGAAATGTAAATTAGAACTTTGTGTATGAAACTGTGTATGAAAATCAATTGCTGACAAAATCGACTATTCCAAGTGGCAGAAACATGTGCTTACTATATCAAACTTTGGCCTATGTTTTCCTCTTCTATTCCTTTAGAATATCTATAGAATTTATTTAGCCATTCTTTAGGGGATGAAGTTATGGGTGAAGAAGTGATGTCAAAAAATAAAGCATTAAGTGTTAATCATGAGTGCCATTTCATTTGTATCTTGTATTGATGCTGACTTCCAATAGAAGGTCAGTAAAGCTGCTCCTGACAGAACTGCCTTTGTACCTTCAGCTACTGAAAACCTCCTCATAGGTTAATCTTGAATAGAATACCTCAGAGTTACAGAATGCTATAAAAATGATGCATCTGTGTCAAGGTAGTTAGAGCTAGTATTCTTTAGTCTTGTTTTTGTAGAAGATTAAGGATGTGCAATGGATTCCAAAGGGAATTCTGTGTAGTCATCACCTCCACTGAACCATCTTTATTAGGGAAAAAGTGTATACGCACTGGAAGAACAGAGTTCTGTGTAACATGGCATTAGTAAACTAAAGAATATCTAAAAAAGCTGAGTGCTTGACCTGACTCAACTCTTCTGTTGATGGTTCCTTCTAGTGATGAGAAGCATTGGGAAAGGTGGCTTGGAGAGGTTGTGGCATCTCAATGCTTGTAGATACTCAGAAACGCAGCTAGATGAGATGCTGAGCAATTTGATCGTATTTGGAAGTTAGCCTTGCTTTTGAGCAGGAGGCTGACTAGATGACCTCCAGAGGTCCCTTCCAACCTTTACAAAGTCATAAAGTATAATTTAACTCCAGTAATTCTGTAGACTGCTTTAATGCTTTCTCAGATTCCATTATCGTTCAAAGTAGAAAGGCTGATATAAAAACTGCTAACTTGAAAGTAGCTGCTTGTTTATGAAACAGAATTGATACCAGTTGTTCATAATCACTGGTTTGATGGTTTTTCCCCTCACCTTGAAAATTCTGGGTTTTGGGAGGGTTATATCACAGTGAGCAGTTCAGATAAACTAATGTCCAGTATATGATCGGTATTAAGAAGGTCTGTTGTATGTAGCAGCTCTAATCATTAGCATGTTCTGTTGTTTCAGGTAAGAAGCAGGAAGTTGATGAATTAACTGGTGATGCATCAGTTGAAGAAGATTCCTTTGTCAAGGTAATAAAATTATGTATTTTTTTGAGAAGTGCAGAATACTACAGCTTGCAAGCAAAGGCAAACATTGAACTGAAAAGCTCCATTTTAGATAATTTCCATGGAAACTTTGGAGCATTCTTTTTACTGTGTTCATACCTGTCATGCCTAAAACTTCTTCTGTGTGTTTTCTTTTTTTTGTTTTGTTTTGATTCTTAACCCAGAAGTTAACCAGAGATAACCAAATGGTAGAGTTACACACATGCAGAATTTATATAAGTGAATTCACAGTAGGATTATAAATTCAGTATTGAGATTATGTCTGTGATACAGTATTTAGCAGAAACAGTGAACCTAGCAGTGAATATTTCAGAATCTAGCTAATGCTCTTAGTTATGCCAGTTATTTGTTGTTCATGTTAAAAGGAAAGTGAATTAGAGACTCAAGATGCAAGTGATCAAGATGGAAATGATGAATTAAAGGACTTTGAAGAATCTGTTGAAGATGAGAATTTGAATTCTAAAGAACTGCCATCTGCAGAAAAGAAAAGATACCATGACTTGGAGCCAGCAGAGACAACAGAAGATGCAGAAAAGGATTCTGAAAGTCAGGTACCTTGCTGTATTTTTACATGTTTTTTTTTTTTTCTTTTTTTTTTCCAGCAAAATGTACATTTTTACTGAGTGGGCCTGCATTACTAGGAAGTCAGAACTAGTTTTTTCAATTTGTCTTGCTCAGTTATGTCTGAAAGATAATGTGATACTCTTTTTGTTCATCCTGACCTGTATCTGAATAATCCTGAAACAAACATTGCATTAGTTGATAAAATTCTAGCATGGTCTCCTGCCTGCATAACTGAGTTTCTAAGTGGTCCTTTTTCCTGGTGCTGGTAGTCATATACGTAATCAGAACACTGAAGTGAAAGATGCAAGTCAGGAGGACTGCCCACTGATGCTCACCTTTTTGAGTGTGTATCTGTTAGACTAAAATGTTTTCCTGAGTTAACTGAATATCTTGACACTGTTTTATAGGTGTCTTGCAAATAGCTAGTTGAACAAGTCCTTTTATGTTTTCCTAGGAAAATGAAGGTCAAGACATAGAAGACTACACTTTTCCATCTGTCCACGTAAGTTCCAAATCAGTTTTGTTAAGCAGATTCTCCTATCACAGTTGATTCAGAAAAGATCACTTTAGACTGGCTCTCTGTTCCAGCATGCATCTTAGCGAGTCAAATGATTTCAATACAGGTAAACAATATGGGAAGCTTTATTCCGTTTTTAATAGCATGGATAATTGTGACTGCCAAAGAAGATACCCTATTTGAGTGCAACAGCCTTCTACAGTTGGGAGTATTCAGTGCATAGGCTTACAAGGAATGTCTTTTAAGCTTTTAAGCAACTCAGAAGGCTGTGTCAAATGCTTTCTAACATAGTATAAACAGCTTTTATATCTAGCACTTCTGTTTTAACTTCAAAATATGCCTTTGGAGTAGGTTTTCTTTTTTTTTTTTTTTTCCTAATACTGATATTTGAAACATCTTTAAGCTCAAAATTTCATTCTGAGTTCCAGTAAATTTAAAATATGCGGAACTGATGTCTGAAAAGTGACATCTCATGCAGCATGTTTTGTTCGCTAAAGTTAATGATAACTAAATAAGTAAATACTTGTTAAAATAACTGTTTCACTTTGAAATACTAAACGGAGGAAGTCTGTCTAGTTTCTAATTTCTCTCCTAGGCTTTCAAAGCTAATGATGGGTTGTTTGCATTTCATTGAAAGTACTAGTCAGCAATGTGACTTCCATTTGGAAGACTTTAGCAAGATGTGGGACAATTTGGAAATGTCCTACTGACTTAAATGTCACTTCCCTCTGACCCTTTGCAACCAATTGCGAACTGCGAAAGTGTTGAAGATAGATACCATTGAAGTTTGGTACAAACTCCCAGTGATTTGGCAAGGTGTACAGGCTTGGTTACTAGCTGATTGTTTTTTGGAAACAGTTTTCAGTTCATTAATTTGCCTTCACTAGAAATTCTATAGAAAATATGAACTGTTGTACTTATGTAGGAAACGCTTAGTCTTGACTTCCTTCTCTTGCAGGATGGTGAAGATGAAGAAATTGAGAAAGGTATGTTTGAAGTTTAATAGAGTTCAGAGGTCTTTAGTCTGGTAGACCAGGCAACTTTCTCTTGTAATATTCAGTCTCTTTACTAATACTAGGCTTGTCTCCAGTACTAAGTATCAGTTGTCTCCCTATTAAGCTCAGCATCTGGAATCCTTGCAGTTGATGGGTTATTTCACTCTCAAGAGTTAAGTTACCTTACTCTTAAGAGAGTTGATTATAGTACTTATCAGTTACTGTGGTGGATGTATAATAACTGTCATACTATGATTTTTTTTAACTAAATAAAAAAGCATAGTATTCAAGGACTCTGACTTTAATATACGGTAAGTCTTGATGCAAAAACTTCCAACTTGCACTGCAGTAACTGATGTTTAACTGAGTGAAATGGTACACTCTCACACGGAACTTGAGCACCCAGCATATATATGGACCATCATATGCTTGACTTACAACTGGTATTTCCAAGTGACAGTATATAAAATGGTAAAGCAAGTGTTTGGAAACCTGTGGAGTGGCTACCTTTTTAAAGCTGTGCTCGTTAGTGAAACTATAGAAGGAATATAACGCATTTGGTCAAACAGACTTTCTGGACAGAAGTCTTAAGGATTCTACCTATTGTGGACTAGAAAGGACATGGAACACCATCACTTTACACAAGTTGGAATAAACACACTACTGAAGTTACAGGATAAAACTACAGACTCCTTGCTTACGAGGGACCCTACGGCTGAAGCATCTCTTCTGTACAAATCCAAGAATACTGTTGGAGACGCCAGTGTGGGACTGAGAATGGGAAATCCATTCAGTGGATGAAGACGGAACCATTTTTCTACGAACTCTGGATTAAAGCTCACTCTTCTGTTTTCTGCAGCAGCCTTGTACAACTAACTTGACTGACAAACAACTGGAGAAAGGAAAAGCCAAAGAGAATACCAACGTGGAAGACTGACTGAAATTCTCCAAGACTGTACCTCTTCCGGATTTGGGAAGGTTAGAAGTTCTAAGACCAGGAAGATTCAAAAACAGATTAAGTCAAACTGTGAGCATCTGAAGCAACTATTTCCTTATGGCACACTAAATCCTAAACTGGAAAATGGATACTTTCTATGAAGAACGGGTATCTACAAGATGGAACCATATTCTGACTCCTAATGTTTTGGTATTTGTCTCTAGAAAATGTGTTTTGCCATGAAGAATAAGTGATCCTGGGTAAAGGATTTATATATGTGTTAATACACCTTGTGTTTTTTCTAACCTTCCATCAGTGCTAATAACTGGCTTTGTATTTTCTAGGTCCTATTCTAGCTTATGCATATGAAATTGTTTAAACTTCTTGTTTTGCCATATTTATTCCTGTTAAATCCTCTTAGATAAAGCAGGTTCTGGTGATGGTACACAAGAAGTATCTAAACCTCTTCCTTCAGAAGAAAGCCTAGCTGAGGCTGATCACACGGCTCATGAAGAGATGGAAGCTAACACCTCTGTGAAAGAAGCTGAGGATGATAACATATCGGTTACAATCCAGGCTGAAGATGCCATCACTCTGGATTTTGATGGTGATGACCTCCTAGAAACAGGTAAAAATGTGAAAATTACAGATTCCGAAGCAAGTAAGCCAAAAGATGGGCAGGATACCATTTCACAGAGCCTGGAGAAGGAAAGCAAGGACTATGAGATGACTGAGAACCATAAAGATGGTAAGAAGGAAGACTGCGTGAAGGGTGATCCTGTCAAGAAGGAAGCCAGAGAAAGTTCAAAGAAAGCAGAATCTGGAGACAAAGAAAAGGATACTTTGAAGAAAGGTCCCTCGTCTACTGGGGCCTCTGGTCAAGCAAAGAGGTTTGTTTTTCTATGTCAGTTCTTTACGATACTGAGTACCAGCATTCAATAAGATCACTCTACATTAAGGGGGTAGCAGCAAGAATCTTATAATTAGTATCCTATGCTCCTGCCTATAGATTTTTTTGACCGCCATAAGTTACTTTTTAAAATTCAAGATCTTCGTATAGACACTATGTCCTACTGATTGCATTGTCGAATTGTCAGCATATATTTATTTTTTTCAAATTGACGAGTTTTTTAAATGTCCTTGTGATGATGGTAATGAACAGCTATCAGTTCTAAGAACACAAAATGAAGTCAAGTCCCCGTCCTGAAATCTGGAGAAGATTGCCATATATCCACTGAATAGAGTTGTCAGAAAATCTAGATCTTCAGGCATCTTGGGGAAAATCAGTGCAAGAATCCATAAGGGAATCATTTGTTCAAGTATAACCCAGTCTAGCCCTTTTTATTTTTATTTTTGAAATGTTAACTTGTGTATTAGTATTAGCAGTATAAAATGCAATGCTTATCAAATTCTGTGTTTTCAATTGTCTTCTGATTTAATTTGCTTCTCTAGCTCTACTAAGGAGTCTAAAGAAAGCAAGACAACATCGAAGGATGATAAAGGTAACTGTTAATTAGGGTAGTGTATTGTCATGAACCGTATGGTTTCCTATTTGAGAACTTTCTTGCTGTGTACTAAAATGGCTTATATAGTTGGTTTCATCTGGCTGTAGTAAATTATGCTTGAGGTACAGTAGTCACTAGCTATGGCTTTTTTTCCCCTCTGATCCCAGATTCTTCAAAAGATCAAAAATACTTATTCTAAGCACTGAACGAAAATATATTTTCCTACTTCAAAACAGATTCCACTTCTGAATTCTAGGTCTTTGTTTTGATGAGAAGGTGTAAATTTCAGATATGCCTTCTGTAATTTAAGTAGAGTCCTTCGTGTGGATGTATGGACAAAACAAGCAAAAAAATACTTACAAAGTACTTGGACAACGTCAGTGAAGTTTGCTTGTCTTGTTTTGAATTCTAGCTCATCCTTAAATAAAGTGAACTCTCAACTAAGTAGCTATACCAGCCAAGATGCTGGTTAGCAGAATTGCACTAGTAGCTGTTTAGTGGGTTAAAATCAGAGCTGTTGATCTGTCTTGGAATTTGTCTTTTAGTATAAAACCCAGTATTATGATAAAAAATTTACAGAACGCAGTTTACGAGCACATTATTGTCACCAGTTACGTTGATGCTTCGGAGCTGAACATATGCATTCCTACAATTTCATGAGTCTCCTTATTTTGCCTGACTACTAGATTTCTGTCAAAACACCTTCATTACAGAGTCACTTAAGTGTCACTAATGGATGACTGGAACTTTATCTGATAAATGAATTTTTGAGGAGAAAGTTTCATGACAAATATAAATTAGTCTTCTGTAAACGTATGTCTGTTCATGTTAATGTTACAGGTAGCATGTAAGATTATTATAATATGTAACTACTAAAAGGCTGTCCTAAAATACATATACAAAGCCAGTGCAGTATGTTTATTTATATTAATTATAATTTGCTGTTTAATGATACTATAAGTATATTACAGTTTACCATGATAATCTAGGATTATCAAGATGATCCTAGTTGAAGATGATTGAGGGTTTTTGTTGTCTCTCACTCCTAGTCCATCTTGACACATTTAAGAAGGAAATTGATCCTTCTTCCCAAGGTGGTTAAATTACCTTTTAAAATTCTAACCACCACCAGATTTTCCACCTCTTAAGTTGGAGCTCCCAAGGTGGTTAAATTACCTTTTAAAATTCTAACCACCACCAGATTTTCCACCTCTTAGGTTGGAGCTCCAGTACGGGTCTTGCCTGTATGACTGGCTGCATTTTAACATACTCAAAAGCAGTTCATACATTTAGTAGTGAACAATCACAGCTGAACTAAATAATGTAAGGCTAAAAGATGTCAGGAACATTAGTCATTTGAATTCTTAGTCCTATACTGTTGTTAAAATGGCTAATATGTGATTTATTCATTTATTTTTAAGGCAGGTAATGTTTTTCCTGCTTCTCCTTAGTATGTATCAAATTCTTTTTTGGTGTGCTGCATCCAGTTCTAGTAGCAGTATTTTTAAAAAGCTGCTCTGCGCGGAGGGCAGACACTTCAAGAAGCTGCAGAAATCAGGCACGTTATTCTGGAGGGTAGGAAAAATAAATCATACTGAGGATTAATTGTCTTCTATTTACCTTTCAGTTATCTCTTTGGTAATATGAATAGTATAAAGACAAATGTTGGGTGCTAGAAAGACTTCTTTGGATGGAAGTTATTGATAAGAACCAGAAGTTGAAGCTAAATGTAGATACTCAAATGAGGGGAAAAGCATGCAGAGGATTATAGGATTTCCTAGCTCTCTTTTGGGGGTATGAGTTAGCCAAGCTGTTGGTCTCAATACATGGGTAAACGAATGAGATCTTATGGCATATATTTTTTTTATATAGAAGTCTTGTCAAGAAAGGTAACGGGATAAACAGTTACTTAAAGGTAACAGGTTAAGCTTCTCTTTTCAGCAACAGTTCAGTTGTGCATTCACTGTACCTCTATTTAATTTTTGGCTGTTTTGTAAAACTTGTTTCAGGAAGTGCAAGCAGTGTTAGTGGTAGCAGTGGAAGTTCAACTAGAAACCTGTGGGTTAGCGGACTCTCTTCCAACACAAAAGCTGCTGACTTGAAAAATCTCTTTGGCAAATACGGAAAGGTATTTTGTGTGGTGTGATACCATCTGTGTGTTGTGTATTTCTCTCCCCCTTTCCCTATTCAAATACAGAAATTGAGTATTGTTTCATTTAAATGCAAGTCTAAGAGGAAATGTCTAACCAATGTAATCTAAAGATCCAATACTTTCAGCACCTACAGTAACAGTGCATGCTTACAGAAAGAACCATAAGTGCTTTTTTTTTTTTTTTTTTCCTTAAGAAATTCTTCTTCTGTTGAGGTAAGATAGATGCAAAAGTAATGTCAGTATTATGATTGTTCAGGACTGGCTTTAAGTTTAAAAAAAAAAAAGTATTTTGAAATTAAATTACAATGATTATGTTCTTGTGCAGCAACTGTATTGAACCATGAGTTTAAGATACTGTGCCAGCTGGTAGAACTGTGCTATAAACAGTCTTTGCAGCATGTGCTGCATTGGAGACTTTGTAAAATGTGTTTGGAGAATTTCTGAATGGGAAAAATTGGCAAAAAATGTGACTGTTAATGCCTGTTCTTTTAGGGACTTTTTTTTTTCTTTATGACTTAATGAATTTTGTTACAGGCTGATTAAACTGTTTTCCTGGATTTTCATTTGATTTAACACCTGAACTCCATAGAACATTGCAGAATTCGTAGAAGCTAAGCATTATTTTGAGAACAGTTTTTAGTCCTCATTTTGTCAAACAAGTTATTGATAACTATGTGAATTCACAGTGTTTGTATAAACCTGTGCTCTTATGACTTTATTACATCTTAGGAACTGGTTAGAACCTTACAGCTGTGAATAGTAACTATCTGTACCGATTATTGGATATATGATTAATCCAATGAATTTAGTAGATGATTTTATTCAGTGACTTGAGGTGTTGAAACCTGAGAGTGTATTTGCTAGCACTTTCAGTTCTTTGGCTGTTTTTGCTGTAAAGATACTTGGTACACATATTTAGTTGATTTTGATTTTTAAATAAATTAGGGAAATATTTAATGAATAAATGAATATATCATTGCACACTATTAAAAAGATGAAATTGTTGCATTGGAGCACAAGTAAATCAAGACATCTTGCTCTGGTAGGTATAGAAGTTCTAACAAGCGGTGGGGACGCATGCGTAATGTTTTCCTGAGAAGTAGATGTCAAAGAGCTGTTTGCTGAAGTTACTCAGTTGACACACATTGGCCTTTGAAGAATTGACCTCCTTAATAAATTACTGCATAATACTGCTTATACCTTCCTGCTGCCAATTGACAGCTGCTGACTCTTTCTTCTTTGGGCAGGGTGTCCATCCATCAAATTCTAGATCAGTGGTGTTTCTGTGAATGAATTCTCATGTTAAGTCTGAAAAAAGCATTTAAATAATGTGCATTAGGTCGTGACTGGTGAAAACAGGAAGGAAACATTAACTTTCTGTGATGTGATAGTTAGGATAAAATTTTCAAAAAGCTGCAACCTCCTGTGCATATATGCATTTGAAAACTTAGAGCATCACTTTTCCTTGTGAGTTTGGATATTTTATGTTTGTTTGATACTAGGATTAAAACATTGGAATATCATCTCTTCCTTACTAGGAATGCCTCTCTAAAAGCCTAAATTTAACCTCTTTATGTAGGTACTTGGTGCAAAGGTGGTCACAAATGCACGAAGCCCAGGGGCAAAGTGTTATGGCATAGTAACGATGTCTTCTAGTACAGAAGTGGCTAGATGTATAGCACACCTTCATCGAACAGAGCTGCACGGACAACAAATTTCTGTTGAGAAAGTAAGTTTAATACGGTGAAAACTTGTCGCAAAATAAACCACCTTCTGCAAGGATATATATTAACCTAATTTACTTTTGGAAAAAATATAGGTGAAAGGTGATCCCTCCAAAAAGGAGTTGAAGAAAGAAAGTGATGAGAAATCTGGTTCCAGTAGAAACATGGGAGATAAAAAGACTGCATCAAGTGATAAAACCAGCAAGTAAGAACTTTCATGAATTTCCTAAGGTTGGAAAATTATTTAGATTGAACCTTCCTCACTGCGTTTGTGTATTTCTCCCCTAACAAGAACTCCATCAACCAAAAAAGAAGAAAAGAAATCTGAGAAATCTGAAAAAAAAGAAAGTAAAGAAGCCAAGAAAACAGAAGGTAAAGATGAGAAGAGTGATAATGGATCAAGTGGCCCTAATCAAGAATCCACTAAAAAAACTGAAGAAAAGAAAAGAATAAGTATGCAATATAGCAGTGTTTCCTCCTGTTGAATCTGTGTGTCTGGCTTGATTTTGGGGCATGTTGTTGCTCTTGCAGGAAACAAGATAACTAAACATCTTTTTTTAAAAGATTCCAGTTACATCTATTACTTTACTTTAGAACTGTTGTAAAAGCTTCCATATTTTGTATTACTGCTTAACTACACAGACATGTGCTGGCATGCTTCTCCTACCAGTAACACTTCAGTTTAAAGATTCAGAAACTTCATCAAGGAAAATCTGTAAGAGGCAACTAGGGATTTGTGTTTGTTTTAAACCCTCTCTTTTTTTTTTTCCCCCCCTCACTAGGTGGTAAAAGCCCAGGTCAAGTTGTAGTTCTAGACCAAACAAAAGGAGACCAAGGCCACACTAGGACAGTTAGAAGGGGAAGGTTTGATAAAGTAAGTATCTATAGATTTGACACAGTCCTTATCTGATTTAATGCTACCTTACAGTTGATACCTTCAGTGAAAAGTCAGTAAATTATCACAAACTGTTAAGCTTAGGTAGATCTGAAGCTTTGTATGGTTTGGGATAGCTAAGTAGTTAATGATACATGAACATAGCATCCAGAAATCTCCCTAAATGAATGAGACTTCTGAAATAACCATTGTAATCTCTATCTATAGCCACAGATATTGAGGAACAAAGAGCGTATTATTCAAGATAAAGTGAAATTCAGGGAATACAGGGGTAGAAAGGATATCTTGCCTTTTGAAAAGATGAAGGAACAGAGATTGCGAGAACACATGGTTCGATTGGAAAGAATACGACGAGCTGTTGAACTCCGAAGGTAGTAATTCAACTTTTTGCTAAAGGCTATTTTAAACATTAACTGATCAGATACTATATTTAGAAATCTAATTAGAATGCATTCTGTCAAGCCTTACTCAGATGTTAAGGTCTGGGGCTTTACCTAATGGTATCTTCAAACAAATAACTGACTGCAAAATTTTTGTTTAATCTTTTAATAGACATGTGTATACACATGGCTTAGTGTTTGTTAGAGGGGGTGCGTCTCATAACTGTTTTGCATGCTAGCTTTATTTTTGGAAAAAATGAGAAGTTGACAATTAGATACAAAATTAGTGATGTTTACAGAGAGCTATTGTATGTCTAAATGACAAATCAAACATAGTACAATATTTTCTCTTTAAATCTGTTTTAATGGATGGCTAATCTGTTCTAGTCTGCTCTTCTTACATGACTAAAAGTTTTCAAAGGCTATCTTAATACCTTGTGTCACTGGCTGGATTTCCCTAAGCAAAGGAATTCCCAGCAGGCATAGAGAAAGCACCTTTCCTGCTTCTTGTATGCTCTGTTATAGGAGGTGGGAAGAGGAATGGAAAAAGCAAAATTGACTGTCCACAAATATACCTAACCTGTGTAAGTCAGAGTAGTCTTGTTGCTTTCTGTGCAAGAGTAAGAAAGCAGTATGTGAGTCTTTGTTAGCTTGAAGAGGACAAGAGCTGAAATAGCAAGCATGTTTAAGATCCAAGACATGGGGGTTTTTGCTAGGTTGGCTATAGTTGTCATTGTCCGCATCACAGCACACCGATATGAATCCAGCATAAAATATATTCAAAACAATGATACTCAATATGCCTTTTTCTAGTATCTGTTATCTTGCTAAATGGTTGTGTAGAATGTGCTGAGGACACTTTGGCTATTTGAGGCTAAAAGCGGTAGAATTCTGATACAATGGCTGCTGCCAGGAGCCTCTTCTCAAATCGTTTTAAAATGTCTTTGCCTGGAGTAATGTTAGTTCTGGATGAGGGAGAATTTTTCAGTGAAGTGTCTGCTGTAAATCACAGTACTGCCTCTTTGTTTTTTTTCAGGCGAAGAGAAATCGCTGAAAGAGAGCGTCGTGAGAGAGAACGCATACGAATAATGCATGAACGAGAAGAATGCTTGCAGAGGGAAAGGGAACGATTAGAAATTGAAAGACAAAAACTAGAGAGGGAAAGAATGGAACGGGAACGTTTGGAAAGAGAGCGCGTTCGTATTGAACAGGTATGCATATTTTGAACTGTAGTGCAATGTCATTTTGAACCATAACCATTTGTACTTGCTGTGAATTTTTCTCTTCACCCACTCACCCAGGCCTCAGACAAACCAACTGAACAATACATAATCCAAAATGTAGGACAACAGTAGTCTTTGTTTGACTTGTAAGTAGCTTGATAGCAAGCTCTTGCTACTGGTTATGCACTGGCTATACATGTCCATCACTAATATTCATGCTGAAGCTCAATGGATCATGTTGCCCATACAAGTCTAACCTAACTGCCAGATTTTACCTATAGAACAGTGTCACTGCAAACCTGATGAGACGCATCTCAGGGCAGTGAACGTAGCAGTAAAAGAAATTACTTGGAGATTGTTCTAGCTAATAGCCAGTAGTTTCTCTGTTGTGTCTGGTCTTTAAAGAATTATTCCTCATGCTCTTTAATCTTCCCTGCTATCCATGAATAGATTGTATCAGATAGCCTTTAGTAGAAAACTACGAAGTATTACTTGGTATTTGTTTTATATACTTGGTAATTGTTTTATAGATACTACTAATAAAGAGATCTGGGGTTTGCTGTGTTTATTTACCCTTTCCTTTTATGGTAGGAACGTCGAAAAGAAGCAGAGCGTATTGCTCGCGAAAGGGAGGAACTTCGTCGACAACAGCAACAACTTCGTTATGAACAGGAAAAGAGGAATTCTTTGAAACGTCCGCGTGATGTAGATCACAGGTAATCTAGTTCTCAAACTATTGTTTTGCAGCCCCTAATAAAAAGAAAGAGCTACCCTTGTGTCAGACTCAAAAGTGTGTTTGTACCTGGAATGTTCGGTCTTTGTGCAAGAACTGAATTTCTGGTATTTATTTGTTTTTGCCATTTAGTCTATGCCAAATAAGAAACATACCTTATTTGCAGAGACAGCTTTGAATTAAGAGAAGCATCATGTGAACAAATTCTTACTGTACCAAGAGAGTATAACTTCAGAACATTTGCTGAGAAGCTTTTCTTCTGACTTAATGGTTGACATTTCTAGCTTATACTTTGAGAATTCGTATTTCTGGTAATTTGGTGGCTAAAGGAGTCAGTGTGATGGCTGTTAATTTTTACTGAAGCTGATGACAACTGTCATCTGCTGTTTGAGCCACATGAGTTGAACTGGCTTTGATGCACTGATCTTTACATCGCTGTAAGAATAGGCCTAAGCTATAAAACTAACATAGGTACCAGTGGAATATGAATAGTTATGGTAGATGCAGTAACAGAACACTAATGTTTCTTCGCTAGGAGGAGGAAAGACAGCTTCAGTTTTCAAGGCTGTTGATTATATGCTCTGCTATCTCGCATTCTTATCATAAAGACCTGAATGTTCCTCATGAGCAAGGCTATGACATTTACTGTGTTTTTCTTTCCTGAGAAAGCGTGTGTGTGTGTGTGTGTGTGTGTGTGTGTGTGTGTGTGTACAAGCGTATGCACACACTTTTTTTTGTTAAACTGTCCAACAGAGTAAACTTACTGTTCAGACTTTATTACAATATTTTTTCTTTTAAATTTGCAGTTCAGATAGAGTTTTTTTCTTAATGATTTGTGCTGCTATTTAAAACATACATGCCTGCACATGCCTTTGGTTTTCCAAAGGTTAGAGGTCTGCCTTTAAAACAGACAATTGAGTTTTAACATGAACTGTTTGCTATATATTACATTATATTTCTGTGCATTAAGCCATCATTTGGATCTTTGTAACTGACTAGGGTTCTCTTCCTTTTTGCTTAAAGGAGAGATGATCCATACTGGAATGAGAATAAGAAGATGGCTCTTGATACAGATGCACGTTTTAGTCATGGTTCAGATTACAGTCGCCAGCAGAATAGGTTTAATGATTTTGATCACAGAGAAAGGGGACGATATCCAGAGGGTTCTTCTGTTCCATCATCCTCTTTTGATAGGTAAGTTTAAATAATAATATGATATAATAGGTAAGTTTAATCGGGTAGGTATTTGCCTGCCAATATCCCTGTGGATTTCACTCTTAACTATTCAACTTAGCGCTTAAGTTGAGTAAGTACTTAAAGGCTTGGTAACTTTTCCTTAGGAAGCCAAGCTAAAAGCAGCTGACTTTAATTAGTGTTAAAGAGTGTAATTAGCAGGAGTCACATTGGTTCCAGAACCAGTATCTACTACACAGTTACATGGATTCTGACCAATGTCACATATTTCCATGAAACTTCTTCAATAACCAGTTATGAAGTGACCACGCTGCAATGAAGTAGAATTACAGTTTCAAGCTGACTCGAAATCTGGCATTCCTTGTGCTTTATGCTAGAGAGGAAGACACAAAAAGGAGGTCATGCAATTGCTTAAATATTATACTTACAAAATATGAACAGATAGATCCATTAAAAAATGTTAAGTTGGGGTAGAAATCGATATATTTTGGTGTGGTAGGGATCCTTGAGATACATACCACATACATGGTAATAAACATGTAATGTAAAGGTGAATAGTATTTTTGTCTGCTTACCCATGTGCATGCATACATGCTAAAATAAGAGTAAGACACAGACCAAGCAAATGACTTTTTCCTATTTCAACTACTTAGGCGAGAACGTTTTGTCAATCAAGGTGAAGCAAAAAAGACTCGTCCAACAGCACGAAGAGAAGAGCCAGGGTTTGAGAGATATCCTAAGAACTTCAGTGAGTCCAGAAGAAATGAACCACCACAGCCAAGAAGCGAACTTAGAGATACGGACAGACGGGAAGTGCGAGGAGACAGAGATGAAAGAAGAACAGTAATAATTCATGACAGACCTGAAATACCACATGGTCGGCATCCGAGAGAGACTGGTTCAAATCCACCTAGGCAAGCAAATTGGAAGGAAGGAAGCATAAGCACAGACAAACGGGATGGCAGGTAAGTTTGCTGGATACCCAGCAAATTAGTAAAGGTACCAATTCTTGCAGAAACTACTCATAATACTAATTCCTCAAGAACTGCTATATAAATAGAGAACAAAGCCGCTCCTGAAGAATGGCAAAATTGTTTTTCAAAAAGCATTAGGAAAACTTATGTGTAGGTTGTCATATACGCTAAACCTCATCTGTAAACCTGATGCTGACTCCTAGCAGTCTACTCTAGATCATGCAAAGTAACATATAGTAAGGAGGCTTTTATGTGAGAACACAGATGTAAACAAAAACATGCCAGTTTTAACTATTTAGAGAGCCCCTTAAATTTTCAAGATTTGTTTCTAAGAAGCTAACTGCAAGTTGCTAGGAACCTGAAAAACACAGAAAATCTATATATGCTATGGTTTGGTACCAATTCTGTTATACTGAAACAAAAATTTTGATGAAAGTAATTTTTACAGAGGTGAGAGGCCAGAACGATCAGGAAGAGAAGTGTCTGGACATGTGAGAGGTGCACCTCCTGGTAGCCGTAGCAGCGCTTCTGGGTATGGAAGCAGGGAAGGAGAACGAGGCGTGATGGGAGAAAGAGGTGGCGGAGGACAAGTGAGTCATCTCTGTGTGTGAGAGTGTGTGTGTTTGGAAAATATAAAATCACTGCTGGAAAATGAGCTGACCATATAGCCAGAATACTTGCTAATGACTTCTGTAGTGCTTATTTCATTGTGTGCTATTAGTAAGTTCTTTATTCTAAAACATCTTTAAAAAAAAAATAAAATAAAAGAACCCAAAATATCCAGAACTCTACTTTTGTTTAGCATATTTCAGGTGGATCAGAGCAATGGCTATCATACCTGAATGAGTTCCTAATTAGGCCTTTAATTATTTGTCATCCTCCTGTTTTCAGGGTCCTAACCTTACACTGCCTGGTAGTTCTGGTACAGTTTGTCACTGGAATCTATGAAGTTCGATTCAGTGAAAAAGAACCTTCTGTATTACGTGTCTTTAAAGCCTGCAGACTAAATGCTTCATGATACTAGCTCCTGATGTGTTTAAAAAATCAGTAGTTTCCTTTTCTGTAGTTACATGGAACATGCTTGTCAGTGATCATGAGAGATCAAGGCAGAACTGGGAGTAAAGTACAAACTCATGGAACTTCACTCCTCTACACACTCACACAGTCATTACTGCAAACTAGCTCCATTTGCCCCATCCAGTCTAAATTTATTTTTAAGACTGTTGCAAGCATGAATTAAGTGCAAATGGACTGAAATGTTAAGATGTGTGATTTTGAATATTGTTACTGGAGACCTGTAAGTGCAAGCTTAACTTTCTTGAAAAATTTCATGCTTTATCTTCAGCATTGACTTAAAAAAAATACACCTTTCTTTATGAAAATGACTATCACTTTCTTTCTAGCACTATAATGAAGACAGACATGTTGTTGAACGCCATAGTCGTGAAACTGGACCAAGAAAAGAGTGGCATGGACCTAGTTCTCAAGGAAGTGGGTATCATGACACAAGGAGAATGGGAGATGGCCGTGGAGGAGGTGGCATGATGTCTCCACATACAAGGTACAAAAAATACTCCTTCCTCTCACTTCCCCACTGAGCTCTCAAAGCTCTGGTTGTGCTTAAGAAGTGTAAGAGTCTCGGTGCAATCAACATGACTTGCTGTGGAAGGGGTTGCTGCTGCACAACATACGCTCCATCCTTCCAAGCCAGCACAGGCTCTGCATTAAGTGTTTAGATCTGTGGTACTGCTAATGGCAGTATGGTTCAGCTGCAACATTCATGTACTCTGTGACTTGTAAAGCCTTTTTTCTTGCATGGTTTCAAGTCTCTTTTGAGACTCTGGTTTAACAGTTCAGTGATAAGAGAAGTAGCAATGTTCTTACCTGCACACCAAGCTTTTAGATACTTACCATAACTTAACACTTTTTTAAAACCTTTGTTTCCAGTAACTCTTCACCAATTAATAGAGTTGTACAGATCACAGGCAATTCCATGCAGAGGGGAAGTGGCTCAGGATTTAAGCCGTTTAAAGGTGGACCTCCACGAAGATTCTAAGATCTACAGCTGCTTGGTTTCAAGATAACTTATTGAAATCTCTTGTAAACTTTGTCTGATTAAAAACAGGAAATCTTGTCTGGAAATCCTGGTTAAATTTTTTTAATTTAACATGATTACTTTTCCTCTCAATTTTGGAGGTATTTTAATAGTTGCGTTGTAATTTTGGATAGTTTTTGTGTATCTTTGATAAGCATTTTCCCTGAGGCACTAGAGCTGTGTAAAACAAATTGGAACCAAAATATTTGTTAATCCTGTATAAAAGAATAGTTTGCAGCTGTGTGCTAGTAGTTTAATTTACCAACATTAGCTCTGTGGTGTCATGCTTTAAAGTTAGCTACTTACCACAACATACACAACTATAACCTCCATTTTGAAGGTTGTCCAGGCTATTCTCTGCTTTCTAATTTGTAGAGAAATAAGATTGTTCTTGCATTACTGGGTATTATGTAACCTATTTTTGCAGAAGGTACTGTTACATTGAGTGCATTTATGTGTATTCTTGCAAATGTATTCTTTTGAAATAAACCTTCATATTCTGTATAGCTTCTAGTAAGTCTCTGAAACTTGGTCTTTGGGGAAGGAAGAGAGAATAAAACTGACATGTTGGTATAGCAAATCAAAACAATCTTGACAAATCCTAGTGAATAGCATGATTGCTCAAAACTCCCAAACCATTCTGTTGTAATAAAGGCATTGTCTGTCAAACTGCAGCTGTACTAAGTCATGACAGTTTGGTTTCTGATTGACTGAAAAAAGGATATTTGCTTGTCTTTCAAGCATGCCTGTTTTTAAAATTTATGCAAGTAGGCATTTGAATTTGAATATCCTCCACCTAGGGCTATTTCTGTCTCAATAAGGATGTAAGCCTTCGGAAAGACCCCCTACCACTTCAGTCTAGTTTCTCTAGAGGCTGCAGGTAAAGGGGGTAGACTTGTACCTGTATTCCTTTTTGTTTGCCGGGAGAAGATTACCTTTGCTTAAAACTTAGAAATAAAACTGAAGTGTTTGGATACTCTGAGACTTCTAAATTAAGTGGTGGGCCTTAGTCTTGCTCAAATCAGCAGAGATGCAGAAAAGACTTTTTACTGGGTGCATTTTGACCCAAGATGCAGGCTGAAAACCCTTGGATGGGGAGTAGCTACTTTTGCAGTAGCTAAACTTTCATGAAGAGATCTTTCATAAGTGTAACTGATAGCATATGCTTTAAATGGACCTTCCAGATAAGAGAAAATAGCCTTATTGTACTGAAGGATGTTTGTATTTCATAAAAGAGTTCAAACTGGGAAGGAGTCCTAGAGCTATTTACTTATTGAGTACCTTGTTCTGTTGAATTGGATTATAAATGGCTTTAAAAATAGTATCCTGATTTTCAGCATTTGTATAAACAGTGTACTACAGATTTATATGGTCACTATGTAACTGAAAGCTTCCACCTTTCTTGCTCAACTTCTTCTGATTGTCTTCTTTACTGCTATACATCTTGAATAGGCAAGAGGCCTAAAGAAACAGTTTTACTCATACTCACACACTCTCCCTCTGCTATAGCAAAGCTCTGGCAGACCTTTATGATAAAGTTATGTTAATGGGGACAGTTTTTGTTCGTTTTATTAGTCACCCTTGAATTTCAGATAACTTGTTGTTTTCTAAATGGAAGAGAGTTAGCATGCCTTTTAAAGACTTACTAAGATTTGCCTACCAACAGTCTTTGTTAGTGTGGTGGATGAGCACCACTCAGACACCTAACAATGCTCTTCTTTCAAGCAAGTAACTTGCTTTCACTTAGTATCTGACTTTTTAGTTCTTCCTTTTACAGGTACAAGGGGAACAGAGTAAAATGAGAAAGCAAAGCAGTAAGTCACTTTAAAAAATTCTGAAAACGTGTCTGCTGTAGACATGCCAGTCTCAGCAAGACTTCAGGAGTTTCATGTCTAGGACAGTTTGTGGCTCTTGGGTTCCAAGAGCTTTATATTTTTACACAAAAATTGCATATTACCTAGCAATGTGACAAATCTGAAATTCAAGTTAGCCTTGTATATCCCCTTGAATGCCCTGATAACTAAGGGTAGGCTATTGTTTATACTGCTTGACAGGGAAGTGTATGTGTGGGGGTGAGTGAAACAAGTTGAAACTTTAAGGATTGTGCAATGGGAGACTTCTCTAGCTCACCCTCCTGAGAACCCATCTGGAGCAGAGGAAGAGCCATATTCTGCAACAGCTGTGTAATTATTAACTTCCAGCAACTGTTTCATTTTACCTTTTCTCAACAAAAAAGAACCATTGCCTGGTATCTGGACAAGACTAATTTCAGGACTTTCAGCAAGATACAAGTATCTATCTGCCTCATTACTTCTGAAGAGCTATACTGTTGCTGCCCCATGAGGCTATAACCACCTTTTTGTACTGAAATCAGTAAAACTTACCGAAGCATGCAGCTTGCCTAATGAGGCCTAGATTCAGGCCAGGTCTAGAATGAAATATTTTTCCAATACAGGTATTGCAGTGGAGTAACTGCTGAGTTCAGTTTTTATTAGGCCAGGCTACCACAAATGAACTTGATGGTGGTTAGAGATCTGAATAGGTGGTGGTATTCAGGTACCACTACAACTGGCTACTGCTGTGGTCTCAAGCAAAGGGGATGCATCTTTTCAAACCTTTTTGCTTAATGTTGAATGTCCTAGATAAGTCTTTCTTGACCAGAACCAATCAGAAGGTTTAGTCCAGGACTCATCTATCACTCAGTCAGCCTAAGTATATTGTTACCACACAGCCATTGTTCAGCAAGTAAAAAGATGCAAATCTAATCCACTAAACAGCTTTACCAAATGGGGTAGTTAAAAAATGAAGACAGGATCATCTTAGTAGAACTTAAGGACAGCATGAGAACATTCTGGGGTGCAAGGTGATCTTTGCCAAGCACATTTACAGTCTGTTTGCTGGGTGAAAAAACTGCCAAGTATTTGGAGTGTTCAAGAAGAATTAAGAAATAGCAGGAAGCATGTTTAATTAAACTGTTTTCTAGTAGGAAGCCTTTCAGGAAAGGTAGGAGGGGAGAGAGCTTTTTCTACAAGTAACCTTTTGTGAATATTAAACATTGTCAAATAGATTTTAACTTAGAATACACTGTATCAGCAAGTGTGGCAAAACATATGCTTATGTAATAAGTAACTTATTTTGATATATTTGGTAAAGCTGCTTCTATTGTTCAGCTGTTGGAATAAAAATCCAAGAAGTTTAAGTTACTAAGATGGTGTTACTTGAGATCTTTCTGCAGTAGTTTCTAGGAGAAAGTACAAGTTAGAGTGCATTTAAAAGATACTGTCAGTTTGACTATACTTCATGATTCATTAAATACAACAACACATTCATTGTATAGTAAATACATATTTTGTATGTTTTGTAGCATCTAATGGATAAAACAGGAAATGTGAAAGTTTATAACCTTAAGATTTTAGCTCTGGAAAGGCACAAAAATAAAACCTGAGATGTAACTTGCTATTTTGGCTATAGTAAATAACTTTAGATGAGCATTTAAACTGTTCAGAAAAGCTATAAACAATATTTCATGACACTTGCTTGATTAAGTAAAAATAAATGTGACTGTGCATATGTAAATAATTCACTCCAATTGAAAACAGTGAAGCAAGTTGGGATGATGATGAGGAATTGGATTAAAAACAAGTTGCCAAAAACTTTTTAAAAACACTGGAAAGCATTTGTAAAATATTTAGATCAACTGGCCTGTCTGCTTCCTCCCCAAAGTAATTTTTGACAGATTTTGTCTAAACTTTGTTATTAGAAAAGAATTTAAATATTATTAATGAAACTTTTATTTAAGTTTGCTCACTTAAATTTATTTACATATGATGCATTTCAGAAGACTGTTCACCAAAATAGATCTAAACAGGATATGGTACTTAAACTATACAGAAGCTGATAACCAAAGACACTTTTAAAAAGATAATGGAATTCAGCAGTCTTTCCTGTGTGGTACATAGACAATAAAAAGTGGTATTGTAAATACAGAATTAGTCTTCTCTTTGAAAATGATCTAGCTGTTCAAAATTAGCTTAACAGTTTACCAGGAAAGTGTTGATTCTTTATAGTCTTTAGAAACACATTAGTACAATATAAACAATTAAGGCTTTTAAAATGCAAAACAGATTCAGTAGTTGAACTTGTAGATGCAGTTACAATATTGGATACTCGGATAACATTAAGGTGAAAAGGATTTCAATCACATACTTTGGTACATATGACACTGCATTGACTGGATTTAATCATGTCACGTACTTTTAAAATACAGGTTTAACTTTTAATTTCTCCTCTTTCCTGGGGAATCTACAGTGGCTTGCATTAGTTCCGATTTTTACATGTTCTGTTAAAACTGAGTTTAGAGAACAAGATGAATAGTAGGTGACTAACAAGCTCAGAACTAAATCACTGATTTAATACAGCTTAGCTGTTGCACAAATCTGTTAGATATTTTACCTAAGCAAGGCATCTTGAACACATTACCAATCTGCTTCAAGCAGGAAATCTCTGGAACTTTCTTAAAATACCTTTGATTTTTTAAACTTCATAATCTTTGCACAAAGACCCCTATCACAACAGTTAGTATGGTAACGAATATCTGACTAACACTGCAGAACTAGTGACAACTTATGTAGAATTCATTTTTTGTGAGTATCAAACTTATACATAGTTTCATTAACAAGCTTACATGCATATATAAAAGGTGATTATCAAAAGTTGTAAAAAATAATAGCTATGCCTCTGTTCACAAGATAAAAGGATAATCAAAAAATCATTTATGAAACCTTCAATAAGAGCTACTTTCACTGAAAGCTGTAATATGAAAGATAAATCAAAAATGTCATTTAACATTAACACTGTGTCAGGTTACTGTATGGGAAACTGATGATGGTATTTTTCCACTCCCTTACAAAATAAGTAGCCATAAGACGATCTCTTACAAAGTGTTAACATTCTGTGACTTTTTGTGTAAGAACTAGAACTTAGCATCTAACAACAGATTTAGAAATTATTTCAAAGGAAAGAACAAGATACTTGATACTTTTCACTGTTTTCAGGACCACTGTCAAATTTTCAGATGACCTGTAAACAATGATTATACACTACAAAAATATTATATAGGAAAGAACAGTCAAAATAGCGGCATGTTTGTCAAATATGATCTGATAGTAACTTGGGGACAAGTATTAACTGTTTCCTTTTTGCAAGTACAAACTGTATCAAAAACAGTCCCACTCATTTAATGAATGCCTACCCTGTCCTGAAATTATGTCACCAGTCATGCACATTAACCTAAGGTAACAGTACAAGAGTTACCTATGTGTAGGTGAAGAAACGCTTGCTACAACAAATTTGTCTCTTGAAATCAGTGTATTTATGGTCATTTTAAAAGGGGTTCTCAAAGGTCCTTTTTGCCTGCCAGCCTCAAAGAGAAGGTAAGATTTTTAGAAATACAAACATACTGCTGTTAACTGAGTATATTAAGTACAACCATCTGATTATTGCAGCTATTCATGATACAATCCAAACTGCTGAATTGTATGTAGTTTAAAAATTCACAAGCAGGTTCATTGGTTTGTTAAATCTATCTATCTACACTGCTGCTAAACTTTAACAAGTAAAAAAAGGATTTTATTTCCACAACAAAAATATTTCCCTGTAGTAAGTACAAGTCCATTCTGAAGTCTACCAAGGCTGCGCTTGGCCAAAAGAAGCATACTATTATTTACTCACCTCACATATGACCTGTTTTCAAGCTCTGAATTTAAATGACTTTACTAAAATCCAACTGTAAACAAAAATAGTAATAATTGTAAAACAGTTTTGGGGGTTTTTTTGGCTCTTGTTAATCTACAGTAATAAAAATCCTAAAATTGAGAACAGGTGTTCCTCTGGCACCAGACTGGTGAGGAGAAGATAATTGCATTGGACATATGCATGAATGCTGAACAGTTAACATACTAAAGTGCTAACAAATCTGAGACATGGTTAAACTCAAAACTGAGCATATGCTTGTCAAAAAATACAAAGGCTAATCTAACACTGGCTTTCTTGCCCCAAAAAAAGAAAAAAAAGAAAAAAAAAAGAAAAAAAAGGAGACTTTCTTTTGAAAATCACAGATGAAATAGGAAGGTATTGATCATCAGCCTATATTATTCTCCTTGGAAATTCCAGCTAAAGTTGGAACTACAGGTTTCAGTTTCAGTTGTTCCCCATCTCTGGGCTTGCAGAGCTGAGCCATGTTGATAATCAACTGTGCAACAACGTAATAAGTTACAAAACTGGCTTAAGTGTACACTGAAATGTCATATTTCAGTTTCCTCCTCATGCCTATACCTGGCAGTATGCGGTTGGACTAGACAGACATTTAGTAAGAATGATTTAGGACAAGTGTTAAGAGTATTGCAATACTGCTAGGAAAGTTTTAAAAAAATCCTAAAACTCTTTCAGCCACCACTAATTACTGTGACTATAAGATAGCCCTGAACTGTTAACTGTTCCAATTCACAAGACAAACCACAGTGAAAAATAAAGTTGTATTTTGTTTCAGATTAATTCTGTTCCTAATATTTACTAAATCCTTCCAGTGAAATCTCTACAGCCTGGGCTTGTTACTGACGAGGCAGTTTGTTAGAGTTCTAAAAGCTGATGGCAACATATATTGCTAAACGTTATCTTACAAAATCAATTTTTTAAAAATAATACTACATTCTGTATAGCCTTATTACAGTAATAAGTACAGACAGTATTATGAAGAACATTTCAAGGTAGTTTCGAAGTATATTAGGAAAGCAGCCATCTGATTTTCCACAGTTCTTTCACAGCAAGTGCAACTATAGCATGGACAATCACAGTAGCTTTATTTTAGCTGGTACATATAATAATACATTGTATTATGGACTTAAGTATGTACTTAGACTTCAGACATTATACCATGAAGTCCATGTTGTCATGTCCTCAGTATTAAAACTGATAGCGTTAGCTAGATAAAGATGGCATGGTTATGTCTAGTTACACTATGTCCTGTTCAATGAGCTGCATGAAGGTACAGTAAAGGATTAGGGCACCAAATCAGACTACTTTTCAACAGAAGTTGAATAGATCACAGAGATGCAAAGGATAACATCACTAATATTATTCTATAGCCAATTCTATGTTTTCCTCATTTTTTGACAAAGGACAAATTAAAGAATGTTTTGGCAATGGCAGACAGCTTTATTTAGTTTTCTTTAACTGTTCTACAGCTCTAGTATTTAAAAGCAGAGTTGGTAAATGTAAACACTCACTTTCTGTCAGTATTTCTGTTTCTGAAGGTAGAAATATTAATATCTGGATGTTGGCCAGTGTTTGCTATAACTAGATTACAAGGATAAGCAGTTTACTCCTCAGCTTCACAGACTGCACCACATAAGCAAATCTAGGAAAGACTATTCAATGCAAATAGTAATGGCCAGATATGATCAGTTCATATAATGGGATTAAGAATTGTCCAAGTTTCGATGTTTTTATTGCAGACCTCCCCCCAACAAGATATAATGAAACCCAAGGATGTGCATTAACATTTGCTAAAATATAAATAAGCTTCCTAAAAGTGCCAATTACTCAGCTGATTTAAATTTACCTCCACGTAACATTTGTTGTTTCTCATTGCAGTTTTAGGCCCTTTCCTTGGTACATGCCAGTGAATCAGAACAAAAGTAAACAGAAGGTTCAGACAAAATATCTATTATCTCTTTTTTTTCCTGAAACACATTTAGAAAAAAAATGTAAAAAATGCAAGATTGTACAATCAGGTGAAGTTTTCAAGACTGCTTAGCATCATCTTAACTTTGTAATTGAAAAATTATAACTAAAGTCTAACTCAAAAAGTCTATGCAAGTTTTACTAAAGACTTCAATAAGAAAAAAGAGTGTTAACTCAAAGTGAGATAGACTTCAAGTACCACAGCATTACTTCATCCAGCTTAGTGATTTTGCTAAGGCGATTCTAAATTTACATGATCTAAAGGCATTCTCATGAACCACAAGGTAGATCATTTCCCACATTTATGAATTTCAGAATGTGCAACACTAAAGCTGGATGGAACGTAACTGAAATTGTATCAGTGCCAATGGATGGACAATTGTGGACAGTTCCCCAAAAGATTAAAAAAAATTTTTTGTGGTGTCGCCCCCTCCCCTGATATAAGTACATTTGACTTTGTGTTTGACTATATCAAATAATCACATTTCACTCACTCTGGGCCCCAGCAGGACTGCTAGCCGCATCACCATCATCTGCTTCCTTAAATTTATAACTCAACTAATTATGAAAACATTTGTAGTGTCTTATTTTATGTTTCACCAACAAATTACATTTAGAGAAATAGATGTCTTCATTTTCACCATACTGTTAAAATAAGTTAGTTTGTAAGAATATTGTTTATACTAAACTAGTACTTTTCAGTTGAGTACACAAACTTTTATCTGAATTCCTCCCTATGGATTTCTCAGGCCTAACAGCATTTTGTTGAAAATTACATTGTCAAGTACAAGTGAACATGAGATCTTGACTTCTACAGATACTTAACTAGAAAAAGTTCTTTAACTCAAAGGCCAAGGAATTCCTCATTTCAACACATGAAGCTTCTCCACAAACTGAGTAATCCTACAAGCCAGGAAAATAATGTTAAAGGCAGTAAAGAACTTCCAAGTTTCAGCAAGTTCTTCAGAAGTAACTTTAAGGTCAAGAGAGCTCATAATGATAGAGCTGACCTCATGACTGAAGTTAAGCAGTAGAAGACTGACATTTAATAAAAATTTTTGAGTTGTTAGAGGGTTAAAAGAGTCTTGACCTAGAAGCATTGTGAGAGTGAAGTGCATGTACAGGGACAAACACTGCCAACCCCCTAAGAAGGGAGCATGCTGGTCATGACTTGGGTGAGGAGATTTGGCCAGTACATGCTATACTGCAGCTAGATACAGCTGAGAAAACTGTCTCTAGCCACACCAGTGGCTAATAGGAAAATTAAGGGCAAATCCCTAAACAATCTCAAGAAAAGTAGGTGGTGCAGAGACCTTTATGTTCCTACCTTGCTTTCCTCCCATGCATTCTCCCCACCCTCTCCATCCTCCTTTTCAGAGCAGAGGACAGGTGAGCTTAAAAGCACTGCTTTTCTACTGGACAACTGTAAGAACAAGCTGTTAACAAGAAAGGGCTATACAGAAATACTGTGAAAATTAAGATCAAATAGACTACTACATAACTGAATTTGGATGAGAAAGTGACATTCACCTCACCAAATTTTCCCACTCAAAATAACAGTGCTACCATTATATTGCTGCATGCGCTTAAGAAGCCCAACGGAATTAAGTAACTATATTGAATCACAAGATGAAACACATTTAAATTCTTACATTGATGCTTGTCATTGTTGGCATCACTCTTGGCTATATAGACATTTTTCAGTGACAGATTTTTCATGTTACCAAGGACATTTTCTCATAGCATGTATGGAGAAATATTTGAGCATTATATTGCAACCAAACTAAGGTTTGTTATTTCTGCTCTTCCCTATATTTTATGTTGAAGACACAGCAGCAATTAACTTGCATATCTCGAGTTACCTGCTGTTTAAGGTTACAACCTTAAAAAAAGTTTACTTTTATTTAAAATACGTACAGCTCTTAATTCATTCAGTATGTGTTTTTAAGTTTAGACTTCGTATAAACTTCAGTGATTGACTGTGATAAGCATTCCAATGGTAAGAGAGTTGATTTAAGCAATGAGCTACTTTGGGTTATAGATCTAGTATAGTAGGAAAGAAAAACGTTCAGTTAAAAGCAGATCAGCTTCACCCTTTACTCTAATACTTCCTGCTGAATACACCAAAAGATTCAATTTCAAGAAGTCAAATTGCCTTTTATTACATAAGGGAAGAATTTTTCAAGAACCTGTGAATACAAGTTTGAAGAAACATTTAACAATAATGTGAAGTATCAAATGAGTGGACAGATTGATTGGCAATCCAATGTGACTTTATGCGGAAGAGCGTATGATTCACTTTTAGCTTGTGTGTCTGTAATCCACAAGAACAGATCTGTAAAGACAATCTGAACACATAATTTATTATATTGACTAGATGGCTTGCTACAAAATTTTTTTTGCATTGTGTTTAAGTGAATTTTCAGGAGTGCTAATTTCATTCTCTGGTATTACAGTCTTCATTTGGATCTGCTCTGTTGGGTCTTAGATTCCACATAAATATCACTTAAGAAAAATGGTAGATTTGAGCATTCATAAGGTGCCTCTTAGAAAACCATTTCATACCATGGCAGTGCTTGATTTTTTGCTATTTTTAAGAATACTTCTTTAGCTTTTGATACAACTACAATGCAGCAACAAAATATATGATTCTGTGTCTTCTGTGCTAGCTTTTATCTAGCTAAATACAAATTCTACTCTACTTTTCTGGACAACTTAATATACATTGTGTAGACCTTTAGAGCATGTGCATGCTAACTGGATAAACAGATTTAAAATATAAATCTGTGCCCCTTCTCCAGAACATGAGCTTTGAAAAAGACAGCAAATAAAGTAAAGAAACCAGAAATACACATCATCTTACTGGTAATCGATAAGATTTTTCTAATGTTGTTTTCCATGTTCACTATTACAGATAAAAGCAGTTCAAGGCTGTAGTCCAATCATTTTTTGGATTCATCAGATGCTAGCATTGATACCAACTGAGCTAGTATTTTTTGGAATGTTTAGTCACAATAGGACATTAAACTTCAACATATTTCATTTTGGATACTAACAAGCTCATCTGCTTATAACTCTTACCACTAACAAGCTTAACTCATGGAAAACAATGCCCTAGATATTAGAAATTCTTTACCTTTTTTTCCAAAGCTTCAAGACCTGTAAAGAAAAAGGATATTAATAGAAAACTGTTTGAACAACATGTCTGTCATCTCAAATAATCTGAAACCCTTTACTCCTTTATTGAAGGAGAAACTGAGTTATCTGGGAAGTTCAGACTTTAAGATAAGCATTGACATTTAACTTTTCTCTCCTCGTAACCAAATGATATTACTACTATCACTACAGTATATTAGGTTGCAGGCATATCTGTCTGATATACTGGAAATCTTCCACGAATTCTTCTAATACTAGCAAATATCTTGGGCAAAATGATACACTTGGTAGCCACAATGTGTGCTCAAGTTAAATTTGTTCAAAAAGGAATTTGAAGTGGCAATACTGTCACTGAAAAATAATAAGATAACAAACACTTAGCTTGACATATTTATTTTTCAAGGGCAATAAATAAATGTAAATACACAAATTTGGAAAAATCTTAGTAACAGAATGTTTTTAAACAACATTCTGGCTTAAAGTCTTTGTTATTGACACTATTATATTGAAATATTTTCTGTTCTGCTCAAAGTAGACAAGTCATTATGTTGGTGATCCTCCTTCACATTAATTTGTTTGAAGAAGTTAGGCTGCTGCAAAGGAAAAAGAAGTCAACCTTTGCTTTGACATAGCAAGTTATCTAAACTGCATATATTAAGTATTAAAATGACTCTTCTGGGCATGACTTTTCTAGAGAATATAGAGAATTTTTTTATATTTGTTTTTTTTTTTAATTAGAGATCTTCTACTATTCATTACTTCATTATTATAAAAAGGAAATGGTAACAAAAGTGAAAAATAAAAGAAAAAAGGCATGGAAAAAAAGTGAACCGGACTGGCCCTTTAGTTAATATAAGACATTCATTCTTTATCAGTCTAATTCTCATTCTAGGTTTGTAACAGATTTGTGTGATGACTGCTTCCAGTCACAGCAGCAAGTCTGCTTCAAACAATTTTAAAGCAGCTTTTTACCTGTGGACTTGTGTTCAGACATCAAGAATTTTAAACTCTCTTCCAGACGTTCTCAAACCTCCATAAGTAGGAATGTCATATTCCAGCTGGCTGCCTTGGCTGTCCCAGACTAGTGTATACTAATGCACTTACCCAGGCTTAGAGCATGAATCAGAACTTGTCCAGGAGAAGCAGCCTTTTTCAAAAGTATCTACAAATTGCTAAATATAAATTTTATCAAAAAGGTTCAGCAAGAAGGTAATTGTTATTGACTTGATGGAAGTGGAGGAGGGTTTACGGTTCCCTCAGAATTCAGTAAGTATTCTGTTTCTGTATTCTATAAATACTACAAGATGCAACATGTTTATTTGGTTCCCATAAATTAGAAAAATCTGGTTTCTACAGAAGTTTCTCAAAAATTCTAAATTAGTGATTTAAAAAACAAAATATTACACCTGATTACCTTTCCTAACAATCTCAGAGAGCAGCCTAGCTTCTCTCTCACCCTTCAAAAGTGTGCTTTTTAAGAATACGTGATTTAGAAAACAAACAAAAAATGTGTATTTAACTACAGTACACTTGCTTAAATATACAAGTGGACACATTAACGTCATGTTAAAGATCAAGGTACTTCTGGAAAAAAGGCAGATAGTTATTTGAATTCTGCATTTTTATGTAGAATAAGGATTATTATAGACCTTAGTTTCCTCTCATCATTAGCTTATCATACGGAGAGGTCAATAAATAACTTATCTGGTCCAGTTTACCTACAAGAGAAAAAATACTAAAAGGAAAAAAAAATTATCTATAAAATTATGTTTAACCCTGATAACATCTGAGTTGCCATACCCAGGTTTAATCGCAAGAAAAGCAAATAATATTCATCTTGCTCATTAATAAATGCCCCATTTTCTATGATACATAATTTTAGTATGACACCTACCAAATCACATATTCATGGGGCAAGATAAAGCTGGCTGGGGGTGCAATGATACCACTAACACAGTATAAATCTGGGTTCAAAAAACCGAACATACCAGATCCAGAAGCAAAGAAACCCGGACACATTGAGGAGGCAGTGCCCAGCTGTTCATTGGGCTCTTGTGTTATGAATACCCAGCATAAGGTATAGTTTCATACCATTAAAGTAACAGGATTCTGTTGTGCTAATGTACAGACTTCAGGAAGAAGTCTGACACAAAACCAATTACTTCCTTTGTTTAGAGTAGAAGATAAAATAGCTTACTAACTGATGTAATGAGTAATGCATGTCACTATGACACAAAACTTGCCATGATTTGTGTGTTCAGCTACAAGGTGCAATATTTCTTATGACTAACTCAAAGCACAGCCGCATCCAACTGTGATTTGGAATTCCATCTCAAGCAGCACGCACTATGACTTTGAAGAAAGTCTGTATGATTGTAACAAAGTCACCCATCCTCTCCTGAAACGTGAACAAAATCCATGGGGTAATCAGGCACAGGCGGCATGTAACGGGTTTGTCTTCCTTTTCACTCCTTGTTTTTGCTTCTGAGGACATGCACTTGGCTCCAGACTAAATCCATTTCCTGTTACAAGAGAACACAGCTATTCTTCTCTTTTTCTCTCTCCTTCTCTCGAGGCTCTTTACGTTTACGTTCACTACTCCCAGATTGTCTTCCACTTGCCGGAGAAGCAGCACCTTGCACCTGCTACATGGGAGGGGGAACCAGGGGAGATGGGACAAAACAAACAAACAAAACCCAAAACACCCTTGACTAAAGCAATCATAAATATTACTGTAGATGCACACTGAAGTAATAATCTAGCTTTGAATTCACAAAGTTTGTTTCACAGTTATTATGCAAACTACACCAAAATTCAGGTGCAAGCTCTTTCAATATATGCTCTCCAAAACTACCATGAAAACTCCTTATTTTTGAAAGAACAAACCCACTGAAAATATATTTCAAGCCCTGTGTGTTCCTTCTACTCTGACCACATATTCAGATCAGCTATATCAATGCAACATCACTTCAATAATCAAGGTTACCTTTAACCTTTTCTGGCAGCTCTGTATTTTACTGTACTGGATATTCTTCCTAATTTGTTTTTTAAAAACAAAACCTACATTTCAGAAGTTGCGGAGTGAAAGTACTGGTTTTGACAGCCAAATAAGGAAAAGCAGCAGCTTTTCATCACTACAAAGTACTTAGGAACTTGGAGGTTCTTTGGTATACAAAGAGTGACAGAAGGTTTGCTAATTCTTCATCTCTTCCTGCTGTTACCCATTCATGGTCACAGACGAAGATGCTCTTAAGACCTGTTACACAGGTTCTTGAATTCTTTCCACGATTTTGCAACCAGTAGAAGTGAATCTTCCCTTTCACCCTATTCACATCTTTTTCTTAGAAATAGCTACCAATGGTTCTATTAAAGCAATGAGCCGTGGAAATAACTTATAATTGTCAAAATTCTTGTTTTGCATCAAACTGGCATTTCAGTTAATGGTTTTGAATTGCTTCAGGCTATCTGAAGATTTAGCCTTCAGATTTTCTTAATTTACAAATACATTAAAAAAACCACACTTTCGAAAAGTCTTCACAGATTAACAGCTCTTTGAACCCAGAACACCAACTTCAGTATTGCCTTTTGTATACAAGATTCAGTTATATGGCAATTTTGTATATGCGTGTACTTGAGTTGCATTTTCCAGGCACTTTTATTTAAAAAATAAGATAAGCAGTTGCATTCAAAGAGAAAGCAGTAACTTAAACAGAAGAAAGAAGAAGAAAGTTTGAAACGGGACAGAACAGATTCACATGGTATCACAGGCTAAAAAACAAAAATGTAAAGGCACAGACCTCCCTGAGACAAAATAAGGACAAAACTTTGATTACTATCAAAAAGCTGCTCCTTGAATGCTGTTTTTTTGGGGTTTTTTTTGTTTTTTGTTTTTTTTTTGCAAATAATGCAAGAATACTAGCTAATAGTTCAGTACTATTTATGGGCAAGTAAAATAATGCAAAAAAACTGCAAACAAGTGTTAGAACAGAATCTCAAGTTATGGCAGTGAGTTCAGACAATGCCCTCAGAAGAGATTTATACTGGTATGTATTCTTAACCAAAGGGTTTTTTCAAGTAAAAGAGTTGTTCTTGGTTTTAATTTGCTGTCATCTCTTGTTCTTGCACATTTGTGAATACGGTTTGGCTTGACATTTCTCTCTCACAGATTCATGCAGGTATGGGCTAAAAGTGAAGCAAAGAATGTAAAACTGAAAAATTGTGTATATTGTGGAGAAAATATAAATAATGGGGCTTATTCAATGACTAAGAGAGAGCGTTTTGTTTTTGTCAGGTTTGATTTCAAAATTAAGCACAACTATGTATCTAAAAAGTCATTAAAATCTCGGGGGAAAAAATCTAAGTTTATTTACTGAGAGTGATACAAACTGAACTGCATTAACAACATTTCTACTGGTTTTGGAATAAAATTAAAAATGTAAATTCTCTATGTACAAAAGCTGAATAACAATAATAATAAAATTAACTACATGCCTGTTAATGTCCAATCATGTGAAAATGAGACTTCTGTTTTTAGTTTAGTATTCTTCATGTTCCAGGTTTGCTTTCTGTTCTTTCTCAAAACATTACTTAAAACCGCACAGTATTACTTTCATCCAACACAATCTTTATAACCCAAATCATTGCAGCCCTAACTCATCCTATCATTCCAATTTAAACAGTATGAATGAGGCCTTGATGTAGACGGCTAGACATGCTTTAATGTATTTATGTGGCAGGAACTGGGATCTGCACACAAACTCCAAGAGTAACAGCAATAATAAGATTCCTATACTCATCTCATCACTTGTGTAAGAACGTGAATTGCATCAGTCTTGTAACTGTCTGAAATACCTGTGAATATAGATATGCCTATATAACTACTAAATTAATACTCACTAAAGCTAGCGGTCATAATCTGTAATGATGTTCTTACCTGGACCTGAGCAGCTGCTTGTTCTTGTTCCTGATAGTACTGAGAAGCTCGCCTGTCCTCCTCTTCCTGGAGCTTCTTCGCTAGCTCCAGATCACTGATTCCTTCTGGGATCTGTTCCCAGTTAATCTCTTGATTTTGCTGCTCTTGTTGTAGAGACAATGCCATCAGATAATCCTAAACAGTAAACTTGTTTATTAATGCTTTTCTTGTAGAAGTGAGCCAAGTCATATCAACTGAATTCTTCAGTAAGTGCAACTACACAGTACCATCTCTTTTCCCCTAGCTTTATCTAGGGATGCATCTATCTCACAGAAACAACACGAACTGCATTTCAGAACCTGTTCAGAAGCAAACAGTACAAAGGCTGAAAAAAGCTACTGTATGTTTCTTTTTGGCATGCCTATATCACCATATACAAAACAAAATCTAGTAGGAGAGTTGCTTTCATGATTAAATTCCATTACCTGGGCAGCTGCAAGGGAAAAAGAGTGTCTAGCTCATAACCGTTCCAGCCATAAATAATGATTTTGAAGTTGTCTTTGTAATTTGCTATTTCTAATCAAAAGTCTGATTTATGCTCAACAGAACATCTGTTCCCACTGCAGTGGGCATTGTTCCTCATTGATTCACTCACAACATTAACTTCTGAACTGATGACAAAATAATCAAAAGATAGTTTTGAATACATGCCCCCCTAATCTAGTTTCATGACAGATCATTAAATAAAATAAATAAATAAAAAATAAAAAAAACACCCCCACAAAAGAAAGTCCAGATTTCAGTGCAACTGCTTAAGCTAAAATACTACACTGAACTGCAGTGGCTGAGGCATTGGCAGTACTCCACATCACCAACAAGACAGTACTTCCAGAAAGAAATGGAAGAGAGAGTGTGGCAACTCAAAATATGACTACTGCTGTTATCTCTACCAGATTCTATAGTCTACAAATGAGATGAAAAATGCTTTAATTTATCTGCTTATTCATATTTTCAAGTATTTTTAAAAAACAGCAAAATTGCTTGAAAGGATTAATTTGCTTTGCCTGTTTAGAACGTAGGATTTCCAGGGGGCCTGAATGGCCTTGGTACATGCCTATGCATTATGTAGTACAACAGGTCCTGTCTGAAATAGGACTTCTGGAAGTTATTACATATAGTTAAGAATAACAAATAACCATCATCACATGTCATCACTACGGTGTTTCTTATATTCAGCAGAGCGGCAGAGAGCAAAGCTCAATTATGACAATATTAATGGCTTGCAATAAATTTATTAGCAAGCAAGAAGTTTGACAGTGCTATTTCTGTTTCCACATATAAGGCAACAGAGTTGACATTTCACCTGAATAAGTTGTTTGGAAAAATGGATTCTCAGAGACTAAAATGGGATTTTTCCAAACTATTCAGAGTTGGTTACTCTTTCCTTGAAGCCATGATAATACTTCAAAGGAGCACTTTCAAGAATCTCAACCTAGGGATCTAAAGAATTTTTTTATAGTCATATATATAAACATCTATATATAACAACTACTGTTTATTTTTAGTCATGTGTGTGCGTATATATACACATATGTATAGTCATAACCAAACAGAAAAACACAACAGAAACACAGAAATACAGTACTTGATCTATTTGATCCTGCTGCCCTCTGTAGACAGTTTCAGGGTCTGATGGAGGCCGTAGGTGGAATTCAGAATCGCAGAAATTTCCATCGCCATCCACATTGTGTAAGCTTTCCCAAACAACTTTCTCTTCTGTAAGAAAACCCTGGTCTGTCACCAGCAGGTAAAGCTGACCCTATGCAGAAGAATAAGGAAAACCTTGTAGAAATCATTTTTATTAGTCTAAAATCTGAGACATTAGATGGTCATTCATGCTAATCTAATAAAACATTCATTCAGATTTTTTTTACGTGGGTTTAAAATTTAAATTAATCAGTATACAACTTTAAAAGATTCATTGCTAAATTAACAGCCACACAATTTCTGTATTATACTTTGTAATTTTTGATTATTACATGGAAGTTCAATATTGACTAAAAATGAATGTAAACTATGAATATGTGTCTTGATGCCGTCTTGGAAGCACAGCAAGAAGTATGCCTTGTTAAAATCCCAGGACAGAGAAATTAAGTTAAATTCCAAAAGCAAGATCTGGGGATAAAGGTGATCTTTCCAAATAATCCAAGAGTTGTTATCTCCAAATGACCAGATCTCAGACTTTTTATTTATGTTTTATAGTAGGTTTTGATAGAATTTGATGTTTATTTCACTTAAAAGAATAAATTTAAGATTTAAAAATCAACTTCTATTTTTGTTTGCTATCACTTGTCACCCAACAAGTCATTAGACAAATTTTAGCCTTTTCACTGTTACACAAGGCCAAATTTCTCTTTTAATTTCAGAGCTTGAAATTATAAAATGGGCTGGTCTGACGGTGAAAGAGAGACAATACTAACAAGTCCAGAAGCCAAAGTAGGGGAAGGATGAAATCCAAGCTCGGGCAGAAGGAATGGGAGTGGAGCTGAAATGGAAGTTATAAGGCAGATAGAAGGAGACAGTGCTGCATGTTTGGGGGACAGCAAAGAAGCACAAAACCAATGTTTAAAATCCAATTTGGACTTTAATCTAATCCTACTCTTTTTATAATGCTTGTCAGAACTATACTCCAAAGCAAAAATTTTGCTATTACCAACCATAGAGCACACTGAGACAGAAGCTTCCATTATTATTACTGAAGGTACCAGATCAAAATATTCAAGTGTCCAAAGCAAAGCTTGTTGCAGCATTTTAGCTATAAACAAATCAGTTAACTGTCACATCCACAAAAATTTCCTATTTGTATTACAGCAGTATACAGAGGGATCTGAAAGCGTACTAAGAGATGTACCAACACAAAAGAGCCAGTTCCTGTTCTACTCACTTGAAAAAATGAAAGCGTTGCTCCCACTTTACAGGTGCACAACTAGCTCACCAGTTTCTCTCAGGTCATTAAAAGAGTGTCTATAAGAGATCCCGAAATTAAAACTAGATCTCTTCAATCCCATGAAGAGACCCAAAGTTTACAACCAACCCTTCTGCAGCTGATGGGCCATATGACTTAAAACAACATTATTTGAAGAGTCACATGCAGCAATGGATTTAATATCGCCTAATACGACAAGATATGCTTATACAGAAGGCCAACCAAACAGAACAGGGACAAAACCACAGGGCACTACGTTATGCTCAAAGCTTCGGAACGGCAGTAAGCCCAGCACAGGAGGGCTAACAGGCAGGACATAAATACAATGGTCAGCAACAAAACTGACCACATAACATGACCTAAGAATTAATCTTTCCCTGGGAAGTCAGCCTAAAAAATAAATAACACTTTTGATGATTAAAATCACCCAAAAGAAAGAAAAAGAAATTCACACTTTCAGTTTGCACAGGATACATATTTCAGTGTCTTTTATACAAGAAGTCTTTTTAAACAAACAGAAAAATCACAGAACCCTTAAGCTAAGTGTATGTGAACCTTTTAAATTTTATTTTGACCAGTACACCAATTCATTAAACAAAACCAAAAAAGAAACAAGGGGGAAGGGGGAATGGGTCAAACTTTCTTCTGTAATGCCATATACTTTGTATGACTTTTCAAACAGCTCTACACTATCAGTGTAGCTTAGTAATAATACTGAAATAGGAAAATGTTGATACTTTCATGATCTCTCAATTATTGTAAACTGAACTTTTCACATACAAATATTAAAGTATTCTGTTACCTTTACAGGACTAGAATCTAATATCTGTTATTCAAAAGTATGGAAAGGTAACAGTTATTTGAAGTAGAGAACTGTTTCAGTTTTAAATCAAATTCATATTGTTACTTTGTTTTACTTTGAAGCCTTCCTCAGTTGAATTACTACACACAAACACTGATCATTTGAGAGCTCTGATCTCTACTTCATACTGGTATCATTTTTAACTAAGTTTCTCAAAGACAAAAAAAGAAAAAAGATTCCCAAAGACCCTCATAATACTGCTAATATTCACGTAACTCCTGATAATTGGAGAACTTTCAGTTTCATATCTGAAATGAGGAGTCAGCTTTTTTTGTATTCGCTATAACATAGCTAGTTATATTCCTTGTATCCACCTTCCTAGAACTCCAATTTTTATGTTCCTTTTTCTTGCAAAAAGCAACAGACCCTGTCCAGAGACTGTTTTTTATGGGCACTGTTTCAGCACCATTCACATGCTCTTCAAAATCTCCCCGGCTCACTTTGCTGGCACACCTAAACTCCACCCGGGGGATTTGCAATACAAGAGAATCTTTATCATATGACCTTCACGCTGCCTCTAAGTTAGACCTGCAGTAAACAAGGATGTGCCTGGTGTCAGGAACCAGCCACCATTCTCTAGCAGTTACCAGATCATAAAGTCAGTCTAGTTGCATAGCTTTCCTTCAGCCTCACAAATTGTGTAAAGAGCAAAACAGCTACGAGACAGTGACATAAAACCAAATGTAACACTGGAATTTCTCATTTGCTGGGTACACTGGTTTTACGGTGCGTTTGTAGCCTCCTGAACAAGGTCTCTGCACTCCTGCTCCACTCAGTGCAGCACGCAAGGAAGAAAAGGGAAAGAGGAAGCACAGTAGCAGAATCAGTAAGAGATTCAGTATTTACATAGAACTCAAAAATTGGGAAGAAAGAGGAAAAAAAAAAAAAGACGTAAAGGACTGTGTTTTCTGATTACTAGGTCAAGGTCCCGGTTATGCATGTGTGTTCTAATCAGCGTTAAAGCTAAAATGGGAGGGATCAGCACAGTAAGGTCTCTAATTCAGCTAATGAGTGTGTATACTTTTCAAATGTTCACCTTGCCAACAACTATACACACTTTATGAAGTAAAAGGTGTTTCCACCTTCACAATATTTTAACAAGCCATTAACTGTTAAAGTGCTATCAGTCTATTCTAAAAGCTAAAAAATAAACCTAAAAAGGATTTAGGTTAAATGTGAACTTTTAAAAATACACAGTCCCATGGGCTAACGCTGCCCCCCAAAATGCTAGCACAGAATATACAGTAGTATTACCTACTAAAAACAATTGCCTAATAGGGAATGAAACATTAAAAAGTCTCAGGTGCATAACTGTTACAGGAAACTATGCCTACAAAAAAGTTATGAATGATTAAAATATTTATCATAAAAATCCAGATCTAGATATTGTAGACCAATGCCCATATTTTATAGTTTCACATGTAAAAGGCTTGAATAAAGCCAAGTATTTACAATAGTAAGATTGTTCCTCTATAAAGCAATCTCTGTTAGGCTTCTGGTTTACACAAAAACATTCTGAAATGCAAACAGATGCAGGCTGCAGGTGATACTACCGGTTAGGAGAACTCCTTTCTTGCCCCTCCTTTCTTGGGTTAATTTCATGAGCAGATAAACTGATTGAAACATTATTTAATAACATTAGTATTTTTAAACTACATATTCTGAGGCCTATTATCCAGTTTTCAGCAGTTTAAAAAATTGAAAAAAAGGTAAAACCAAACGCTTGCCCAAAAACTTCATATTGTAAAGACAAACATTTTAAGCATAATCCTTGAAAGTCTGTATAAATGTTCTCTAAGACTTCTGGATCAGACCCTTTGAATTTTACGAGTGTTTTATGTCGATGCAGATTACAGCTATTATTTTGGGATTAGTCTAATCTATCCGAACGCTTTCACTGTAAGGGGAAATCAAGAAAATTTTTGAAAACATATACCATAATATTCAACAGACTAAGCCTCAGAATAAAAACTACACACTTACCATGTAAATGAAAATATTTAAACATGTTTAAAAAGTTATATACATTGTCTGTACTATGCTGAACTCTCACATCTTCTTAAAGCCCAAAAGGGGGGGGGGGGGAGGCAATTATTGCTATGAAATATATTTTGCATTTGAATAAAAGTCTGTGTTGAGTTCTGAAATAGAAACCTGAGGTTTATTCATAAACCCAGAAAGCATCATTGCAACAAACATACTGGAAACTCCTAATAGGTAAGTTTCTTGTTACTTTTCAGTAAAGAAAACAGACAGGTTGTATAACAATCATGTCAGTGGGAAAAACGTTCCAACTGAACTAAGATATTCTTACCAAACTGATCCCCTCTTTACAGTCCTGTTTTTCCTTGATCTAGGGGATTATCATGTGATGTACTTATTATCTGTGTAACAAAAAGCAAAGGCAAAAAAAACAAAAAAACACATCTTTAACTGCTGAAAATAAGCACTGTATAATCACGAGCCAAGAAAACTATTAATATGCAATTAAAGGGACAGGACAAAAAGAAATGATTACTCGAGTGCAAATGGACAATTAATAGTGAAATGATTAAGAATCTGATAACTGATCTGCCATTATTAACTAATGCCTACCACATTTTGACAGCTATTGTATTGCAGAATTGTTACATTTGCTTTTCTGTTTTCATGTAATAATTAAATTTAGAAATATGCTACATAATTTTCTGTAACGACAATCTTAATACTCAAACTTTTCCAAATTGGAAATGATAACATGATAATGTATTATGCAATTTTCATTCAGTTTTCAGAAGAGGGATACTAAAATGTTAATTATTCAAGACTACACTGCATAATATAAACCAAATAAATAAATTATAATCGAACTGATGTTTCATTCTGAAATGCAAATCTTCACAATTACATTGTGATATTAACTCAGCATCTTTTAAGTAAAAGAAAATTGAAGTCCTTAAAGGAATATTACCTTTCCAAAACTTTCCATACTATCCTTTGAAAAAACTCACTGCCATCATTCTTCTACTATGGGTATTTTTTTCCTAAGCTTCTACCATTCTTAAAGTGAATGCTATATCTAAAATGAAAAATTATTTAATAAACCCTTTCACTTTAACTCTTACTTGCACAGTCAGGAATTTAATAGAAAGACTTCTAAAAATGGCACAAGAGTTAACTATCAGAAGATTAAAATTTTGGCCGTGCCCAAATATTAAACCAAATGGAAATATTTCAAAACAGCAACCAACATTTTCAGATATGGTGACAGAGCAAACTAAAATCAGTTTTCCTCCTATGGCTTTTCTTGTTCATATGTCAAAGGTTTTTTTTTTTTTTTTAATAATTAGTATTTAAACAAAGCTTATTAGTTGTTTAATATTTGGGTGCCTTTTTCCAACTATTTCAAAACACACTTCTCTCCTACTGTAGTCCATGATGAAAGCCCAAAGACTTATCTTCACCCCTGTAACTAACTTGGAACTGGCTTTTTAAGATCTGCTAACAGAATGTGTTAATAAGCTTGTCTTTACAATGTATAACAGCACTGACGCCACTCACTGACCTATCAGGTATTCATAATATTGCAGTACATTCATAATAGCCATTCTATTTCTGATGTTGGAAGTTGCACGAAGCACTAAATAGTAAAAAAAAAACAACTGAAATCTATGTCATTGTTGTTAATTTAATAACAATTAAAATAATATTAAAAAGGAAGCAAGGTTGCAAGGAGCCATTCAACTTCTCTTCCTCATATGAAACCAATGCCTTTAGTTTACATGCAAAAATCTTGATGTCAGCAAAGAAACTGGACACAAAGCAAGTTGGAGTAGATTGATTGGTCTAATGATCGATCATACTAGCTGGGCACTAGTATGCCCAAATGTTTCTATGAAACTTTTGCCACTATGCTGTGTTTTGTAACAGCAGCTGATGAGACCTTTTCCAAAAAAAGGAAGTCAGAACATTGAGCTGTTTCTTCACACTTTCATATAAAACCAATTTTAGTAAAACAGCCCTCCAAAATAAATAATCCACCAGTAAAATAAAGAACCTTCCACTGGAATGTTGCTCTAATCTCAGTATAATCAGGTAAATTATTCTGAGTGTTAGTAAGCCTTGTATGTTTTAATTGATACTGCATATCAAATAACGATAAATACTGCAAATGCTTTGTAATAAAAACTTAAACAGGAAATCCAATTTACATGCACAAAGATTGTTACCAGACTCTTTCTGCCATAAAACACCCACAAGATAATCCCTCAATAAGGAATTAAAACTAAGTGTATATATAATAATACATTTATTAAATTTAAAGAAAACACTGATTACCTCTAAAAGGAGCTCACTAGATCGAATGCAAAGAAAAATAATACAGCTAAAAAAAAAAAATCTGTTCAACCTGGCACCACAAATACTAAAAATGACTCAATCACAATCATGTGGCTGCTGTTTGGCCCCACTATAAAGCAGAATTAAGGCTATTTGTGTTCCTTTATTTTATTAGGGGAAAAAAAAGAAAGATATTTAAATGTGTCTCTGATTTCTGAAATTCTCTTTGCATTATTACAATATCCCCAAACATTTCTTTTTCTTAAATTACTGACACTTGCATTTCAAAGTCCTAAAGTTGATTCTAGAGTTTAAAAGGACTTTGTACAATTTTCAATTCCTTTGAAGAAACTTAGAGACCTTTTATTTTCTCCAGTAACTGCAATTAAGATCAACCTATATTCTACTTTCTTTGAAACAGTAAGATACCAAAATCCAAGTCCTCTGGTTAAAATATCAACCTCAGAAATATAACATTGAAATTTATATATATAAATAAAAAATATCCCCCACATGCAAGTCCACATATCAGCTGTACATCAAAGCTTCAAAGTTTAAATATTAGCTTCACTAGGTACATTAGGATGCTCAAGTATTATTCTAACAGGTTTTCACTACAAATTCCTGCTAATTATCCAAAATTTAAATGTTTCTGGAAATAACAGTTTTATTATATGTATAGTATATAAATAATCCTCCTTTCTTAACTTCAACTGTTTCGTTTGTATGTCTCCATATATTGGTTTGGAGGGAGAAGATGGAAGAGCAATAGTAAAGAACAGTTTGCATAGTTTTTTCCCCAAATGTTGTATAACTTTGTTTCTCTGGCATTATGTACTCTCCTCCATTTTCCTAGCTGATACATCTTTCTCCAGAAAGAGCTACTGTCAACTACTGCTAGAACTGTGATATCAAAGAGAAAATTCCATTAAAAATATGCAGAGCTAACATTAACTCTAATTACAGGAAAGAGGAAAGCAGATAAAAGATCTCAACTCTGTGACAACAATGCATTTGACATACTGATCAGTATCCTGGAGGTCCAAAGATTTCAGAGAGCGAGTCTTAGCTAAAAGCCAAAGTCAAGTCCATTTCTAACTTCCTTGATAAGAAAGAATACCTAGTCATTTAGCTATTGAAAATACAAAAAAAAAAACCACTTAAATATTGCAAATATTGCTTTTAAAAATAGATTAATAAATAATTTGTCTTTATTAAGATGGTTTCTTGATATCTCAAAGTCTGTAATGCAAGTATAGCTCACCAGAAAACCAAGGCAAAGTGAACAACACTGGTTAAAAATGACAAACCCTGAAAGAACTAAAAGTCTGTAGACAACCGGAAGATTGAACACTAGCTGTAAGCGAGGACATTATAATGACTATGACACAAAAGAACAATGGCCTATATTTTGAAACTCCCCATTTCAGAAGTCTGTAAATTCTCAAAAAGGACAAAATTAAATCAACAGTCACTTAGGAGCAGTAAAACACATATCTGACAAATAATGCCATTTTTTTAAATAGTTCAACTCAAAATTTCTTAAGATTTGGACTTAGTTCTTACAATTAAAGTCTGATAACAGACCTTTACTGATTGCTTTAATTTGTATTATTGCTTGAAGATATTAAATTCATTGAAGTGCTGCACTTTATTTCTCTAAGCAAAACGATCTCAGCTGAGATGTATATATTTACAAGTATGAAGCTGATAAAGCACTAACACCAAAAGCCAAGTTTGAGGCTTTGATCTATATATCGGGCTGCAGCAGATGACAACTGTCCACCTCATATAGACAAAGTTCTGCATTTTTATTTCACAAGGCCAAAGTGACATTCGTTGTCCTTTAATATTAGATACGTTTTGTATTTTAAAAGTTACAATTACAGTACCAAAATGAAGCACTTAGAGTACTCTAAGTCCTACTGGAAATATTATTTTATCTAGAATATCCTCTGAACTAAGAAAATTGTTTCCTGCACTTCCAGGTACCATCTGTACTTCTACTTAGACCTTCCTCTTCAAAACCAAGTTGGTATTTTTCTTCTCAAGGAATGCAACTATAGAACAATGTTTACGCCCACATGGCAAACACTACTACATCTATTGCAAGATGTAGATTTAGAAAAATGAAGACAAGCAATACTACAAGTCTTAAAATCGTGACATAAGTGAGGTTCATCAGGGAATATAACTGTTATTATCTTGGCTAGGAATTCCTTCAGACTTTACTCTCTCCCTATACCAATACATTCCAGAACCTTTTGTTAATAGGGTAGGGGAAGGTGGGAAGGGAGAAGATACACTTTTAGCCATCTCTCTGTTTTAAAGGAAGATTATCATTCCACATAGATTTAAAACAAATCATAAATGTGCTCCAAGAAGTTATTAAAAACCACACTACCTATTTGTAGAGTTAATCCATTATTTATCAGACTCATTCAGAGCTTTAGCTCAGCTTATGAGTAGTTATTCAAGATGCCAAAGATAAACATGTGACAGTCGAGATTAACAGATGGCAAAAAAAGGACTAGTACTGCTAAACAAAAAGGTTAGCATCATCCATAATACATGAGGTTTCCAAACAAAAGATGGTTAAAAAAAAATACAGCAGTCCTTCCACATTTGTGTATGTTACTGATACCCTTTCTTGCATTTTATTAGTATTATTTATAAACATAAATGCACATAAAAATCAAAGTCTTATTAAATAATACCTAATCAAAATGAAATTTCAATAGTGTCACATACAACGGTAGAAACTTAGTATACTTATGTTTGAGAGAAATGTCTAAATACAGGTATGATTTGACATTATAATCCTAAGAAAAATCTATCTAAAAGTATTTGAGTTTGTCTTTTTAGATTTAATCATTCCCCTCTTTTCAGAGACAGTTTGACTGTGTCCCTTTCCACCTCAACCATCAGATATGTGAAAGTACACTATCGTTTTGGTGAAGCCAAAGTTTCCTCAGAACAAAGATGCTCCGTAAGTGATTATAAATCCACCCAAGTCAATTCTCCACTCCCTGGAGTGGGGAATCTCAGAAACAGTCACCAAATTCTCATCTGCTTCTACTGTCCTGGAGTATTCCTTTCACAGTTTTCACCATTTGCTTCCCCAGTTTCAAATTCAAAAATAATCTGTTCCCTTGTATTAACAAAGGGAGCCAATAATGTAGCTCATCTTAACTTCTGCAAATGCTTGCTCTTTAAACACCAAGATCCATCTATGGAGCTATGCATCTATCAGCTCCATACAACAAAGTTTTCTCCCCTAAGAAGCAACAACCTAAATAAATCCATTAACCTTATATTTGATAATTACACACTGCAAGCAAATTTATGTAAGTAAAGCTTACTCTACTTAAGTAAATTATATACAAACACATAAGGAGTTAACACAGGGAGCAAATTAAACAAGGACAGGAGCTACAGTAACATTTTAAATGATAACGGATCCTGATATTTGAAACACTGATTGATAATTCACAAGCAACATTTGCTCTAGACCTTACATTCACCATAAACCATACTTACCTTTAATAATAACAACAATAATAGAAATTTATGTATATTTAAAGACAGAGAAAAAACAAGATTCATTTTGAAATGAAAAAGAAAACCCACAACAACAAAAAATAAAAAAAGTTGAATATACCTTATATTTGGTCATGGTGCTAAAATGGTTGTTCCTGAAGAACACACAAAGTTCTCCCTCCTGGACAGCTGAAGTCAATTCACACAGCCCATGGTATGTCAACTGTGTGGCTGTGTTATTTAGAAATTGCTCAGCTACAAATCCTACAAAAGCAATACATACTGTTATGCATGAGCCTATCATATGCTTGGTTAACCAACAAGCCACTTTTCTCCCCCCCTCCCAAGTTTCATGACAGTTAAAGAAACATATTTTCTGTTATTGCTTTGATTTCATTAGAACCAAGAAAGGAAAAACGTTACCAATTCAGGCTTTTCTGTTTTATTAAGCTGGGGTTAAAAGTGAATTCCATTTTTACAGCTTGCTTGCTAAAATATTTTACTTAATGCTTTTAAGTAAAGCAGGACTTCTTAGGAGCTGTTCGTCACAATGCTACGCTGCTAGCATGCAATTCATGGGTAGCAAAACACGTCTTCTGATTTAATCCTTACAAGTAATTGTTAAATGTGGTGAGAAAAGAGGAAAAAAATAGGGGGAAGGGGTTGATATAACAGGCTGACTGAAAAGAATGATTTAAAAGCAAAGCAAAAATACCAGGTGTCTATTTGTCTACTCTCACAAATTTCAGCAATCTACATTCCTCTTTCTTCTTCTGAAGAACCGGTGAGTAATTACATTCCAAAAGAAAAGAAATGCAAGAAAAGCTTAAGTCACAGAAACACTTGTGGAATGGAGTATGGAAGGAAACTCTTGCCATTTAGCACACATCCCTGCACAGTGGCAAGAGAAAGCATGCTAAACTGCAATAGAACTCTTGTCCTTGGGAAAGACCAGAAAAAGGAATGCCATAATATGCAACCTCTTCTCAAACTAATCTATACTTACTACTGAAGTTTCCTTTGCTGTAAATAGAGCTACAAAACACTTGTCCTCTTCTGAGCTATTTTTAGATCTGAGAACCTCATGCAGAGGCATCACTTCTGATTTTAATCACAGTATTTAAGACTTGTCAGTTTTGTTAACATCTGCATAGCCAAAATACCTCCATAACTATAAAACAATGAGACAGAAGAGGTCTCTTGGCTCATTTATAAGATAAATTTCTAGTTCAGGAAACAGCAACGCAGTATTTACTGAACAGAGCATCACACATCACAACACACTTTTTAACACACCACAGCAAACTGAAAACCCTTCACAAGCTGGAGTCTCTACTGCTTTTTTTGTCTCACTGTGGAGAGACATGTTCTCCACCTGCTGTGGAGAACAGTAGCTATTGAACACATTCTTTTTAATGTGCCTCAAGTAGGACGTGTCAGCCTTTGGCTTGAGTTGCAGCTCAATCAGGAGAGCCACAGTTGCACTGCTGCTGGTGGAATATGGATGCTGTTCAATACATACAGTTGGTTTGCTGCCAAGAAACACAGGAAAAGGAGGTTAACATAGCAGCTGTTGGAAAAAGGGCTGCCTTTTGCCCCCAGCAGCAGCTGTACATCACTGTCAATAGACTGCTAGCTCTCTGCAGTGGGCAAGAAGTGGCATTTGAATGCCACCGATGAGGGTGCATTCACTGCTCAACCACCACCCCTATGAAAGTGGGCCAAAATAAAAATAACCCAAGAGCTATTATTTGGATCACATGCCAAGCAAACAAAACCCTAAGAATTCCACCAAAAACTCAAGTCCTAAATCCTCTAGAGTAACCAAGCAGAAGTGGTTTTCTTTTTCTTTGGCTTGTAAATATCTACATTCAACTTCCCTACATAACAATTTGAGCAAAACAGTAATGATATAATTTGTCTTATTCCCTCCCTACTAGAGAAGGGCCCCCTTATTACCACAAATGTAAAGGAACTCATTCAGAGAGGGGAAAATGAGCTGAAAGTTCCAAAAGCTTAGCACTGTAGACAACTTCTCTCATGTTTAGACATGCTATATCCACTTCCAATCCAATTATTATTGACTTTTTCCTTTACATGTAGTATATAATTCATGTTCTAATTGTAAGCAATCAAGACATAGCCAAGTTGAAATCTAAAGGCTGCCCATTATATCATTGATAAAAGGAAGTTCTCTCCAGCTTTTAAAAAAAGTATATATAATACAACTCAAGAGAATGAGGCTGATCCTTGTTTTGAAAATTGCTCCACAGAAGTTTAGAAGACAAGCACAGTGCTATCTGCCTTCCCAAGAAAAAGAAGTTTAGTAGACACAATTAATCCAGTTCATCCCATCTGTATCGCTACACAACAAACACACACCAGGACACATACAAAATACATAATTAAGATTTGATAGGCTGGATACTCAGATAAAGCACAGAAAAAAAGATACCCACCTTCACTAACCAGTTCACTGTTGTCTGACTGTTTACAAGAAATTATCTTCTCCACTAGCTGATTGTAACTGCAGTTACCAACCGCTTTTACAATGTCAGCAACCTGCGGCAGGAGAAAACAGGAGACACAGAGAAGTGAGAACATATCTTCATGGAGAACAGAAAACTACTCTAAGCCTACTGGAATTATTCGTAAGAAAATAAGAAAAGCTTCCATAACTAGAACTCAATATCTCCCTAAAAATAAATAGTCAAAAAGCCTTACCCAGATTGTTACACATTTTGTAGTGCCAGATTCCATTTTGAATCCATACACTAAAGCTTATCAGCAGAAGTTGTTACTAAACTGGAGGGAAGACAGAATGGGGCTCAGTTTCTACAAAGAATATCCTCTTTTCACTTATTTCTCCTTTACTTTCCTCCATGGTGTTTAAAGCTGAAATTAGAGATGCAGTTTTCTCAAACTGGTTCTAACGCTCTGAGTTCTCAAAGCAGTGACTGGTACAAGTCAGCCATAACTGAAGAAGGGAGGAAAGTAGCCTTAAATTCCTACCTGATAAGTGTTCTCCAATGAGCCTTCAAAAACAATGAGTGGTATAACATTTCTGGCAATTTCCTACGTCCCTCAGAACAACAATCCTCACTTGTACCATCATGATTTCAGAGTAGTATTTTGAATCTAAGCTTGACTAAAAATCTAGTCTCTGCAAAGTTGCTGCACCAAAAACAAAACAAAACAAAAACAAAAAAACACAGTCTGGGTTCCCTTTTCTCCCTTTCCTTGATGAAAATCCAATTTTACTGACTAGATTAAGAAAATCCATTACCCATATTCATCATTATTGACTCAGATCTACCCAACTCCAATTAAAATTAACAAGACTCTGAAACATCTTAAAAAAACAACAAAAAAATCCACTTTATTTTCTGTTTGAATGATTATTGAAAAAATAAGTTACCTGAGGGTCCACTAACCATCCATGGTACAAAGGGATATCAAGAAGATCAAACACTATGCATTCAGGTGTGTACTCAAATACTCGCACACCTGTGAACTTCACATTCACATCCAGGCCTGTCTGTAACTTATGCAGAATCGCCATTGCATCACTCATGTTCTGACAACAGAAACAAACAAACAAACAAACAAACAATACAGATGACTAAATACAACTGTGAACACTTGGTGGTTACTCTTACAACCTTTAATCATATAGCATTCATCAATTCAACATTTATATATCAAAAAATAAAACCCACAATAAAATACCCCCCAAACTTACAAAAGGGCCAGTTAGCTAAACAGTTGTTCCAATGCATATTCACATTATTCATGGCGTATTACAAAGTATGTGCAGGTTTAAATACAACACTATTCAATTACATTTTTGTATAAAATGATTATTTGGAATGAAGTACTACCACCGTTTGCATCACAGTATATGAAGGCACCAGTTACAGACCCAAAATTGTATGTTTGGTGTCTAACTGATGAAGTTCAGACTTATTTTTTATTGATTAATATTGAAGTAAAGCACAAAAATCTCAAGCCACATTTGACACAAGGACACAAAAGAGACACAGCTTAAAAGTCTTCAAAACAGTGATTTGGATGCAATCCTCAGAGAGACTTAATTTTCAAGTACCTATATGTTGCTGAGGAACCTGAAATTCATAAAGCATTTAAGTGTTCCAGTAACTTAGTTTGCACCTAAATAATACTATTTCCTGAAGTATCTTCATATACACACATATTGCTGCCTAGACCCTCTTTTGAGCATATGTGTAGCCTATGAGTTTCTAGTTTACATATAAGGCAAATCCTATAAAAGAAGGCTGAAATCCTGACTAGCAATTTGAAGGTACTATTTGGGAAATACATTTTCCCCCAGGCATAAAGCAGTTAGATGGGAAAAATAAGATGACAAAACAAGCCAACATGAATCAGGAATATCAGAATTCTTTTTCTTCTCACAAGCCCATGAAAAGATATTAAAAGCTGGTACATTCCCACTGCTCCCTTCAGCTCTTCATGTAACTAAGACCTTTGTAATATATAAATCACTTGATTTTTCTAATACTTATTTTGACAGGATCAAAGATCAGCCTTCCTTAGTCTATTCCTACTTATTCGCAGAAGCAGAAATGGGCCACTACAAATAAACAGTATATGGGACATAATAGCATACACTGCTACTGCTTCATCTCTCAAAAGTCCCAGTCATCAATTCCCAATCTCAAAGTGCAGTTTCTCTGCTCTCACAGGATGGGGGTCAGGCCTGCAGCAAGTATTAAGGTATTTTTCATCGCTGTGCCAGAAAAGATCTACAAAATAAGAATTCCAATGCTTACAGCTTCCTCAAATCAGCTGTATCTGACTGTTTCTTACTCTACACTTCTTCTAAGGATGCACCTTCCAATTCTACTTGCTGATTCTAATTCGAGAGTTTATTAGTTCAAGGAAAAAAAATGAATAATTATGGCATACAAATGTCCTAACTTTCTTGTATGTCTGACTGAATATTGAAGAATCTGATTTTTTTGTTGTTTCAGATATCAAACAGATAAAGTTTTGCTATCTTATTTTGGACATACCTTTAAACAGCCTGTAGATTCCACTAGGAAAACATGTCATGAAAGTAACACTTATCGGTGTTCCCAATATAATTATAAGGGGAATTGATCAAGTTATGAAGATCCAATCAAGCAAAGAGAAGATAAGCCTAAGAAAAAGTGCTTTGTGAGACAGTTCTCTTGAACCAAAAATCAGAGTGATAAAATAAATGTCTTGATATGCAAGAAAGTATTTTCCATCGGGTGTGAAGAGTCCACAGAGAATATCATCAGAAAGCATTTGCAGTATTTGCAAAAGGTCCATGGAAGCTCTGAGGGTTTTTGTTTGTTTGCTTGCTTAGTTAGTTTTGCAATATTATGTTGCTTAAGAGGAATTCAGTATTACAATTATGTAAAAAAAAAAAAAGCCATCAAAAAAAACAGAACTACAGATTGGAAAGGAGATAGACACACAAAAGATTCAAATGATAAACAGACAATGAAACACTGGATGTTAGAGACAATTGCCTCTATGTTGTCTTCTTTTAATGATAAGGTAGTAAATGGAAAGAACCGCAATTAATGGAATTAATAAGGTAAGAGGAAAAAAGTAGTGACAATGAGGATGACTATCATTATAGGATGAGCACGGAGGAAAAAAAAAATTAAAGAGGTAGGCTACCTACCATTTCTGCAGCATATTAACAGGGGGAATGAAAAGATAGAGTAGATGGAAGTAGAATGCCAAAACAAGCCTGTATATTAGAATGCAAGGCAGACCTTACTATTTTTAAGAAGTCAGTCTATGCTCCTTGTAACTCAGTATTCTGAAGAATGCATAGATTAAAACATACAACACTGACTACTAAGTAAAGTAGCTACATCATTCAGTATTTCATGATCCTTTTTTTAAGCAGTTTTGCATCTACTGGAAAGATGAGCATTACCTAGATCTTAGAAGAATTTTTTTGGTATCTCTCAGCATGTGATAGCATTCCAAAACAAAATGTGTGTGCAAAAATTGTGTAAGCACCCATATGTAAGACAGCCTAGTCTACAAATCTTCGCACAGTACTTCAGACTTGCAACAGCATGGATTCATTAACACATACGGCAAAAGTTTCATGTTCATCAACTGCAGCATTTTAACCCAAATAATTAAACAACTCCTCTTACTAATACACAATATACACAAGCAGTAATACTGCTTGTTTTTCCAACTCAGATATGCCCACACTTGTAAAGCACTTTAGTTTAAAAAAAATGCTTTACAGTGCCTTATTGACAAAGGCAATAAAAACCACAGCTTCCATTTTACAGTAACTCTGAAGAGCCTCTCATGGAACATGTAACATTTTCAAATGACAGTCATTCTGCAACTGTAATTTGGTTTGCTTTAAACACCTCGCTTGGGTACCATTGTAAGTCCAGCCATGGCAGCACAGTTTAGCTTCACGCTGTGAAGATCAAATAGCTGAGTTCAGCAGGCTGCTGTGCCTCCACACCCATACCCCCCATAACATTAGCTAGATTACACTGTTCAATCTCAGGAGCAAGTATGCAGTAGAACAGAGTATAAATATATTTTCTCATGAATGGTATCAGACTGCCTTTACTGCTATTTGATTTTCACGCTGACTGCCATCTTTTCCATCATTCAGAATAAACCTGATTTTTGCATCATATGAGGCCAGGCTTCTGTCACAGAAGCCACAGTTGGTACCCAGTTCTGATTAGTACTGCTCAGGTAAAGAATCCTTTTGAGTGTTTGAATTTAACAGGCTTTTTCTACAGAAAAGTTTATTGTTTCTGCTTCATATAAGTCCAGTAAGTCTTGAAGGAAAAATTCTGTGCAAATGACAAGTCTTAAGCAACACTAACATAAAGGGTTTCAACAATTATCTTTATAATGTGATCCGACCTACAAAAACTTCTGAAAACTCCTGAAGTAGGTATCAAGGAAGTATACCTGCTTATAGACTTAGGAGATTTAAACCTGAAAGAAGATTTGAAGCTCATATGGAAGAGTTTATGGAGTACCATACAAAGCATAAGGCATAGCTGTAAAACATTGTCATGACTATTATCCAGTATCTGCATGTGAGAGAGTTGGTTAGGAATAAGGTATCGTTTATAGCCCTGTACTGCACTATTGCATAAAGTTTCTATTACCAGAAAAACAACAGTTCGGACTACATAACTACGTGTTGCTTCATCCTTTTGACAATTTTCTTATGTTACAAGATTTAAAATTTAGCAAGATTTGTAAGTAAGTCTCCAGATCAGGCTCAGACTTTTATTATAACAGCAAAACTACCTTACTTTTTAACTGCATTTAATTAGTAGGGACCAGGTGACAAATACGAAAACTACTTCCACTCTGCTAAATGAACATGAAGCAAGAAGTATGTAGAAAATCAGCAGCAGTCATCCACACACTTCAGACCATACATCATACAGCAAGTAGCTGCATTGCCACACAAAGAAGTTCACTTTGTAAACAAAGCGGGAGCACATCGAGTTGCCCAGAAAACTGCAAAAGTTTCTCACTGCAATATGAACAGTATCATTTCTATTTTAGCGATTCTTCCCCCTTTTAAAGCAACAAGATTCTTAAAAAATAAAAAAGTGCAAGTATGTGAGCATATAAATATGCAAAGCTCCTGTACTAAAGCTTGTGCTGTTTTTTATCCAACTTTCACTGAAATACTTGATTAAATCCTTCAAGTATGTTATCAGTAGAAAAGAAAAGTCACAATTAGAACAATTATCAGTAAGAGTACCGTGTCATGATGTTTTTATCCTAAAAATCAAGCATTACAAATCTGGAAATCTCAAAAATATACTTGAATTTTTTTGTACATTAATAAGAAAATGCATAGTTCTGGGCATTGAAAGAGTATTAAGTGTGTGACAGGACAAACAAAGTTGCGATCAACACGAAGGTGTGGTTCCAATGCTTCTCAAATACTATATTTTTACAAGACTCAGTTGTCTAATTAATTTCTCCCCCCCCCAATACTATCACTCATGCATCTAGAACATTCCTAGAATGGGAGGTTTCTTTAACATTGTATTATTAAATACTTAAGAAAAAGATCTGTGACATTTATGTAGCAAGCCCATTTATCTGAGCACAAGAAAGCCATAGAGGTTGTACTTTAATAAGGAGTATAATTTCTTCAGCTTCCTGAAAGTGGATTATAGCTATATTTTCCCAAGAAAATTAAAAACTGCTATGCTGTATAAGATTATAGCTAATTCAGTTATTACACGAAGAATTCAAATAACTTGATACAAATTACATTTTGGATGATTCTTAAAGAATTCATATTCAAACTCCATTTTAATTTCAACTCTTCCAACATATTTGATTTGGTTTTCGACACTGAATGGGAATGAGAAAAGAGGACCAAAATATAAAATAATCAAAAAAGAACCAACTCCAAACCAAACACTTGTAATAAATTCAAATAACTTTTTTCATGAGTAGTCAAAGAGAATCAGCTGTGACCACAGACAGAGCTTGAAAAAATTGTCCCAAGATTCTATATAATACATCAATATTTTTGGAAACTAATAGCATTTTTTTTCTTTAAACATAGAAAGACTTTTGCCATAAAATAGAAGTAGTGGTCGGTTCAAATGGTATTGCCTTTCATAATATGGAAACAACCTCTTTCCCTTGTCACCACCCAAACCCACAGAGATGTCCTTCTTGCTCAGTTTATATCCTCCATGAAAGTCTAGCAGGAGTCACAGAATGGATCAGTCTAGAGAATGCAGAAGAACAGAAGATTTCTAAGAGCAAGTGCCCTGGTATACTTCCCTATTATACTTCCTCAGTATACTACCAGTTCTTGAGTCCTCATACGTAATTATAATTATTTTTACATTATTTTCTTCTTTTACATCTTCAATTTCACAGCCAGGACCTTTTAACAAGCCATTCTCGAAGTCTGTAGTACACTTGGCGGAACCTGCTATTTACCACTGGCACTAAGGACCCTCCCAGAACTAAGATACACAGCAGCTAGGACACATTCTTTAAGAAGTGTGAAACATCAAAACCAGACTGAATAAAGCCCTGAGTAACTTTTACCTCACAGCTGATCTTGCTCTGAGCAGGAACTTGAACTAGGGACCTCCTGAGGTCTCTTTCAACTTGAATCATCTATCTCATTATTCTATGAAACATTATAGAGAAAGTATTTTTTGGTCTAAAAAACATTAGGTGAATCATTAACCCCCTTGCTCTTTAAGTCCCTCATTGTAAGTATGCAACAACAGAAACAGATCTACTGATTAGTAGGTACAAGCTTTAGATGAAATATTGCAACTGTGCTAGTGTTCCACAGGACTTCTATGGAAGAAAAAAAAGGTTTCTGGAAGCCATCCACTTGCCCTCAGCCTTCCTCAATCACTTTATTATGGCCCTTTCTCAAGGTGCTGATTCAAAATCCTGGCAGAACTTTCCGTAAACCTATTCTCTTTCTTTCTCTCTCTCTCTTTTTTTAAAATAAACTACAGATTTTGGTGAATTCAGAGCAAAGTGTCATCATGGTATGAAGTAAACAATATCAATCTGCATTTACCATGTAGTTACTCTCTGCTTCCCTCATTTGACTTACATTTTAGAAAATGCTTAAAAACACTCTTCATAAATTTTAAGATTTTCTATACTATATCTATGATAGCAGCACAAAGTAATTTTTTTCATACCTATAAATAAAAGCACATGCTGTTTTGTTGATTCAGGTTTTAGAATACAGAACTGATTATCAATACTCCAGGGACATTTTTAACTAAGAGGACAAAGTACTTCAAAGTAAATATAAGAGTCTTTCATTACACTCATTGCAGGCCAAAAATCATTTCTTGTCTTCATAGATATTAAGATTTTCTTCATTAACTGGAAATATTTATAAATCATAGTCTACATTAAGCCCAGAAATGAAAAACAGGAAAACTGTAACTGCAAACAGTTAGACTAGAAATAAAAAAAAATTTTAGTTCTGTCAGACATAAGCAACTATTTTAGGAGCAGCTTCTTACCTGCTCATAATTTAGACGCTGAATTTCAGATATCTCTTTAGGTTTTGCATCAAGAATATAATCTCCTAAAAAAGTGAAAATAAAATTATTTTACGCTCAAAGTTTTGAGATTTCTATGAACACTTCTGACTGAAGGTAACTGACCATAAATGCAAGCATTTAAGTCTTCTATTAAATTAATGAGATCCCATTGTTTTAGAGCTTGAATTAAAATCACAGGGTAGAATAAAATAATGAGTATATAAAAAAAGTAGTAAGATCTTATTAAGGAATAACATCTTTTTTTTATTATTCTTAAACTGTAAGAAAAATACTTGACAACTGCTAAGCATGTTAATTGAATAGGAACTAAACAATCTGAGAAAAAAAAATTGAAATTAAAGTTACTATGAAAACTCCAGAAGCTAATGCGTGCCTTCAAAACAGACAGAGTATGTACATTTAGACAACTGTGATTATGGAGTGAGTTCAGACAGTATTACACTGTCAATACAGTTTAGAAGAAATGTTTAGATACAGGCACCAAGATTTCTTAAAGGACATATTGAAGTGAAGACACTCAAGGTTAGGTAATTACCTATTTTTTCTTACACTGAAAAATTTGGTCATATATTTTTAAGAACAATGTATATTCTTGGCAGGCAGGCAGAAAGAAACTATATCAAGTTTCTCTCCTGCTTAAGAAACCAGAAAAAATTAGCACATAAAGCTCAAGCATTTTAAATTTATTAGGCTACAAAGGGAAAGAACTGTGGTGCACATAGCTTAAGAACTATGGCAACTGCACTTCTATCATCTGGATCATTCTGGGCTATCAAAGTTACAGACTTGTCAGTTGGAAGCAGCTGCAGGTTTGCCAAAGACAATCTGATAACGGAGTGGCCTGCAAATGAGACACCCCCATTCACTGTGACAATTACATATAACAAAACAACATTCTCAGAGACATGAATAAGGCTATGTCTAACAATGTGTTGGTGTACTAAGCCACACTGCCACACCACCTGCATCATTAGGCTAATGATGTAGGAAAGCAATCTAGGAAAGTTTTAAACACTGTTAAAGAAAAGCTTAAGTTACTGTACACCACGCAGTGGTTTTCTTGAAGTGTGAATTCAAGTAAAGCTGAATAAGAAAAGTTAGCAAATAAATAATACAGTCCTCATATAATACTATTCACTAAGAAGTATAATAGATAATTGAATTTGAGAAACTATCTATTGTCAATAATTACAAACCTAAATATTCCATCAGCTGTTCAGCCGTTATGATTTCCATCATTGGTGGCAGCTTAACCTGTGAAAGGAAAAGTATATTCTCTTTAAAATTTCAAAACAATACTTAATTAATACTTCCTACACTGTATTTCTGAAGTCTTCTGATCACATCTGGCTCTCCAGTTTATAACAGCATTACCTACTGGGACTGAGAACCTTACTGAGACCTCTAGCGAGCTAAGAGAAGAAATTTAAGAAGGCATTTTGGTTCTTAGTGAAACCACACATACCCAGTGCTTTCTCTCTCCCCTCCCCCCCTTTCACATGTAGCCTGGACTCCCATCTCCTGCCAAAACATATCACCAGCATCTCCTTCGATCTTACAGGAGTTCACACTGCTCCCCTTATCAGCTCAGCTGCAAACACCCAGGATGAAGAGGCAGAGAACTGTAGCTACACTTAGTTCAGAAAGCTTCACCTTATTCATACAAGTTTGGGGCACCTTGAGTTCATTGTATTTCTTCACTGCTGTCAACTCAAAAGTTGCTGTGAACAGACAAGAGGAGGACCTGCTGGCAACAGCTGCTGGGACTGGGAACCCAAGACTCACCCAAGTACAAAGAAATGACCTCCCCCTGGACAGGCTGACTGAAGCTCCTCCTGTCTCCCCATCCAGGTGTCCCACACTCGCACTTCAAGGTTTTGGTTTAACTCCATACAAAAGAGGACACAAAGACCTCGGTGACAGAGCTTCCACTCCCCTTTCCCCTGACCTATTCCCATCAGTGTCACCTGGTGAAACCAAACACCTGGGCAGCAGCAAGGGCCACACACATCTCAGATTTATTCCCTCCATCCAGCTCCTTGGGCATGTTTTGGTTGCTCAATCCCATCTACTTATGTTCCTGCAACAGCTCTAGCAACAGCCAAAGTGCAAAGCCCTTGTAACACCAAACACATACAAAGCCATGCTTCTGGCAATCTGAAGGAATAACACAAAAGCACTGTCTTTAACTGTAAAATGATATATTTATGTAATGGAAAATTAATATCTCTTTCCTAGAATTTAACTTTGTCTTTCTCTTCAGTTTTTCATCTTCTTTCTCATCCTGTATCTATTTCAACATCTTACAACAGAAAGTCCAGTGTTTATTTTGAGTATGAGGAATTATCAAGTTCCTCAACACTGATGCTGTTCTCCTTGACACACACACACAGAAAAGCACAATGTGAAACTGTTAATTCATGCTTAAGCTTTAATAACGCCCAACTACTTTGCTGGGTGTGGAAAGGAAAGAGAAAGTAAAAAGTGGTGATATCGAAGAACAATACATTAAAGGTTTTTGATGCAGCATCCCAAACTCAAAAATACAGTATATCTACAGATTACACTGTTCACATTGTGTTTGAGAGGATTTCTTTCCCAACCTGAAACCTGCTATTTTAATCACTTTCCTGAGAAAGAGAGTTGTGATTGGGCTAATAATGTAGCACGTGGCCAAATTTAATCATATTTGATAAAGGCAAATGTCTTAAACATATGTTTCTGACAAGGTCCATTAAATCCGGAAGAAGAAAGAGACCTAAGTTAATATTACTTTGGGAGGTAAAGCTACTCTGTTATCTCCACAGTTATTTATGTACTGGCTAAACAGTCTGCCCAAACCTAGGTCAGAAACAGCCCACAGCACATATCGCCTGTTGATGGATCTTTAGATGGTGGCTATACAAAGAAGCTGATAGTACTGTCAGGGATCTGGGGAAGGAAAGGAATGACAGTATAAGGGTAGCAGGAGTGGAAGGTTGGGGGATATAAATTGTTAGTGAAGCAGGACATAAATTTGTAAGAAAGAAGACTTAATTACTTCTACTGCTTACAATACAGCTTAAAATTATTTGAATTAGAAAAAAATCAAACATATATACATTGGCATGTGAATTTTTCAAAATATTTTGAATGAGCCACAACTGATTGTTACTTATAAAATTTCTTAACCTCTCCCCAAAACTTCTCTAAGTTTCACTAACACTCTATACACTAACAGTTTTCAGAATCTTTGATACAGTTCACAATATTCATATCGAGTATGCACATAAATACAAAATATTGTGCCACGTAGATAACAAGACTTCAGGTTTAAAAAGCTAAGTCTGAGACTTCCATTTCTGAACTGGCAGCATTTCAGCCTGGGCAACCATTAGCTGTGCACATCTGAGTTCTTTCTGTCTGGTTCAGCACTGCTCCTAAGGCGTATCAATGTAACAGCTCAGAACAGAATTACTTAAATTACTTATGCCTGAAGTGGTTCTGGGACCAGAAACAGTACAGATGCCTAGGCATAGCATGGAGGAAAATTAGCATGCTACCTCACTCTCAGCAGGACTACTGTGATGCTTCTTTCAGGACTGAAGCTAGGGTTCTGTTGTTGTTGTTGTTGTTTTAACATTCATATCAGCTCAGCCAGCATTACTCAGGGATCTCTGCTCTGCACCACATTTGGGAATCTAGATGTATGCTTCCATTACGAATGGCAGCCATAATGCATAATTAGACGGGTTATACATTTTTCAGCACTACGCTCTTGTAGCATAAACTTGTTAATGTTTCAGAATGTATGGACTAAGGGAGATATCATTTGTATCACTGGCTAAGAATCTGAATCTTCCTCACAACTGTAATGCTTAGCAATTTCTTTTTCTTTTTTTTACTTTAGAAACAAAGCAAGTGAATTTTATTGGTATCTGCAGAATTTCTCTTATAGTTAGATGTTTTAACAAGCTAAATCTCAAAATTAACTCCTTAATTAAATGATGAACAAAATAAATGAATTACTTCATTGCATAATCTCAGGGCTGGCGTGTTTCATGGAACACTGATCCCATCTTTAAAGAGGGCTAACAGGGCTCCATCACAGACACAAGTACTTCTGAACAGAACTGAATTAAGGACATATAGACAACATGACATCTTCTAACTTCTGAGTACTCATTACAAGCACTCACACTACAGGAAACACACCAATAAAACAAAACGAAACACCCTTATAACCTAAGGGGAAAGAAAAAAATGATATAGAGCCATACTCATTCTCCACATGAATCATCAGAAGTAAAAAAACAATGTAAGTAACAGCAACAAAACCTGCTGTTGTTCATAATGATTTTGAGGGACAAACTTTATGAATAGGTTTCAGAGCTTTGTTGCTAGATTTCACATTAATTTCACATTTTAGAAAAAAAAGTGTTTCCCCAACTCCCATGCATTTTCTGTACGCCTCTATTCTGGTTTCCCGGCCTTCCTCCCCAATCTCTCTTCCTACCTCTGCCTAATTTTCTTTTTCTCTCTGTTTCTCCTCCCATTCTTAGCAGCGGAAAACAAGATCTTTCTCACACAACCACGTGAGGAACAGTTGAGCCACCTTTGTAATAAAAAATAAAAAAGGAGGTAAACAAAGTTTCAGATCAAACAGCTTTTATCTAGCAAAACCCATACAGTTTCTATGCATTAGACTACAAACTGGAAAATAAAATACTAACTTTAAATATTTTCAGTTGCCTTACCCCACTGTCCAGAAAGGCTTTAAAATTAAGTGATACAGTCTTGCATTGAAACTAATACTTCTGAAAATACCATGCATATAGAAAGGGACCCTAAAAATTTCTAATGGCATACTACTTATAGCCTCAGAACATGCGTGTCTAAAGTATGCAATTCCCGTTAATTCAGTGTTCTGGAAAAGAAAAGCAGAGCTTCAACCTGCTTCTACAAAAAAAGACAATTAATACTCTCTGCAAATATATGCATCTCTTGTCTTTGCAGAAACAGCTTCATAAACAACAACAGATAGCATGTGCTATCACACAATAACCTTCCCCCACCCCCCAAAACAGGTTTACTTCAGTCACTTAGATCAGGCTTCCTACTCTGGAAAATGCACAACTATAGAGGCTGAGTGAATTCATCAAAGCAACTGGTGTGAATTCTGGCCATAAGAAGGTTTACATCAGTAAAAAGAAAAAGCAGACCATACGTAAAGGGCCAATGTTAGATCTCAAACTAAGTACTCCCACTGCGGCCTTGGACGAATTAAATGGGTATCAGCAGGTCTACGCTGTACTCAGCTCTGCTGAAGAACAGGCCATTTTTACAAGGGCCTAAAACTAAGAACTTCTAAGTAGCAATTTTTTTTTTACTTTAGCTCTTCTCTGCACCTCAGTTTGGATATATTTAAGCCTGTATGGTTATATAACATTTACTTACATAATTGTAACAATTGCCCAAATAGGTAATGCTTACAGTTCTAAAAGTTACTGCCATTTTATTAGAACTAGAGCATACAGGGAACATAGCTCCCAAAACCTTCAGTTTGTTGGGAGGACTGTGATTTGCAAAAACTTTTGAATATGCTGTTAAATGCACTAGTGGGATTATTCTGCTATATAAGAAGCTGTTAGCACAAGATATGCCATATGCATCAATTTTTCAAAGTGCTATTAATATTACTGTTATTTTTCTTTCATTTTATATTATGTTTTCCCTTTGACTTATCTCATGCTTCAAAATGATTCGTTTCTCTGTTCTCTGGCTATTTCAGATACTAGTTTCTGTGCAATTAGTTATGGTTCACAGATTGCTTTAGCTACATGACATCATCCTGCCAAAGAAACAGATCAGAGTTATCTGGCACATTTGTTAAGCTTTAACACCTGATCCACGTATTACCATAGAATACATCCCAAGAACGACCTTTCTCAAACAAAAAACAACGCAATGCCAAAAGATCACAAAGATACCTAGAAAAGCAAGCTTTACCTTGCTAAACTTAACTACGTAGCGAGCCACAGCTTTGCTGAAAATCTGAGGAGTCTGCAGATTTAAAAAAGCTTAAAGACACTGTGCTAAGCTACTCTACATCAGAGGAGACAACCCATGCTTCTGCATATATGTTTAAGGTCTGTTTCAATACTCCATTTTTGTTTTCATTTCCGTAAGAGAAGCCTAAATGGTCACCATGCTGTTTAGTACAAGTTACTTTCTCAACTCAGCATCATACTGTTTTTGTAGGTTTTTGTACATTTTACCCATCCTTTTACACATTCAATCTGCTACCTCAAAGTTGCAAGTCCAAACTCTCTTTCAAAGAAAGAGGTGGCAGGCTAAACAGCTTTATTACAAGTTTAGTTCCAAAAAACTGGTACTACTGAAATGAAAATTGAATAGTCCTTATGGGTGCTACTTCAGAATTTCTAAAAATCCAGGTGTTGCCACAGCAATATTGCACAGATAAGAACATATGGATGCAGCATACTGAAAGAATCAGTTATTTTGAAGTAGTCTTTATACCCATATCTTAACCAGAGATCTTAAATTCGATCTCAAAACCACCTCTCAAAGACATAACAAAAACTGAATAATGACTAGGAATAGAGAACAACCTTGCTGAACTAATGAACAAGGTTTTCATAGCCACCAGAAAGAAACATCTTGAGTATATGGCACACTTACTGGAAGTATCTATTATTGCAATCCTGTATGCAAATTAATAAAATACCCACAGTCCTCACTAAGTCAAGAAAGACTGACTCAAAGAAAAAATAAAAATAAAAAAAGGACAAACAAAAACCCCAACCCTACCTGTTTTGAATGAGGACAACAGGAACATATGAACAAGAGATTACAAAACTGTTAGCATAGGAGTAAGAAGCTTATAATTGGAGGTGCTGAAACATCTGAAAAGTTGAGTCCTCCTTAATATATCCAAATGTTCACCTAAGTTCTTAGCATTACACACACAAAAACATTTCTGTGACTATGGCTTACATATCCTCTGGATGCTTTAAGCTTAGCAGGAAGAAACAAACAAGGTCTTTGGTTTTAAGCAAAACGATTACATGCCACTTGTCACAAACAAGTATGTGAAGTCAACTTAGGCTGTTATTCAAACACAACTAGCACACAGTACTGGACCTCAAAACTATCACTGCAGTCCTGGGATAAGTTTCATAAATATGAAATCTGACATCAAAAGGGGTGCATTTTTGAAAGCCTGAAAGCTAGTATTGTAACTTTAAGATTTCTCAACTTTGAGTGCTTGCACATGCTATCTGAAGTCATTTGAGACCGTATTTACCTACAGCATGACCAAAACTCTCAACCTTGAGAGGACAGAGTTCTGAAAAGGAAGGTTGGTGGTTGATACAGGAAAAATAGGCCAAAGTGCTAGGATTTACCTTCTTACTCTCTGTTACATATTTATTGCTGCCCCCTTCTCATTTCCTTTTTGCTCCAGTGTTTTTTTTCCCCCATGTAGCTTCTATTCACCTAACGCACACTATGGTATTCTCATTCTGCTTTTGCCTATTTTCATCTCTTGGTGTGCTCCCTTGATCCCAAATTATAATTACCTGACCCAATCTAGTGTTCATCTTGGTTCAGGAGAAGTGAGAAGAATGTGGATGTCCATCCTCAGCCTCGGTATGCAGCTGGCTACTGTCAATGGTGTACAGATGAGCTGCCAATAGGCTTGCCACTCCAAACAATGCCAACATGGTTCTTGACTATAAACTGGGGAAAAGAAAGGCTAATTTGGAGAGGCACTAAGTAGGAGAATTAAATTATAGGCAGGGGCAATATATAACCAGCTAACAGGAAAACCCTTTTCTGTAATTCTAGCAACAAGAAATACTAGGGCACTCCAAAGAGGCATTTTGATTTCCGCTAACTTATAAAATCAGGTATCACATTAATTCTCACTAACATAGTAATACTTGATCAAAGCAGCATGTCAATTAAAACTCTGGATGGAGGAGAGCAGCAGAATGTAATTTTATATATAAGGGGGCAAAATAAGAATGCTAAGGAACAAAACTCTCTCAAGAACTCAGTGCAAATAACAAGGACAATTCTGTTCCATTTATATCCTTTCACTAAAGGAAGGGTTAAAAGGGAAAATCCTGGAGTAGCCATTTCTTTAAAAACAACACTACACAGAATGGTAACAGAATCAGTTCTCCAAGGCCCTGTACTCATCCTTAGACATTAAAGAGGAAGCATGGAAAGCAAATGTTAAACACTGAAATATAAAAAGGGCTTTCTGCTCATTTGAGGTAGACAGAACCTACATAAGACAATAGCTTAAAATCACAACCAGCTTCCCTGTGCTGCTCTCACTGATGTCCTAATATCTACTAGAAATGCCACTGTATCCACAGCTTTTGCCCTAATATATGAACTATTCTGCTCAGGAAAAACGTACAGAAACCATAACTCAAAAACAAGGTCAATAATTGTCCGAAAAATTATCTTCCATCAAAAACATCTACTATATTCTATTTCCATGTGAAAAAGAACGAAAGATGGAACATCTCAAGCAAGCACCACTTCTTGTAAAGCTTGACTGTTGGAAGGTCCACTCTCCAATTTAATTTTAAAAGCCAATTTCTTTTGTTTTCTTTCTAAGTGTACATTCCTCTGGTTGCCGGTTTCCTCTTTCAGGTACTGCTTGAGTAGATATCAAAAAATCCAAAACATTTTTTTCCTGCATCTTCCTAACGAAAAGTAAAACCTTTTTGTGCTTGAAAAAGTCTATAAACTTATTTCCTGAAGTCAAGAGCCTACGGAATGCAACACGAATTTTACATAGTAATGTACAGGTACAATATCAAGCATTTGTATCCTTCCCTGCACTCCCAAACTGGCTTGCTTTCATCAGTTAAGTTCTGTGAGTACACGTTTCTACCACTGAAGTAAGTAATAAGTCTCACATTAGAGTTTGCAAAATACCTAGACTTGTAAGCCTGAGAGTTATACCCCTGAAATATGTTCCTTTTCTTCCTCTTTTTGATCTCTTTCCATGTCACCTGCTACACCTGTTAATGGCCGTCTACTCTTCTAATACCAAATCTCTCTCCCTTGATACTATGATGGAAAAACTATTTTCGCAGAACTTTCCTACTCTAAGACATCATTCTACTGTCTCACCTATCTTCTGGGGTTGAATTACTAGCATTTCTTAGGAAATCTTCCTCGTTTTGTAGTGCATGGCAACTTAGTAGCTTCTCTCCTCCCAACGTCCTTTTTACAGATAAACATTAACGATTACATTATGCCTTATATTTAAATTGCGCTCCTCCAATTTTAAAGATTTAGAGGTTAAAAAGAACTATTCTAAGGCTAGAGTAAGTCAGTATCCAAAACTGTTATTAGAACACAAAAACTTCTAGGTCTCAAAGCTGTACTCCATCACGACCTGATTTACTAATTACTTTCGATTGCAACATACACTGCATAACCGTACAAGTGCATCGCTACCGTGTAGGCACTTGCTCGTACAAATCTGTTTTGTCAAATTCTGCCTACCTATAACTATATAACCTATTTTCTCGAGACATTGCTCCTGCTTTTCCTACTATAAATAGAAACGTTATTTACTAGAAACCTGCACTGAGCCGCAAACAAGGTCTCGTTTAGCAAAGCATCATCTAGATGCAGATTTCTGTTTGAAAAGGCGACAACGAAGCAGAGTTGTACGTGACAGCAGCACCTACGTAACGCACCAGCGAGACTACGAGCTGCCGCCTGTTTTCCGAGCCGCGCCTCTGAGATCTAACAGCAGCCCTGAGTCCGCGTCTGATCGGCGCGAGCCGCCCGCGCCGCAGTACCGCGCCGCCGAGCTCGCCCCGGCGCTGCGCGGCCGCTCCGCGGCGGGCGGCGCTGCTCCGCGCTGCTCTGCTCGGCGCCCCCCGCGCGCACGGTACCTTCCAGGCCAGGAGCAGCACGTTCATGATGGCCAGCAAGGGGCAGGGGCCGTTCTCGTTCTGCGTGATGACGGGCGTGTTCTCCTCCTTCCAGCGCACCCACTTGATGTGGTACACCGACTGCCCCGGGAAGCGCTCCTTGGAGGCCGAGAGCAGCTGCGAGCCCGCCGCCGGCCTCTCCCCCGCCGGCGCCGGCGCCGCGGCCGGGCCCCCCGCGGCGGCGCCCGCCTCCTCGGCGTCGCTGTTGAGCTCGGAGCTGCTGGGGCAGCCGGAGTGCAGGTTGGAGAAGGACTCCAGCGAGTCGAGGCTGCGGGACTCCTCCCCCGGCGGGCTGGGGGCGCCGCTGCTGCCGGAGCCGGCCTCCGCGGGGCCGCTCTCTGCGGCGGGGCTCCCCGGCCCCGCGCCCTCGGCGGGCGGCGCGCTGCCCTCGGCGGCGGCGGGGGGCGGCGGCGGGGCCGGGCCGGGCTGCCCGCCGCCCTCCTCAGCCGCCGCGGGCCCGTCCCTGCCGCCGCCCTCGCCCGCCGCCGCCGCCTCCGCCGGGAGGAGCTGGCCCGCAGCGCCCCCGCCGCCGCTCTTCAGCGAGCCCGGAGGCGGCGGGGGCTGCGCCAGGCTCTCCATACCCGGCCCGCCGGCTCCGCCGCGCTCTATTGGCACCGCAGCGGCTGATCCTCCGCCAGCAGCGCCCGCGACGCCATGACAGCCGCGGCGGCTCCGCCCCGCCGGGGACGTGGGGGCGGGAAGGGGAGCCGCCCCGGGTCACCGCGGGGCCGGCGCGGCCGTAGGGCGCCGCGAGGGCCGGGCCGGGCCGGGGGGACCCGCCGGGCGGCGGCGAGGCGCGAGGGAGGCGGCGGCCCCTGGCGGGGGGGGGGGGGAGGGGAGGGTAGTGGGGGGGGGGCGCGCGCCCGCCGGCCGTTGGGGGGGGGCGCGGGGCGCGCGCGGGCCCGGAAAGGGCGGGGCGAAGCGCGGGGCCCCGACTCCTGCCGGCGGGGCGGGGCCTCCCCGGGGAGGGGCGGGGCGGGGCCTCCCCGAGGAGGGGCGGGGCCTCGCGGGGCGGGGCGGGGCGGGGTCTCCCTGGGGTGGGGCGGGGCCTCGCGGGGCGGGGCGGGGTGGGGTCTCCCTGGGGTGGGGCGGGGCCTCGCCTTCCCTGCGCGCCCCGCCCGGGCAGGGCAGCCAGGAGCGCGGGGGCATCGCCCGCTCTGGGACGAGTCTCTCTTTCTGAGCGTTTTAGCGTGCTTTTTATTTTTTTATTTTTTTTTTTATTATTATAGGCGTTAAGCGTTCAAAACACGCTCACGTGGGGAGCGTGATAGGTAAGAACTGACGTCACTGTTGTTACCCTAAAGTCCAGCGTTGCTCTAATGACCATACCTCTTCTTTGCCTCTTCTTTTCCTCTTCCCCTACAAGGGTAAAAGCCTCAGCGCCGCGTTGCAAAGCAAACTGAAGATATGTTTTGGGGAAGATAGGGCCTTCTCTTCCCTGCTCTGCGCAGCGCTGTTTGTCATTGTCTGCTTTCTTCGGAAACTCTTGCAGCAGCTTTAGCGGGCTTATCTGAAGTGCCGCTTACTGTAATCGCGCTTTCCGTGTACTGTTTGCATAACAACCTCTTCTGGTGAATTCAGAAATGAATATACCGTTGTAGGTACTTCTGCAAAATCATCTGCTTTTACAGCAACCTCCTACTTCACCAATAAAACAGGGAAGGATCAATTTGAAAACTCAGCAGTTGAACTGACTGCTAAGAGAAATAAGGCAGAAGAGCTGGATTTTAGAGAACGAAGGGGGTTTCAAAAAGAGAAGAGCACAGTTCAGAAAGAAGAGCGAAACCTTCCCCAGTCTGCACCATAATTTCCCGTTCCTCATGCCATGTCAGCCGTGTGCACGTTTAATGAGACAACAGCGAAATCACCCAGTTCAGAACTTGTAGCGCTGCCTGTACGTAACGGCGTCAGTAGGGGAAGATTCGCGTTGAAAAGACATCAGAATTGGGTAAGAACAAATGGAAAGGGGTGACAATAAACTGAGAAACTCGTCAGAAACACCAGCACCGCGAATAACGCTCTGAACTGGCCGACTCGGGGTGTCAGACCTACCGCGCCCGTAACACGGGAGGGGGCTGCTGAAACGCGCGGTGAAACGTTTTCCCCAGCGACTCACGGTTCCGCGGTTTTCCTGCACGCGCCGCCCGCGGAGAGCGGCCCCCGCGGCGCCCGGAGAAGGCGCGGCCCGGGCGGGGGTGCCTGTCCCTTTAAGGCGCGCGCGCCCTCTGTCCCCTGTGGCGCCGCCCCCTGCGCGCGGCGGCGCGGGCGGAGGAGGGGGAGGGGGAGGAGGAGGAGAAGGAAGGTGGTGGCGGCGGCCGCTGCGCGCGGTGGGCGTGGCCCTGGGCGCCGCCCCGCCCCGCCTGCTGGCGTCGCGCGGGCGGGGCCGGAGGAAGTGGCGGCGCGGGGCGCGGGGCGCGGGGCGCGGGCGGGCGGGCGGCGCCGGGTCAGGCCGCCGAGCCGAGCGGAACCGAGCGGAAGCGGTCGCCGAGCGCGGCGGGGGACAAAGCGGAGGGCGGCGCGGCGCGGCGCTCGCCCCTCCTCATCCCGGCGCCGACTCGGGCGGATGCGCTGTGGGTAGGCGGCGCGGCGGGGCCTGGGCCCGGCGAAGATGGACCTGGCGGGGACGATCATCTTGCTGTGCTCCTGCGCGGCGGGCGCCGGAGGTGAGCACCGGCGCGGCCCGCGGCCCCGCGCTCCCTCGCCGCGCTGCTCGGCGGCGGCGGGCCGCGCTCCGCGGGGCGCCGCGCCTCCCCGGGCCGGCGGCAGGCCGCGGCCGTGCCGTTGTCCCCCGCGCCCGGGCGGGCTCCGCTCCGCGCCGCCCGCGCCCCGGCCCCTTCCCGGGACTTCCCGCCCGCCGCGGGCCGAGCCGGCTCTGCCTCCGCTCTCCTCCTCCCGCCCGGGCTCCCTGCCCGCGCCCCCCCCCCCCAGGGCCCCGCGACGCCGAGCAGGTGCCCGGCCGCGGGGCGCCGCTCGCCGGAGTTGCGCCGGCCCCTTCGGCGGGGGGGTGGGGGCGGCCGCGGGCTGTGCCGAGGTGCGGCCCGGCCGGCGGGGGCTCGGCGCCCTCCAGGCCCGGGAAGGAGCTCGCGGAGGGCGGCGGCCCAGGCGGTTATCGCCTCCCGGCACCAGGAAACGGCTGGGGCAGCTCCTGCCCGGGGTGAGGCGGCGTCTGACGGGGGAGGCTCCGCGTCTGACACGCGTGGGCGCGGGGAGAGTGTGCTGCGGGGCAGCCCCTGAGGGGCGGCTGGGGAGGGTGCGCTGCCCCCCCGGCCCGCGGGTGGGCGGCGGGGGGAGCGGCGCGCAGCCCGGCTTCCCGCTCGTCGCGGGGAAGCGGCGTTCAGGTGTGAGGCTGCGGTCGGCTGTGCTGCGGCTCGGCTGTCTGGGTGACGCCGTCGGGAGAAGGAAACGGGACTCGTGGTCTGGACTCGTCCCGCTGCTAGTCTGACGCAAAGAAACTTTTTAGGATTTTGCGTGCAAGTTTCGAGGCTTTCTCGACCAAGTATTGTAAATGCTTGTAATTCCCGGAGAAAGAGAGTTCTGCGCTTGAACGCTTTTCTTCTAGTAAGGCAGCAATATCTATGCCAAGAAAGGCAAACTCAGGATTTTTGACAGTGTTACTGTGAGAACAACACAAACTGGAAACAACTGAAAAGAACAAGTTAACTGTGCTCTCTTCGTATACTGTGCATCTTGTACTAACTAATTTTACACAATCCTTGACTCCAGGTTATACTTCTCTGTAAAGCTGTATAGTTTTAAGTTATATAAGTATTAAAAAATTTTTAAAAAGCCACCATTAGTATTTTTTGTAATGCTGTTCCGTATGCTGAACTCGAAAGGTTTTTCCAGGATACCTAAGTGTGTTTAACACTTCTTTCAGAATTACTGAAGTCTTGTCTACCCCATTTATACTTAATTATAGTAGTCCTTAGATAGTTAAAGGTATATTATGAATTAATAGAATTTATTATGATTCATTATTAACTGTGAACTGAAGTTACAAAGGCAACAATTTAAGTATTAAGATGCAGCATAATTTAATGGTTTATATGAGGGAGAAAGATTAGAGTGATTTAATTGTCTAGAATTAAATGTCTTCATTTTGATTGATGGAAAAGCTGTTTACTTCTCCAGCCTAAATTGTTCTTTTAAGACTCTGTAGCAGGAACACAATTAAAACCAGTCACTAGTGTTACAGTACTAATGAAGTGTAGTGCAATATCTATATTATCATGCTTTGTAGCCATCTGTACAGTCTGTGGTTAATACAGAACACGTTAGTGTCAGACTCAGTCTGACAGGACCTAAAGTACAGACCTAATCAGCTTCTGATGTTAGATCACTTGGTGGGGAGGAGGGTTGGAAGTTTTTTTCCCTTTACTGGGACTGAATAAATGCGATCTTCAGAAAACAAGTTGCCTAGCTGTAAAGCTTGAGTACAGTTTCAATATTGTGAGTAGGAAGAAAGCATGCCCCTGTTTTTTAGTAATTGGGGAAAGGCATAATTTATCTTAAGTAGGTATGTGTGTGTTAGTTTCCCATAGGTAGTGCTTTGAAAGTTTTAAGACTATTTAATTTTTTCTCTAATATACTTGGAGTTGCTTGATTCTTCTCAGTGCTGGTGCTGTTAATTTTGACATGTATGAAGGGGTTCTCAGTTTGGGGCGATGTTTTTTTCAACTGTTAGGAGGATGTTCTGTTGCATGCGATGAAGAAGCATGCAAATGCATTAAACAGTACTTAATTATCTGTAAATAATGATGTGCTTTGAGGAATGGAAACAACTGATAGAACCCTTCCTTCTAGCTGAGGGTGGTTTAAAAAAGGGGGAGCCAGAAAGTACAGAAAAGAGAACTATTGAAACCAAAAAGAAAGAAGTTTGGATTTAGCAAGAGTGATCATGCTTTTGCAAGGCTGATCAAATGGCGAACTTCATTGCAAGTGTATGATAAGTTTGTTTTTTACTGGTACGCACACTCTTCTATGTTGCTAGGGCTTCTGAATTGTATATTAACATCTTGTGCTGCTGAATATTGAACAGCCTGCTTCCCAGTTAGCATGGGAGAAAATCTGTTTTTTTCTGGACACATGGGGGAGTTGTGGGAAGGCATTTATGAACGATCAGCATAGGAGTGATTTAGTCTGCATCCTTGCTATAAATTGAGAAGAGTACTAGCCTTCATTAACATGGCACTCAGCCTCTAGCACATGCCTGGGATTTAAAATAAATAGGTTAAGGATTTTATATGTCTGGATAAGACAATGGCTCGTACAGGCAGCTGTCAGTTGCTTCAGAAATGCCCATGGTGATTTTTTTTTTTAAAAAAAAAAGGTGTTTAGATAGTAACTTTGAAATACCATAATCACCCTGCACCCTATTTTGGCCATGATCTAAGAACCTGGGATTGGAATTTATGATTACTTTTGAAAGGATGTAAAGGTTCAGTTATGCGTATGGCAGAGCCACTCTAATGAGTTACCGCTGTCTGGTCTTGCCCTGGTTGTGCATTCCCGCCTCTCCTCCTTCCCCAGCTCTGCTGTCTGATGGCATGAGGAGTCAATCTAACCTGCTAATCTGAACAAAGGAAATGAACAGTTTCCTTCCAGAAGTGTCAGTTCTGTTGCTTTACTGTGCAGACCCAGGCCCAGGATGGAAAAGAAGAGCTGGGATGTTGCTAGAAGTGGGGAGGAAGAGGGTTTAAAAAAAGGGGGGGGGGAGGGAAGTGGACATCTGTGGGCAGTTACAGTGGTGATGCTGTACTGTCTAACTGTATCCTAGGTGTTAGTTTCCAGTAAAGGGAAATGATGCTGGCTTGACTTTAGTCACACATTTTTCTTCCACCCAAAACTAGCTTGATTAAAAGAGAATGTGTATTTTTTGAGCCAAATCAGTTCTAGTGCCAGCAAAAGGAAGGAGCGGAAAAGGGGTAGATAAAAAAGGACAGCAGGACTTTCCTTTCTGGTGGTTGTCATGAAACCACAGCCTGAATTAATTCTTCAGTGAAATTCAAGTCGGGAGGTATATGATAGAACTACTGGCTTCTAATTAACCGAGCTAAAAACTTTATTCAAGTTCATATTTAAGGATCTTAATTTGCACTTTCTGCAAATTTGGTTTCTTTTGATACACTTCAGCACAAAAATACTGAATGAGTGCTATGTATACTTTTTTAATGGAGTCTCATGTAAAGGAAACTTTTTAAGGAGAAAAACTATGGATTGAAAATTGTTTGAAGAAATGCAACAAATTTTGATAATCTTTATCTTAATTCAAATGATAATTAAGAAAATCATTCTCTTAAAGGTATTCATCACAAGTTGGCATTTCAAATCTGCAAATCAATGATGACACTTTCAGTAAAAAGAGTTGTCCAATAAGATTCAGGCTTACCATTGAATTTCTAATAGTCTATGAAGTCAGATTCTATTTTTTTTCCATTAATAAACTTGGATTGTATTTGAACTATTTACCTTTGTCACGTAACTCTTACACTGAGTGTCTTAATATAGACTTCACCTTTTAGAACAGTCCATGTCTATCCTCTTATTTTATGGAAAGTTACATGTTGTCATCTTTTACTGTGATGTAGATAAACTTAATATATGTTTAGGTTTACGCTGGTAAAATTTCAGTACTGTTTATTACTCATCTTCTTTGTGTGCATGAAGTTGGCTTCTATGATTTCCTCCATAATCTTCCCAGGTTTGACCAGCCTGTAGATCTTCAGGTCCTCCTCCCTGGAGATAGGCGTGATGTTTGCTTTCTTCCAGTCACCAGTAACCATCTTTCAAAGATGACATCAAGCCTTGAAATGGCCTCAGCAACTCACTCAGCACTCTTGGATGCATCCCATGTGGTCCCATGGACTTCTGCATGCCCAATTGGCTTAAGTGTCCTGTAACTCTGCTGTCTCATCCTGTGGGTACTGCTGCACTCCCACAGACTCTGCTAGCCTGGGAAGGTTTTGTCTAGGAAAGTCTTGCTGGTTTTTACTGGGAAAATAATCATGATGAACGAGCTGAGCAGCAAATCATTCAGCACAGGCTCACAAACAACTGTTATATATAGCTGCTCAAAATATGCCAAGAGGCTTATAGTTAAAATCCAATGGGTGATATATTTTACCCTTTGCATAGTGTGTGGATGCTTAGGTAGAAGGTTAGAATATATACCTCAGACTCTGTCCAGTGGGATTCATTCGTTCAGAAAGCAAGACAATTGTAGATACTTTCTTCACAACCCTCAAGGGATGTGGCAGACCTCCAGACCTTTATACACACAAATCTTTCACAGGGTGACACCCTGAGACCTTTACGCAAATGTTCTGCCTAATTCTGTGTAGTGTATTTCCTTTGTACAATTTAGTTCTAACCCAATGAAAGTAAAGCTTTGTTTTTGAGGGTTTTTTTAATCATAGGGTAGTCTTCTAGGAACTTGCTTAACTAGGTGTGGCATTTCCTTTCAGGTTCAAAAACCACCCCGTTTTCACTCTTGGCTATACTAAGGCATTCCTGGCCCCAGGCTGAGCGTGCCGGCACTGTACTGCTGAGGGATGCTGGCTTACTCCAGTGGGCTGCCTGGAAGCGCACTGTGCCATCTTTGATGCTTGGCTGGTGGCAACATGATACACGAGATTTGTAGAGCAGCTACCTGAAACTTGATTTGAATACTCATGGTTCAGTATTTCTTACTGCAAGCTTCCTGATCATATGCTTATTTTAGTAGATCTGTCCTGCAGTCTCAATTCAAATACTACTACTTTTTCAACAAAAAAAATCACTCTGGTTTGTCTCCAAGGTTGAGATATGTGTGTATGCGTGGTCTTGTTACTGGTTCTCTGGGGTGCGTTTTCTGCATGGATTCTGTGATAAGCTTCTTCCTTTTTGATCCAGAGGCTGGTAATCCACAAAATATGTGGCTGGCAGTTGCACCTACTTCATTATGCACCTCTGTGAAGGGCACTGAACAGTTTGCGGGTGCCCCTGCGGTTTCACTTGTACGCAGTATGGATTACAAAGCATTGCAAGAGTAGAATCTGAGACATCTTGTATCAGATACATATCTATGAGAAGCAAAAATCCTCTTTCCAGCTCAACTAACTTAAGAATTTATAGGGTACCATGGTGAATGTTACAGAAATTGGAGTTAATAATTAAACTACTCTCTTGAAGAAGAGAATCGTTTTTCTTCTGATTTGTAGCTGTTTTTATTTCTTTTTAGAAATCTTAGTGACAGAGTGCACATCTTTCACAAACATTTAAAAAAAGCTGAGTCTATAGAAGAGAAAAGCAAACAAAGTGCTGAAATTTTTTTAATACAGAATACCCACAAATGAATATTATTGCAACTAAACTCTCTTCCTTCCCTTGTCTTTTTCTGTTGCTGAAACATGCTGTTACACTAAAGAGACTGCATATTGGTCAGAGACTTTGGACACTATAGTAATAGTAATATTATGCAAGATTAATTTTGAAGCCTTGATTTCAACCCTGTTTGAAGTCTTTTAGAAAAGCTATGAAATAACATATACTCTAGGTGGTATGCAGCTGCTCTTATTCAGTAAGAGGAGAAGAACGAGTGTTTAAGTGCTCACTGTAGTGAGGGTACATAAAATGGAAGGAGTTTTTTTCTTTTGGAGAAAGGGAAAGGGAATAGCATTGTTTCCTGCGTAATCACAGAATGTATAAAACTGTTGTTAGTTAAGCAAAAGGAATTTGCTAACTCTTGCTAAGCAAAGAGAAGAGTTATGAGGCCTTTTAATGCCATGTAGTGTTGCTGTCTTGTCACAGTACTCATTTTGGAAGCACTGTCTATGTGACTTGGTTGAGGGCTTTCAGCTTTCCAGATGGTCGTGAGACCTGGAAGAGGTGAGAAGCATTACTGGGTCTTTTGTAGATTGTCATCCTTTACAATTTTTTTACTAAGTGCCTGAAGCTGTTTAGAGAGTACCTTGCAGTTCTGAGGAAAAAATGGATCTATAGCAATTTAAAGGATGCATAAGTGATAGCTCCCTACCACAGAGAAGTTAAGAGTACTTTAATCTGTTACTTAGTCTTGGGGTTATACTACGCTGCAGCACGTGTAGACTTCTCTGCTTCAGCTTCTTAGTTTTTATGATTTTTTTTTAAAGGGAATTACTAGTATCATGTTTTGCTTTAGGATAACTTTAAAGCTTTAGCTGAGGTTTAGGATGATTTTAAAATTAAAACTTCAGCTAACATTTATCTTATGTCAGTTAATTGTAAAATTCATTGTTTTCTTTAATGTTGATACTTTTAGCTCATATCATTCTTTTACTCAGAAAGCTGGAATTGGAAAGAGTTTACTTGTAGTCAGGCTAACTTACATTGTGCACCAGCCTGATATCAGAAGTGGACTCAGGCTAATCGTATTTGGTTTATGGAAGTTTTTGAGCCCTAGGAGATGTTTCTGCTCATTTTGTGGGAGTCTGTCAGAGATTAGAGAAACGTGAGAGACGTGGACAACATCTTTCACCCTCAAGATTCCTCATGCTGGTTACTGAAACTTTGAATTTGCCATATGTCTTATTTGGATCAGAGTGAATGTAGATTGTTGTTTAAATCATGAATTTGATAAATGTTAAAGACCCATAAGAAGCTTCTGGAAAATTGGTTTGGAATTGGAAAATTGGAAGTGGACTTGTATTTTGAAACTAAGAATGAAAGGAAATTAAAATTAACTTTTGTTATTAGACTGTATTTGTAGTCAATGGTGAAGAGTCAACATTTGCAGAAGCTTTCACTACCAGGAGGAAATTTGAACGTTGTTTATCTGTGGTCTACAATTACTTGAATTTTAAAGAGATGCCAATAAGGCAATATCATCTTGTCTGAATTGCTACTAAACGAAAGTGATAAATTTGGAAGTATTCATTTAATCAGTTGACTTTTGCGTTGGTCATTAGACTATGTGATCAGATATTACAATCCTTTTAAGCAGCACGGAGGTACTCAAAATTTCGTGGTATTAATGAGATCTTGTGATAAATATGGGGAAAGGTAAATTTTTATTTTTGCATACCAGGTCTCAGCACAAGAAGATTTTTTTTTTTTTTTTTTTTTTTTTAATGTAGCATAAGAGTCTTATAACACATTGTTGAGGCAAAGCTTTGGAATGGATTTGTCTGTCTTTGGGCCTCCCTGGACCTTGTCGGTATAGATATCTGAACAAAAATAGTGTACAAAATGTTGCATGAAAACACCAAAAACTCTCACATTTAGGCTGATGTGGGATTAAACTGACTGATTATGAGGTATCCTGCCTTTTCTTATGGAATTAATGATTCTGGAGAAAATCAGAGATTTGACTTTTTATTTAATCTCTTCAATGCTGCACATAGATATTTCTTTAGAAAAAAGTTGCTGGCCAAGGTCAGATTCTAGAAAAGTTGAGCATGAAATGAAGAATTCGCACTCCTCCTTAACAAGGAGGTTAAGGAAGGAGGTCTCCGAATCTAGGTGAGGAGTCAGTTTTCAACGTGGCAAGCGCTTGCATGCACACAATCAAGTAAGAACAGCATATGATGAAAAAGACAAAGTAACAGAATAGAAAATGAAAAAATGGTTATATGTCCTTGAAGCAGAAACTGGTGCATAGTTTTATAGCGTCGATCAATGGTTGTCTAAATATCAGAATGTAGTAGTAAATACTATGAAATGTAACTGCCCAGAAATGTTTAAACATTATCAATTCAACCTGGAGTTGAAAAAATAGCAACTTCTGTATTCCAATTTCATATTCTTGGTGTAGATAAGATCGGGTCTGTATACCACAGCTCTCAATAGACAATTCAGGTTTTACGTCAGCTCTACCTTGTCATAAATGAAGTGGTTGACAAAAAGATTTCTAGGTCCTTTTTGTGAAAAATAATGTGCTACCGCTAGTAAAAGTGGCCGTGATGCATTTACTGCACTCAGTTTGTATTTTTATCACCACTCTCGGGATAAGAATGATTTGTCTCAGTAAAAAACAAATAGTTCACCAAAACACTTTCTAAGGTTTTGGGATGCTCTTTCTCAAAGGGGGTTGAATAGGGAAAAATTTCTGTGGAAAATTGACTAAACGTTGACTGAACAGTAACAGTGTTAGACCATTCTTTCTAGAAAGGCAGGAAATTGTCACAGACTGCTTAAACATTTGACTATTGCGTAACAAAAATGCAAGAGTCAGTGCTTGCTTTGAGTGACATGATCCATAAAGTAGTTTCTGAAATGAGTAGATGATCTGGTCTTCAGAAAGAGTTGCTTCTGTGGATTTGCAAGAGGAAAACATTGGTCAGATGGCTTTTGGTAAAGTATGTGTCAGAATACTGCAAGGCTTTGTTTCACACAGGATGAATACTTGCATGCTAACTAGTGATAAAACTTACCTATGAAAACATGCAATTACCTTTTGGGTTTTTGAAACATTATACATTGCTCAGTATCTTTAATTCTTTACTGTTTTTAATGTTTAATACTTCAAGGAACATGACACAATTTGGGTCATATATAATCAGTTTTGAAACCAGAACCACTGAAATCATATCACTCATTACTGTAGGTTCCAGATATAGATCTGTAGCTTAAAAAGAGCATTCCTATGACTGGATATTTTAAATACTCAAACTACTTAAAGCTTTCTATATATATAAAAAACACTGTATAAACTACCTCTGTTGTGAAGCACAGTGCTTTTCTCCCCACCGTGTGTTTTTTCTGTTCTTCCCCACTGTTTTCCACATATGGAGCTTTTAACTATCTTTTTTGGTCTCTGATCAGTGCTCTTGAGTCACTTCTTAATTTCTTCCACAAAATCTCTTCTGTTTATGCTTTTTTCAAGTAGATGCAAAATTTTTCATGCAATTTTTCATATCAAACAACAGCTAGAACAAAAACATAGTTAAGACTTACTCTTGCAAAGAGAATCAGTATTGGATGTGCAGAGGCAGAGGATGGAGACCTTTGGTTGTCAAGATACGAAAATATACTTTTTGCGAAATACGCACTGTGATATCAATTAATTGTGCATACACTACTGTGACTGCTTGGACTATATTAAAAATATGAAGGGGAATCCCAGCTGGAAACTGTGTACCTATTAGGAAGAAGTGACCAAAATCTGAATTATCCAAAGGCATATAGTGCATAAAGCAGCCCCTTTTCTGGAGGAAAATTATACTCTATTAACTTCCTTCTGGTTTCAGTTCTTACTAGCCTGTTGGCCTGTTCTGGTAGGCAAACTTACATCTCAGTAGTACATCTGGCAGGTGTCTGGACAGCACAAGTTTTCTATCTTATTGACCTAAAAGTGCTAACCTTGGAGTCAAAAATACTCTGTTAAAGCAAAATGCATAATGTCTAGCGGAAATATAAGGCTGATACTGTGGTCCTCTATACATATTTTAAATCCGTGTAGAGCTCCTAACTGCCATTGCCTCTGGTCAGTTCTGTATATGCCTTCTTCCATCAGGGCACAAGGACAAAATTTTTTCCCATTTTCTGTCATGCACTCTTAATGTGAGTCAGAAATACTGTATTACAAGGAGTATCCAAAATAGACTGAACTGAATTTAGATCTTTGGAGATGCCTTTAACTTTTCCATGTGATAGAAACTTTTTTTGGAGAGAGGTTTGGAAGTTAATGCAGCAGAATATCTGTACTGCTAGATGTTGAGTTTTGTTCTTAATTTTTCTGGCTATTTGGCACGTGGAACATAAGCCTCGAAAGGCTTAGTGATAGTAGTAGATATTTCAGTGCTGTGAATGCAGAGTGAAAAGGGAAGTGTGGTTCCTCTCAGGAATCAGAAGAAAGATGCTAAGCTGTTGCACTTCTCATGTTTGCATCAGGAGAGCGTGTTTGAAACATGTCTTAAGTATCCCCATTTACACCAATGTAGTTTGCATCACAGAGTGGTTTTGGAGTGAGTAAATTATTCTCCCTTTGACTGACATGAAAGTGGAAGATGCACTCCAAGGTCCAGCTAACGCCGTGCAGCTGCAAGTGTGCATTTCGATTCATCGGACTAGAGCAGAATGAGTCTGAAGTCGAGTTCTCGTCTTCAACTGTCTTGCTCCACAGATCTGCAATACATACTAGTGTAGGTGTGACTGTAATGACTTCTGAAACGTGCTTAAACTTGCTTTTTTTTCTCTCTCTCTTTTCAGGCCAGTATGGAAATCCTTTAAATAAATACATTAGACATTATGAAGGATTGTCTTATGATGTGGATTTGTTACACCAAAAACACCAGCGTGCCAAAAGAGCGGTATTGCATGAAGATCAGTTCTTGCGCCTAGATTTTCATGCTCATGGAAGGTTAGTGGTATTTTTTTAAAGGTATTTGTTTTGACTGTTTCTTATTCATATATGCTTTTTAATTATATGATGAATGTAATTGGTGAACTACAGTCAACTGACTGATGTTAGGTAGAATATGCTAAAACACATTTTACAGTTTCTACAGAGTGTTTGCTATAATGTCCAGGGTAAATGTGAAATTGTTGGTAGCAATCACTCACTCATTCATACCTCTGGTGAGTGTTAACACACTTTGAAGCTTAAACAATGGAGTCATACTGGGAACAGAATGGAAGTTGAGTTTATAATGCAGCTTTGACATATCTCTTTGCCAAAAATTATGCCAAATTTTGCCTGGGCAGTCTTAATTGAAGAAATGTACTATTCCAAATTGGATTTGAAACTACAAAAGTGGCCAAAAAGTGTTTTGTTTCATGTGTAGTGAAATGTCATTTGTTTTCTGTGCTGTTGTAGAATTTAGGTTTTCCCTGTTATAAATAATTGCTAACTGCTGTGTCACAAGATTTGCTTAGCCTTGCATTTAACATATGACTGTAAGATCAAGTACAAAAACTAGATATTCCACGTGAGCAATTCATTAATGTGTAACTTTTAAATTTTACTTAGAAAGTCTAAACTATGAATAGAGATTTTTTTCCTGTCTTTTTATACCATTGAGGAGGAAGAGAAAGTTAAAGTACTTGTGTCTGTATCTTTGTTTCTTCAGTGGCTGTCTGCTTTGCAGCACCACTGCCTTAATATTTTTAGGAATATGTAATGCCCTTGCTTTTCTAATGATTTCACTTAAAATTTAAGTAACTAGAACTAGAATAAGTACTAAACATGTCTACAAACTTTAGCATGAAGGATTGGTGTCAGGTAGAAATCTGACAAAGCAAGGGTAAAACCAGGTTTTCTGAATCTGTGTTTGGGATCTTGCTTTATAAGTAAGCATTCTGCTTCGGTGCCAGCCTGTAATTTTTTCAGGGAACAAAAGGTTGCTGCTGGAAGTGTATGGTGTAATGACAGAATTTCAGTGCGTGCTCCCAAAGGGCTAGCATTACGGTTGTATAGGTAACTGCTCAATTTTTGTTTTGATGTGTTAGTTTTTTTACTGGCTTAGCAGTTTGAAATTGCTCGATATGTAATCAAATACGTGCTGGAGCTGGAGGGGAAGGGGCAGGTTCAGCAGTAGGATGGGGTTTTGGTTGATTGGGGTTTTAGTGAGGGGGGCATGTTCAGGGTTGGCTGCTATAGAACTGCAACCTGAATCCTACATTTGAGGTCCTGTCCTTAAAAACACATTTGTTTCATGTTATGATGACATGTCCCTTCCTCTCAGGAAAGAAAGGAAAGAGTGTCTGCCTCTTGTATATGTGCTTTAGCTAGGGAATAGCAGGCTTAGGTGTTCGGTGTTAATGAGATTTTTTTCTGGTTTATCCCTTTGTAAACAAAACAAAAACAAGGGACCAGGGAATGTTGTTTAGAGGAGAGTCTTCCATTGTTGCTATCTCTGCCTTAGCTTCACAGCAAACTTTAGCCTTTGCTGTTACATTGTTCTGGTAAACAAGAAGATTGCAGAGTAGCATATTTCACAGATTTCTTGTATTGTAAACCTCTCCACTTGGAAACAAATCTTCATGAAGATTACAATACAGTGAAGTTCCGTTTCAATCTAATGCTACAACTCTTAAATTGCAGGCTGATGGTTAGTTTTGGCTTATCAGTGTGGACTGTTGCAAAGAGGAGCAGGCCTGACCACGTTCCCACTGTCACCTTTGCCCTGTCACCAGTGGTCTTGCAGCCACGCAAGGAACAGGTTCTGGGAACTGATCCAGCTGAAAGTTACTTGGCAAAAAAAGATCAGCATGATTTGAAAGTGTGGAGGGGTAACGGGGGGAGATGGAGACCATTCTTTCAGTCATTTCACTCTGCTTAAACAGATTCATCTTGTGGTCAGTTAAAATCTCACAATCCTTTTCTGTGAAATGCAGGTCTTAGCTTAGCTTGTGCCTTCTATCCCTGATTAGCATGTTGTGGTGGTATAAAATCTCAAAGTTTTAATAACTCTGGTATTTAGTTGATCAGTGTAAATCAGTGGTGTTATTTACCATTTCTTATGGGAGTTGAATGCACAAATAATTAAATGTAAACAGCTGGTGTTAATAAGGTGGTCAGATCTTCATTGGATCTGTGGTAGCAAATCCTCATTATATAAAAATGTTGATAGTATCTATGATAATGAGGTTTCAAAAGGATTTCTCTATATATCTTACTTTGTGGATCTTATAAATGACAACAGGCCATAGTCAAACAGGTTTATAAAGATTGAGAACAGCTACTGATACGCAGTGAAGGAAAGTGTTGGTGTTTCTTTTCATGTGGAATCGATGCTAAATCCATATGCACTGGGGCATAACTCCTCCGTTAACTGAGGAGGCTGATTGGAAACTTATTAGGGCAAATCAGTCCATAATCTAGGATTTTAGCAGTTTCCTGTGAAATATCTAATACTTCCTGCCAAAGAGAGAGTAGTTGGCAAGATCAGCATTTAGTCCTCAGATTCCTGTTCATCAGTCTGAATGTGTTCTTACAAAATATTTTAAATTCTCTTTAAATATGAATTAGGAAGGATAAAGTGGATTGTGTTTAACTTTACTCAGTCTACTGAGTAGCTTTGAAGAAAGTGTGTAACAGCAGTTTAAAAAATTGCATGAACGGGATTGCCTTTTTGTAGTTGCAGCTAGGATATATTGAGTAATTATTTAAGATTGATGTATTTCATCACTGAAAATGAATTTAACATTAAAATCCTTCTATCAAATATTCTAGTTAGTTTGTACCAATGTAAAAAAGCAAAGTTATTGCAAAATAGTTCAGATCATTTAGATTTAGCCCATGGGCTCTTAAAGTGTTTTATTTATATACAGGCAGTAAAATTTAGTCATTCAGTCAGCATGAGGTTTGAGCTCCTGCATGTTTGACCCTGATTTTTTGAATGGCCTTATACCAAATGGTTCATTAAGGCTTTGTCCAGGTGTGGTGGTTTATTGGCACACAGCCAGAGGAATTTTGAGACCTCAGGGCAAAGTATTTGTATGATAAATCTTCACTCTCTGAGTTTTTATGCTGGAGTGCAGCCTGGAGGATGTGAACTCTGATAATGCTGTCCAACCTGCATCTCCTTACTTTAATGAAGATACTAAACAGATACTACTTATACTGGTACTTAAACTCTAATCTTTTGTTTTGAATGGGCTTCTGATGAAGTGATTCTTATGTGCACAGGACAGCTTGTCCTTTGCTCTCTAGTATTTACTACAGGCCACTGCTGAAAATAGCAAATGGAGCTAGCTGGGCCATAACAGTTCTTATGCTCTGTCTCAGGCATCAGTTTAAACTTTATAAGCTTGGCCTTGACATTTGGGCCAGAAGAAATACTTGTGGGTCATAGGGTCAGTCAAACTGGGAAAATGATTTGGCTGGTTATTTTTCAGCTAGATCAGTTCCTGATTCAAGCCCTTATGTGAGCAAATTTACTGTCAGAAGAAAGGGTGCAAAAACAAGCAGATGTAGTGAAAGGAAAGATGCAGTACTGCTTTTTTTCAGTGGCCATGCTGACAAATGTTGGTTTAGTACTCATTAAACTTAGAGCATTGCTTTGCAGAAAATTTACTGAATATGCTGGTAGCTAAAACTATTTTATAAATCAGATTATACAAATTGCATCTGCTTTTTTCAGTAGACTGGCTTTGAGAATTGTACTTAGTACTCTTTCAAAAAAGAAAAGGCAGAATTGAAATTTCACATACTTACAGCAAGTTAAAGTTACTGTGTAACCATGGGCTAAGTAACAGTTTAATATTATCAAATAGATAATGAGGGAATTAAAAAAAAAAAAATCCAACTACTTTTTTCACACCAGACTAAATAAATAGTTCTACAAATAGATGTCTAACAGACCATATTGTAGAAACCTTGCTTTATTGAACCTTCGTCAGAAAGTTGAATTCTACGCAGTATACTGTTAAGAATGGAAACGTTTCAAAAATTTTGCTGTAAACTCAGGCTGGGTAATCTAAAATACAACTTGTATGGCAGCTTTAATGTTTGAATTACAATAACCCAACTGCTATTCAATGCTAAAATACTTGCTTAAAAGGGCAGTTAAGATCGCTGAGGTAACATATGGACACCCATTAAATCTCTTGAATGGTAAACTATAATCAGTTTAGATGAGTTGACATTGTAACTTTACCAGTGTTGCAAAATTTGCTTATTTCTAAAGTGTGTGAAACTGGGAAAAAAATAGGAAGTTAAAAAAATCTGGTTATGTGTCATAGCTCTTCTGCATGCCAGTTTATGTATGAAATGTTTTACTGTGGGTAATTTTAAGATGCCCTTTGAGCAAAGGGAAGGTTCACACAAAGTTGGTGTTAATATTAACCTACTAAGTTCCTGGTATAAATTGGCCTTTAAACAAAATGCCTGTAGGGATCCAATATTTCATAGAAAAGCAACACCCTTTGGCACCAGGTTGAGAAGCAGTGAAGAAATATAATAGGGTATAACTTCCCTTTGCATGTCAAAGTAATGTCAGTAGTTTTAACAATGAAGTTGGAATATCACTGAAAGTTAACATTGTATTTTATATCCAATTTCAGCTTACTAAGCTGCAAAACATGCACTTGTATTTGTTTGCTTACTGAGCAAAAACTTTTCCATCCAGAGAAGTTTGAAAGTTGTTTTCTTCACTTTTTTCAGTACAGACATTAGCAATATATTAATTGCAGATCATCTTAAACTGAGTTGTCAACCACAGAATGTCAGAAATACACTGGATACTTCAATTAATAGTAACTTCATATTGAAAAACTTGCCTGACACATAGTAGTCTCTGAGCTATACCTTTTACCTAATAAAGATGTGAATTTTTCAGATCCTGGTGCATTCAGAAGAATAAAGGAACTACATGTGTGTGGTGTTTAACTGTACTGCCAGTCAACTTTTTACTTAATGCATTTCCAATAACTTACACTTTCTAATTTTTTTCTAATTTGTCTCTCTAATCATCCATCCACACCCACTTCTACTTTCTCCTGGATTATGTAAAAATTGATGACTCTCACTTGGGAAAGCTTCCTACGCGTTTTGAGCGAACAAATGAATTTTTTTCAAATGGTACTTGAAGGAAGACATGATAACACCTGCTGATTACTAAATTGAAGATACAATGAGAACTTCTTTCAGATATTTTTCAATTTAACTACCATTTTGCTAAGTTTTTTTTTACCTAGAATTTTATTTTAAAAAAAAATTAAGTTTCTCCTTAAGTTCAAGCTTTGCTGCTGTTGGGATGTGTGGCCTTAATAGGAGAGCTGCTATTGGAAGTGCTTGCAATATACGTGCAGCATTACTTCTTTGTAAGCTGTAGAAGTAAAAATATCTTTCTTATGGTTGTGCTAGTGAATATTTTAAATCATTCACTTGCTTAATATTACCCTGCTGTTTCTGTAAAACCAGAGATGCTTGAAAAATATGGGCTTGACTAATGAAAATCCTTCTGCATGTTTTCTTTGGGCTTACAAATCATGACAGCTAAACACACATTTTTTTAGCCCAGAGTATTCAAACTCTTAAACAAGCTCAATATGGGATTAAATTGTGTAAATGTTACAGTTATGTCAATCAATGCAACTGAAATAACCTGTTCTTCAGCCTTTGCCACCTTACACAGTTCATATGGACTCAAAGTTACTTTCTTCAGCTGTGCTCCAATATGAACCTGACCATCATATCTGATTTCACTCTGCATAAATGTTTGTTGAAGTCCACAATATGATTGTTAGAACCTTGAATATTTTCTAATTAATTATGAAACACAAATTTTGCTCCCACTGCACAGAAAATCAGTGATGCTGATGCTTTGTAGAGTCTGGGTGTCTTGTGTTGGTGTTCTACAAGAGTCTTTAATTTTTGGATAAAAGTGCTCTCATAACATAAAAAGCTGACAAGGAAAATTTAGCAATCCATAATAGATATTTTCAGCTATGGTAGAGTACCAGCAATCCCTGGGTACATATACAAATGTAATAATCTCAAGGAAAAAAAGTGGTAAGAGTGGTACAGCTCACATCGTGTTCTAGCTTAACAACTTTCAGTCATATGTTGCCTTAGCCTTTCTGACTCACCATGCTTCAGGACTTCTTTTCTAGGCTTGTTTGGTGTGATGGTCATGCCAAGACCCAGCTGATCTGCTAGGTCCAAACTGGAGTTAGAGATGTTGCTCTGCAGGAGCACCTGCAGTTGGAAGTTCCTGTAGCAAATAGTTGTTTTCATTGGGAGTTTCCTAGAATCTACTTTTAAAAGTTGGTCTTTCTGTTTCTTATTTTTCTCACACTTCTACTTATTACTACAAGACATATGGGAAAAATTCCAGGTCCGTCATTCAGGATCTCTGGAGACCACTAGGCATTCTCCTTTTGTTTTGCTATTCACTAGAACATTCCCGCTTGCTGCTGTTCTTCACTGCACGGATGGACACACCTGTGTATTCCAGAAAGAACAAGCCCAGCTCTGCTATATAACTTTACAACTACAGCAGTTATTAGGAGAAAAAAGTTTAGAAACAGCTTTTTACCCCATCCTTCTTTGGTTTGTATGGGGAGGGAGGGAAAGGAGCCATTGTCTTTATGCTCTTCTAGAGAAAAAACTAATAATTTGCCTAATGTGCCAAGTCCATCAAGCCCCAAGATTCAGTCATTTTGTTGAATAACTTGACAGCTAAAGTGCCTATTGGTGCTTTCAGAAGTGTCACTCACTGGGTGTGAAGAGCCAGGAAGATCCTGTAAGGTAGGATTTCACTTGAGGTTGTTCTGCCTGATATACCAAAGGGATGAGAGTAGCTTTTCTATCAGCAAGCAGCTGGAAAAAATTCCAGCAGTCTCACTGGTGTTACTGTATGTAACCTTTTTTTCTTGTAGTAGGGTAATAAGCAAACTTTCTGTGATGTCTTTGTTATTAGTCAAATACTGTGTAAAGCTGTAATACATTGTAAAGTGACCAGCCATTCAGCTGCTGGCTAAAAATGCTTTAATTATCACCCAGCTCAAAATGCTGACTGGTCTGCTAAAGTCCAGTAAATAACTGGTGCTTAAATAGTCTACTCCTTTTTAGTATGTCTTGTGTCCGGTAAAAGATCTAGTCTGTTTCAAACTGTTTTTTGTCGTTTGCCTCACTGTAATGATATTTCATGCTGTGAAACCTGACTCACTTGGATGGCATTACAGGGAATCACTAAAACCCTGGGTAAGATTTGAGTTGAGAACATACACATTTAGAATTCCAAAATACTCATTTTAGAATGCTGTCATCATTATTTTGTATTCACCAAAAAGCCTTTTTTCACTTAATGATGCTAAAGGAGAGGGTTTTGATAGTAGTGCAAAAGTCTGTTCAAAAGAGCAGTATTTTCATCCCAAATTTGGCATTCGAGAATTAGTAAGTGACTTGGCTTTGGTCCCACTCATGACCCCTCAGTATTGCACTTATCTGCATGCCTTTGACTAAGATTCAAATTAATCTTAAAATATTAATTAACTATCTCAACTTCTTTGAGAACTGGGTGACCTTGACGCAGAACAATTCATAATTTAAGTTCTTTTAAATTCTAATGCAACTATGATGAAGATTTTGAATGACATCTTCACTATTTAGTATTTGTTGAAGACGCGGATATCCTCTAAGTTACGCAGTCTAAATGTTATTTTTTTGAATTTACAGAAGTACGAGACTTCATTAACTCTCGCTAACAATTTAGAGTTATCTTAGGGAAGAATCTTAATGACGCTAATCCGTTTCATTGTGATGACAGTTCTCGTTCATCAGTGATGTAGCAGACATCCTGCATCTGTGATCTAGAGGTCTGACCTAGTTGGAATGTTTTGGTATACGCCAAGATATCCCCAAAGAAGCTTTTTATGGGGAATACTGACTTTACTCCTATACCTAGCATCAGGAGGGAGGGGAGAGAGTGGAGGAGAGGCAGAAAAGATACTTGCCAGAAGATCCTGATGTCTGCGCAGCTTTTTCTGTAGCTGATGGGGAAAAAAAAAAGGCTTTGCTGTCTTTCTATGCTGTACAAAAGCAAGAGGTCTCTCCCACTTTCTGTCTCCCTTTCAGCAGCTCTAGTAATGACATTCAAGTTAAGATTTTCCCTAGCAGTAGCTTTTTTCTTTATTTTTTTTTAACTGCAGTTCAAAATTTTAAGCAATAGCTATGTTTGCAGCTCAGTTGCAGTAGACCAATTTTAGCAGCCGGGAAAGTAATCTTCAGCAGAAACATTAATGATAGTCCAACTCTGAATAATTCAATTTATAATTGAAAAGCTACTTTCCATATGCAAGGCTGGAGAACTTTTATAACAATGAGACCTCGCATATTGTGAAAATGTGCGGCATTTGGTCTTGAACTATGTTTGGTGTACCATTTGGTAATGGAGATTTGTAAGGCATCGTATGCTGATTGACTTCAGTATTGCTTTCATTGATTTTCTGTACAGGTATCTTTTCTGTAATTTTTTCAAATAGCTATCACTTATGTCAGCTGAGCTTTCTGGTACAGTCATGAATGGCAAGAGAGGTCTAGAACATTTCAGAGTTCTTAAAGTGTGGGGTTTTTTTACTTTTTTTTAATTCTTGGTTTTACAGTAATTGTAATCCTTTTTATTGCTGTCATTCTTCAGAGCTGTTAAATGCTTGTTTAAATCAAATAATTGTTGACTCTATTTGAGTAGGTATGAAAACAAAAGAGGCTAGGCACACGGAAATCATACCTGATATGCTGAATTTCAAAGGTGACATGCTGGCCATACTGCCATGCTGTCCGAGATGGACTGAAGTAACTAAGCTGGATACCCTGGTGTTGAAGTGGGCTTTATATTGTGGCTTTCTGTTTCTATTAAACAATAAATGTTCTTTTTACAGTATTTAACTTATTTTGAAGTACTTTTGTAATTGTACATATAGCTTAGACCTGCTTTACGAAAAGGCTTTGTTTTCTACATTCTGTGAATCTGGTAACATAAAACATGCGCAGTTACTGGTTTAGTCTGAAAATTTGTTGTGTGTCTTTATGCACTTAAACTCCCTACTAAGTAGATGAACCTCTCAAAACATTAGTGGTCATTTTAGGACTGTTTTAGTGATCATTAAATAGGATTGACTGAGTGGCTTCTGTGAGACTTAAGATAGAATGTGATTTTTTCCCAAGGTTCTCTTACTATAATGAATTCTAGGCTGTCTTGAATTTAAAAAAAAAAAAAAAAAAAAAAAAAGTTATTCCCATTGTGTGCTTTGTGGCCATTCTTCCATAATCCTCTATCTATTGTACTTTCTTTTAAAATATGTATCTTGAAAAAATAACTTGCCGTTCAATGCCAGACAAGAGACTTAACCCATGAATCAACCCTCAGTTTTAAACCTGTTTCACTGAAAAAACCTAAGCTGTTCCATGCTGGTGCGTTTAAGTCAAATGTTTTTATCTTGCGGAGAGCTGGGAGCCAGGGACATGAGTTCTTTCTCAATTTTGGCTTCATTTATCTTCTCTGTATGAAATTAATGTTGAAAAATACTTGAGAGGATTGATCTGTGGGTTAAATCCATAAAATGCAAGAGATTTAACTAGAGTAACTTAGAATATATTGAGCCCTCGGGGGGAAAAAGCATTTAGTGTTTCACTCCAAAGTTTGTCTAGAAAACAGCTGGTATAATGGCATCAGGGTAAGACTGCCCAGCTGAGGCACAGGGATTCCTACCCGTACCATTGTACGTTGTATTAATGCTTTAGAACTTTATTCTTTGGCTTACAAACTTTAGTAGATGTAGCCATGTTCTTGAAAAGTCATATTCTTAAAATCAAATGCAATAGACTTGAGTGAAAATATTAAAGTGGACTTCATATTTATTCATACCATCAGCCAGTGTTTTCTCTTCTTCCTAAATCTTGTTTTGTCTGGATTCATGTAGCAACTTTGTGATGGCTTGTGGTTTTATTTCATTACCTCTTTACCCATTTTCTCTTTTCTAATATCCTGGTTTTGAATTATGTTAGAACATGGCACTGCATGCCAATACTCAAACCTTTTATAAATGCAGGTAGGAAGGTTATTTTGGATAAACAGGAAACCAAGTGAAACAAAAATGGTGTGTAATTTCCCAAACCAAAAAATTTTGCTGGAATGAAAATATATATATATATATATATATATATCAACCCTGGGTAAACACTAATCTGCTTTTAAAATCTGTATGCTATACTGTTTAAGACAAAGGTACTTGACCTACTTTGTCAGAGTATAAACTAGCCAAGGTGTAGCTGCTTGTCATCCTGCTTAGCTGCTTTCTGTTATCTGAGCTAGCTTAAGTGTTTGCAGCTATGTATATGGATAATCAATGGCAAATTGCTAAGGATGAGGGCTGCCTGCTCACTTATGTTCTTCTAGAATAACAAGCTTAGCAAGTTTAACTTTCGAAGGTCGGGGAAAGAAATCTCTGAACAGTCACAAATGCCACCCTAGAGATGTTAATGGAAAAGAGGACATTAGCTGCAAGCGTTCTGGCTGGGTTTGCCAAGTGTTGTAAGGCTGCAGAGATTGATTTTTAAATAAATACTAGAGGATGAGACCCTCTAACTGTATCTAGATCTTTAATAAAAACAATGATAAACCTGGAGACCCTATCACCTGCTGTTTCAAAGATAAGGGGTTTTTTTAATAGAGTTGCTAGCAGGACCATGGGAATTGTCAGCTGTTAAATGACAACAGAGTATGTTTTGTGGGTTTAACAGTAAGCCAAAACAGTGTAAAAATAATAGTGTCCCCAAGTGTGAAGATGCTGTAGACTTAGCCTATGAATAGGTTTACACCCACCAGTCAGTTGTTAAGTTGTCTTTTGGTTAATATAGCTAAGGGTTGGAATGAGTCTGACAGTCTGTGCAAATGGAGTTTAGGTTTTGTGAATGTCTCGCATGGAGGCAGGCAGAAAAAAAGGCTCATTTTCCAGCAATAGACCCCCCCTCTCTTCCTAAGAGAGATGAGAGGGACTTTGACTTCTTAACTAGGAAAAGTAGGGAAGAAATACTCACACCTCAAGCAGAGTATCACCTAGATTCTGGCTTGTGAGAAGCATGGGAAGCACAATTGCTCCGTGCCGTGGTTCTGGCTCTTTCCAAAAAGAAAAGACTATGAACCTGAAGGGACTGTGTTCGTGCTGTGCAGTCTGCCCTGGTCCCCGGGTGATGCTGCCTGCTCAGCTTTCCGCTGGTTACTGCCAGCAGTTTGAAAGAGGGGGGAAAGCGCTAAGTACCCTGTTCACATACCACTGAGAGTAGCTTTTTGCCAGTTTTGGAAAACAGTCTGCTGGCTTGCTGTCACTGTCCTAAAATATGGAATGTTTCATCATGGCAAAATCATTGATCTTAGGAAGTAACTCATATGAAAGAGAAACAGAATAATATATTAAGTGTTAATTCTCACATGTACATGTTCATAGTCTTTGTACTAAGTGCTATCAGTATGTAGCCATAGCTTTTTTTTAAACTGCATGCTCTGTGTACAGTAGGAAAATGAATATTCTGAGGCTCCTATGGGAAGCTACTGGTTTTTGAGTAAACATGGAGGTATAATCTGTTTTTTCTTCAGTTATCACTGACTTACTCTGTTGCAGAATTTGAAGTAAAGTAAGGTGAAATCAAAATCTAGTTCTTGATAGTCTTTAAGGTACTACCCTTAATCAATAAGACATGGGAAAATGTAGATTTTTTTTTTAATCAAAGCAGATTATGTAACAATATCAACATTTTTACCAAAAATTCTGGCTTCAACCAAACAAGCAATCCAGTAGTAACCAAGTAATGCCCTGTTATTGTGCGAGTTATCTGATACATTGAACACTGAAGCAGCAACAACTGAGCAAGGTCAGAACTCAGTCTTAAATGATTTAGTTTTATTCTAGACACCAGTTATCCTGGGAAATGTGTTATCCTAAGATAGTAAATATGAAATTAAAATACCTCAGTGTTATTTTCTGGAAATACTGAACTTCTGTCCGGTGCGTTACTAGGTGAGGAATTAGCTCAGTCTGCACTGATACAGGTGCTGGCACAGAACTCTCTGCAGGCTCTAGAAATGGTGATTGCTAAAAAGCTTTATCTGAAGCCTTGTGTTTACTGTGGCTAGATTTAGAAACCATATTCAGGAATGATGTAGGGAAATTTGTTGTTGTCCTCTGGAGCCTCCTTTCCTCAGAGGAAATCATGAAGTTACGGGATTTAAGCCAGGAAAGAAGACTGTGAGATACATTATCTTCCATTATCATTTAGAGAAGGATAGAGAATAGTGTGTCTTCCCTTCAAGAAAGAGGAAGAAATATTAGCTCTGAGGAGATTTAGAGTAAGTGTTAGGAAAACTTCTGTTTGAAATACTGAAATGGATTTCATGAGGGTCTTCAGAAATTTCTTACTGAGAAAATAAGTACATACTGTAGTTGGTGCAAGCATTTATTCTTGATCCTGTCTCTGTAAAGGGTGATGGACTGGATTTTTTGGGGGTCCCTGCCAGCCTTGCATTTGTTGGATGCAGTTTTTACAGTTTGGAGTCTCCTCAAATATAAGCTGGCATCCTGCTTCAGTTCAGCTGCTTGCATTGATGCTTACAAGTAGCACATTAATGTGCTTCTGCATAGCCATAAAAACTGGGACTTTGTTTTCCTACTGTAGCTTTTATGTAATACATGGGGTTTCATGATTACCATTGTTTAAAACTTGGTGATTACTTAAAATGGTTAATAGTTGGAAGTAATGGCTAGAGACTTTTTTTGCTTTTCTTTCCTGCCTTGTCCCTTTTGGGTGGGGGAGAATTAAAGGAAGATTTCTCACCTCATTTTTCAGTATTATAAAAGGGTCAACAGTCCAGACAGATAATCCTGTTACTATAATGCATGTTTAAATGACTGAGAAAAGACCTGTTTAAAAATAGCTCTCAGAGGATCAGGTTATCTAATAGACTTCCTAATTTAGTTAAACTAATGGTGAAAGAGTAGTCAATGTAAAACACATCTGCATTATTCTGTATTTGAAATAGTTCACTAATCCTACACACGGCTAATTTAATTAATATATGGATAATTAACAGCATAACTGAATTAACATTTAGGTTAGAATTTGTAGTTTTGGTTGTGCACCAATGGGAAAAGTAAGATGAGAGGAGAGGAAAAAGAGGGGGGAGGAACAGAGCCTTCTTAGAAGTTACGTGATCTGTATAAAGTTTTATTTTGAAACTAGTGGCCTGCACTGAAGCGACAGGGTGATGGTGGGTGGGAAGGGTACCCCAGCCAAAAGGAGGCACCGTTCACAGCTCCCCCGGCTGCTCCCGCTCCCACGCCCCCTCGGAAGCCCGGCTGCTGCAGCCGTCCGGGCCGGGCTGCCCCGGGCGCGGCCAGGCGCTCGTGGGCAGCAGCAGGCTGGGAGCGCCGCACCAGGTGCTGTTCCGCTTGCTGGGGAGGAGGAGGCCCTAGGCGACTTGGCAGTTAGGGCCTGAGGCCTGTTATCCACCTGCTTTGTGTTCAGGCCAAACTTGGAAGTGACTCGCCGCTCTGTAATGGAGTCCCCATAGTGCTACTGCACTTGCATATGTGGGAGTTAGCATATGGGAGTCTTGCATTGACTTGTATTTTTCAGCAATTTCTAGGTAGTTTTAAGCAGTTGAGTGTTAGAAATAACAATTCTTCTATCGTTTTATTTGAAATGTACATCAATACAACCAGAAAAATCTAATTTAGGGTAACAACTTTGCATTTCTGATAGAGAAAAGCTATATAAATTGAGTTAATTTTTTCCTGAGAAGTCACTTTTAAGTACCATAATAGATGTTCTTGCTGAGATTAGCAGATGCATCAGTTCAGAGACAGAATTATAGATGTCTTCAACAGATACTAGAGAAGGGAGCAGAGCTATTCTACAGTATTCCTAGAAGATAGGAATCTTGGGGTCAATGAACAGGCAGAAATTTTTATTTAAACCAGTTTTTACAAAACCTAATTGCTGCAGTGTGCATGATAATTGCATCTGTCTGTATGTGGATTATCAGTTTAACTGGTACTGAGATATGGCTTAAATGTCCATGCAGCAGGTTTATCAACCTGTTTAAAATACTACAGTTGCTTGCTGGTGTACAGTGTAGGTGAATCATAATGAAAAACATACTGACTTAATTATTCTAAATGCAGATAATTTGATATTTCGCTACGTCACTGCCCCTGACACTTCATCATCCAGTTAAATCCATTCCTAAAACACTGTCAAGCTCCTTTTAGTTCAGGGTTTGTGTCTTTGAAACTTGTTACAGGTTTGTTTTTGTTGTGCAGTGAAGTGTCATTTACAAACAAAACGTGCTGGAAGCTGAATGCGTAGTACTAAATCTACTTGGTTTAGTAGCTGAAGGAAGAGCTTATTTACGACACAGTTGATGAGGGACTTGCTCATTTTGCAGACCGTTTACGTTTGTATCCTCTGTACTTTGCTTTGCTGCTTGCCCAGATACATTCCTTTTTCCTGGATGTCACCTTCTTTCTTAACTTATAAGACACCGCTGGGTGCCACGCTATTTTCTTCTTTTTAACCTGTGCAGAATACATGATTATATCATGCCCTTGATGTATTTGGCAGTAATGTCTCGGGTTTTGGCGTGGCCTGTATCAAGGCTGTAGGCTTTGACCTCTGGAGCAGAGGACTTCCTTGAGAGAGCGTGACAGCAGAAAGTAAGGAGCATGGCATTTTTCAGGTGTGTTCTCAGCATGCTGTAACATGCAAAGGATGACACGACCTTGGGGAGAGCTAACAAAATTCCTTGTTGAGAGGAGCTGTGCTAAACCTTTAAATGTATCACAGCAGTCATTGGGTGTTGCAGATTTTCCTAGTTGAGCAGACCAGGATCAGTTGCCATCTAACTTCAAGCCAGATGTACTTGAAGAGGTTCTGAGCCATCCCGAGTAACTTTGAAGAACTCGGTCACAGGAGAAGCTCAAGCTAGAATGGAGTTCAAATCTTTTTAACACACTGAGCAGTGTATTGCAACTGAAGGGAGAAGAACCTAAAGCACTAGGGAATTAAGTTCTTTGTTCAGTTTGGTTGTCAGGCTGATATTAATTCTTCTTTTCTGCCTCTTCATTGATAACTTTTGCCCAGAAGAGCCATATAAGACAGTTTAAATTCTTGTTTTGTCTATAAATATGCATTGCAAAATCTTGCAGCATTCTATCCTAGAATATTTTCCTGGGATGCTTGTTCGTGTTGTTTCCTTATTGTGATGAGTCTCTCTTAGTGTTACCAGAAGATCGTTTTATAGAACTGACTAAGAGACTAACTTAGGAGGAGAACAACTTTTATTTTTGCTGCTGCTTGATATAATAAATAGTAGATATTTGTTGTAAAATGCAGCTTTCTGTCTGGGTGCAGATAATTCTTAACCTGTTGCTGGTGTGGGTTCTTGAGCCACAGTAATATTCAAAAGACTATCTGTAGCGAATTGTTTCTTCATTTTACAGGAGAATCTGCCCTGTTATAGCTCCTATATGGATGTTATATAATACAAGTACTGGCTGGCTGGGCTGTAAGGCCGAGAATCATGGGGAATTGCTAAAAACTAACCTTCCCCCTCTACTTGTTGCCACATCTGAGAATCTCATAGCCTTTTAGTAGGTACCTCCAAATATTTACGGCACCACCAGCTGAGAGTGCTTATCATTTTGAAGCTTCGTTAGCACTGTGCCAACAGTAATAAAGGTACTTTGATGGTGGAATAACATTTTCATTACAGAGTAGTCAACGTGGGTCACTAAAGCCCTGATCCTGTTTCAGGTACAGGCATGTTCTTTTCTTTGATCTTGAATTTTGTGTTTTAAGATACAGTTGTTTCAAAATATTTATAACTGCAGTTGTGTTACACTATGTAATCTGCAAGCAAAGACTGAAGATATATTTTATATATGCTTCAGTTATACTGGAAAGTAATCGGATTTCATTGACTTGACACTGTGGCCTTTAATCGTTTATTTTTTCTGTTGGCACAAATGGACACCAGTTTTCACTGTAAAAAGTCAGCTCCACCATAAATGTTAATAATACTGTATATACTGTGAAGTTCATCATATTTTGTTTGATGAAAGCTCTGAGTAGGGGAAAGTCAAACAAGTGGTAGAGCTTCTTTTTAAGTAGCAAACTGGTGATGTAACTGCAGCATTCCCTTACTTTCATGGTTGTGCAGAAAGAGGACAACATGGGAGAAATGTGAGAGGAAAACTGGAATGACTAAAGTTTCAACAACTTTGAATTCTGTATTTGAGCGAAGTGTTTATACAGAATTTAAGACGATAGCAAATGAAATTTTGAAGTTAATGGTTCTCACAGGTACGAAATAATGTCAGGCATTTTTAAAACACTTCTTTTTTTAGTAAAACCTATTGCTTGACTTGACTGTACTAAACTTCCATTTTTGCATGTATGTAGTATAGGTAAGATATATAAAATGTGTATATGATATATAAAATGTGTATTTCGTACAAAGATTAGTAGTAGTATTTGTGTCAAAAATTAGTCACTTGAACAGATTAGGCAGTTATTTACATAGTTAGACATATTTACATATTTACTCTGCCAGTTTGATAAGTGTTTTGTTTATTGGAAGTGTTGTCCATCTTATTTTTTAAGTTTGAGATGAACCACATTCACTTACATTGTATTTAAATATAGAAAATGAAGGTAAAATAAGCTGATAGTTGTTCTAATCTCTTCTGCTTCACAGGGCTGTCTCACTGATACGGTGGTTTTTTTTTTCCTTAAGTTCCATCTGTATCTTATGGAGAGATGGGAATGACGTAATATTTTTAAAATAATGTAATATTTTAAGTTAGCATTTTCAATTTATGAATTTAAGTCTAATCATGTCTTTTGGCTTAAATCTTGTAAATTTAGCTACTTGTATTAAAAGCATCTATATAATCTTGTTTAAGGAAATCTTTTAGGCTATTGTTAATTGCACAGTATAGACATTTTCTGTAGATAAATTTTACAGGGCCTGCAAATCATTTGCACTAAAATGTTGGTTAGAAGTACTTTATTTGGTGCTTTTGTAGTTGAAACTCAGTCAGTTGACCATCTCTTATTTTTTTTGTTTTTTTTCCACTTTAGACACTTCAATCTTCGAATGAAGAGAGATACATCCCTTTTTAGTGATGATTTTAAAGTAGAAACATCAAACAAAGTAATTGATTATGATACCTCCCATATTTACTCTGGACACATTTATGGTAAGTACGACACTAGAATGGGTTAAAGCACGGTCATTTTAAGCAGGCATTTTTAAACAATATAGGCAGAAAATGTAAATCCATATGATTAGGTTATCTTCACATTAAATTTTAATAATGCCTCTAAGTGCATTTAAATTCTTTCTGTTCTTATCCTCAAATAAGAGTTAGTTCATGAATGAGTATTTTACCTAATAATTTTTATATAACCATAGAACTTGAAGTTCAACTCTGTTCATGAGCATACTCTATACAGAAGTCTGTATTAAAAAAAAAAAAACTGTCTATATTTAAAAAAAAAAAATCCATGCACTGTTTTTAGTTTAAAGGAATTGAAGGACTGTAGCACTACAATCATTAAGAGTAATATACCTGATTTCATTAAAAGCAAAATATAAAACTGTTTAAAAAGGAAGAAGAATTATGGGGTTAAAAAAGATGAAAAGGGGAGGAAGATTAAGAATTTCTCTCTGTCCCCATCTCTGTAGTCTGTCTAGGGTCTGAAAGAAGTCTAACTGCTTCTTGAAGATCACTGTTAGTAATGTCCTGTAGTCTTGCAGTGACTGTTTTTAACTTTTGAAAGAAGTATGTAAGCTTAGCACTTCATATACATCTAAGATCAATTTATCTGCTGGTTTATGTAGGTCAGAGGGCTTTTGAGGGTGTGATTCTTTGAAATCATTTCATAAAACCTTATGGTTGTTTCTTTATTAATGAGGGATGGGATCGAAAGTTCCACATGAAACTAGTCACTGGACTTGCTCTAAATTTTCTTTTAAATCCCTCTTTTATCTTTCTTATTCAACTCAACTTTGTGCTTGTCATGAAGATCATGACCAAAATAAGAGATTCCAGTAAAGAAACTGTGTTTTGGTTTTGGTTCTTGATGATTTTCATTCAGACCAAGAGTCTTTCTTCCAAATACTCTGAAATTCCCAAAGATATATGGTCTACCTTTAACTTCAGGATATTAATGCATGTTCTAGCAGAATACAATCTGAAGTAAATCTGGGATCAGTTAGGAATATCTTAAAATTAGAGCTCTCTACAAAGCCTGTTCGTGTATCTGAGTGGAGTCTGTAAAGACATGTATGCTGACTGGCATATTTTCAAGATACCTCTTCCATATTTCAGTACTGTTTATGAGCTTTATATAATTCTTGGTAACTATTAATTATAAATTAATGCTGGTAATGATAAAAATGAGTACAACTCTGATAATTTCACATTGTCTGATTTTGAACTATCCTCAGTGGAGGTTTGAGTATAAACATTTCTTTTGGTAATCTTTGGTTCTTTTATGGAAAAGGCTTTTTGGGGATGCTGCATGTTGTAGCTGCTAATGACTAAGCTTTGAGAATTGTACTCTTCCAGATTATGAATGTTTTGAATATATATTCACTTCTTCCCACATATAAACCTAGCTACAATTTTAACAGACTTACATTTGAAGAAAAAATGTCGGGGTGTCTTGAATGTCGGGGAATTTTTTCTTCAGGAAGCTTTTAAAATTCAATATACACACTGAATTTTTTTTTTTTTTTTTTACAATTGTATGAGCAGATGCATAAGGCAACATTTTAGTTATAAAATTACATACTATATATGCGACAGTTTTAAAATGTGGAGTTGAATTCTTCATTATATGCTTTTTCAACATGCCATTTATGCGTCTGATTTGCATTGAAGTCTTAGGAATCTATTGAACTTAGCAACTATGATTTTGGGGCAACTGCATGTCTTATTGAATATTCTTAGTCTTAAAAACTCAAATATAAATGTTCTGCAAAATCGTCTTAATGCTTGTTAAGATGATCAAGAGTCTTACCGTTGTATAATTCATGTAGTTTTTAGCTGTTAGGAACTGCCACACAATCAGGATAATTATGTGAGTCTCATGCATCAGTCTTGCTGATTTACAATTGGGTTGTTTTTTGTGTGTGTATGCTTGAAATTTACACAGGACTGAAAGGTATTAAAAAAAAATTAATGTGCATTTTTCCTTAATAGGTGAGCAGGGAAGTCTTAGTCATGGATCTGTTATTGATGGAAGATTTGAAGGATTCATCCAAACTCGCAGTGGGACCTTTTATATTGAGCCAGCAGAAAGATATATTAAGGACAAAACTCTACCATTTCATTCTGTCATTTATCATGAAGACGATATCAGTGAGTATTTCCATTTTGTGCTACAGATGAAATAATTTTTTTATTAAATGTCAAAAACTAAGTCATTTGTAAACATCAAATGAAACTTCAGCTTGCATATGACAGTGTGAATCATGTTGTCCTGAAGTGATTCATACATAGTTATGGTGTGAAAGAGATGTATGGCATACTTGAGTGTGGTTTTTTTTATTCTGCCATTTAAATCTTTGGCAGTCAGGTTAGTGTATAAGTGGTATATTTTCTGCTCAGTGGATACCTGTTGCCTTTGAAAATGCTTTCTTAAAATGTTGTGTAATGACTGCTCTTGTGATCTGAAAAATATAGGATAATTAAAATTCAAGTCAGTACGTGTTTACCTACGTCTAGTGAAGGATAAAGGTATTTGTGGAAAACAGAAGCTTCCCCTACATTTTTTAGATCCCATATTCCTTCAAACAGATATTTAGAAGATGCAGTGGTTCCTTGTATTACACAGTTCTGATGGGAGTTTTAGCTGATGGAAATGTACGGGGAATACTACTTGAAGTTGAAAAGTGTAATCCCAGGAAGTCTAGCTTTGGAGGTGAAATGCCCAGAAGGATGAGGAAGTATCATGACAGGCTTCTACCTTTCCAGAACTGATGTGTCAGAATTTGCCTGCACTCCAGCTGCCTTTTTGTGTAAGATCAGTCTTCAGCTGTAACAAATTACAGTTTTATTTGGTGCTTCAGTAACTTTAGTGCAGTATTTTTGAGGTTAAGTGTAAGATTGTGATTCCAAGTCTCAGCCCTTCCAAGTAGATGTTGGCAGAGAGCCACTTTAAGACTACATTTTGATTATTAAAGCTAGCAACTTGTGTGTTGAAAACTAACTTTGAGCAGGATTTTAGTCTTGTTTAAAAATCAGTTTAACTTCATTTAAAACTTGTTCTGTCAGGCCGTTGTGCTAATCCTAGACAACTTGAACTTGTGCTAATCCTAGACAACTTGAACTTGCAGTCTCATGCAGTTGGATGAAAAGTCTTGGGTTAGAGCACTCTAGAGATCACTTGAACTGCTATCATGATGATATATGAATAAATTGCTTCTAAGTATGTTGTATTTGAAACTATACTGTGAAAAGGAGTATCAAAAAATAGGAAGATAGATAGCTGTGGTTGTGGTTTTGTCTTGTTTCATCATTTTCTTTGCTCAGTAAACCAGTGAAAAATGCAGGGTTTTTGGATTATACTCTTTCTGGTTACTGCTCCTGTGTGAGTGCAAATGAAAAGAAATGATCTTTCGCTGCTAAAAGCTCAGCAACTTCTGTCTATTTTTCTAATTGAATAAAGCTTCTGGAATACAGCCGTATTTTATGCGCAATGGCTGTATGCGTGCTGTTTTCAAGTATGTTAAAATTTCTGTGAACCACAAGGTGGGCTTGCCCTTTCTGTTACTCCCTTCCGTAAATATGATGACTTATCAAAATCAAATATACAGAAGTGGCATAATTTTGAAGAGCTTGTGAATGACTGCAATCTACTGAATTTTATGTTTGTTGTGATCTACATTAGTTTTCTGACTGACTAAATGTGTATCTTCCTGCTGCCCACAAGACCCACATCTGAGAGTGAAATAGCTTCATAGGGTAGCATTACGTATACTGCTTTTGGCTCTTGTGGAGAAGTTGCATCCTACATTTAATTTTCAGTCAAACAAAACTTTCTGGGCGAAAATCTGAGAAGGCAGTTTGCCTTGCCAGCTGTTTTTAGAGTATTATGGGGTTTGCTGCTGTAATAGGGGAAGAGTGGGGATAACTAATACAGAATTACGGAACCTGGAGTGGAAGCGTGAGATATGTGGGTCTTCTTGATAACAGCATTTCTATAAATAAGCTACTTAATTCTTTTGCTGTTTCATAGGTCTCAAGGAACAGCTGAATTCACTGCTTGTTAGTGGGCATATAAGGCTGCCACTTACATAGCACTTCTGTAAATAAATCTCCATCTGCTTTACAGAAGGTGTTGTAGAAACAGGAAGAGGAAGGTAAAGGGACATAAGGCAGCAAGGTGACTTGCCGAGTGCCCCGAGGGCAAGGCCAGGAAGATTGTCTGATATCCCAGCTGCTTCTGCTGTAAATAGTGGGCGACTGAAAAGTGAATTGGAAATGACTGAGTGTGCAGATATGCTGAATTTGACACTCTCTTCACTGCTATCAACTAATGAAAGAAATAGAACTGTACCTTAAAGGAACGAATGTTTGATTTTATGAAAGTCGTGTTGTAGAAGTGATCTTTGTCAGAGGAGTTAATGGATGACTTGAGCAAAAGCTAATAGTGAATTTGGTTCATGTTAACATCTTATTAAAGTGAATGGGAGCAGAATGTTTTCTAATTACTTACTCAGATGATGGAATTATCTTATGCTATCTTACACTGTTTTTCCTCTTTAATCTTGGGCATCAAATCTATTGGTTAGAAACAAGATCAGAGTTTCAGGGAGGATTGTCTAAATCTATTCCTAAGAGCCATATTTACTGTTAAGCAACAGAAAGTAGGGCTTCCAAATCACCAAGTGAGTGAATATTGCTGCTTGCTCAGCATGGTGGAAAATTGCCCCTCCTGAAGCTAATTTTAAGCAGCACCGTTTGAAAACGTGCCGCTTGTGTTGATGCAGGGACTGAGGTGACTACATTCTGCCTGTACAGTTTGATTTCTTTTCATTGGCATCCTAGATGCCTCTAGGATTTCTGTGGTCTAAAATATCTTAAATACACAACTGCTTCTATCATTTTCTGAATTGTGCTTTTGAGACTACACTTTTTCTTTTGTGCATGCTATTTTTATATTAAACTACAGTTTAAAAAAACAAAAAAACCCTAGGCTTTACAGTAGCTTTGAAAATAAAAACAGACAAACCTAAAAATCTGCTCTTTGTTATTTGTTTAATCTAAAGCTAACTCACGTAAAATAGAAGCAAACTGAACTATTATTTTAAATGGGAGAAGAGCAACAAAAAATGCTTGCATTGCTAATTCAGGAGAGATTGTGGAGGAGGAGAAGTCTTTGCTTTAATTTGGGATGTTTTTTGGTCACCCATGTTTCAGCCTTTTGAAACAATATGCTTTTTAGTGCCTTTCAGAAATCACAATGCAACATATGATTAGCATCTCAATGAGGTCTTATTCAGTAGTTAAACAAAAGGTTTTTTTGTAAATGGGGATTATATTGTCAAGTTTATAAGGCAGCTTTTGTCTGTTACAGTGGATGTGGTGACCCGTGGAAGGCAGCCTTCTATTCATGACTTTAAAACATAGCATGAATGATTTTGGATTCCTAACTGCTCCTGATGGAACTGTTTTATAATTTAGTGCTAGTAAGATGCAAACTGCTATTTTCATTAATAGATTTATTTTGGAAGCTTTTGCTTTAAGGGTCAGGTTATCACTGGAACTCTGTTTAATCCATTTAAGTCATATATTCTTCAAATGTATCCCTGAATTTAGATTATGAAATACAAAATTGTTTGCATTTTCCTTAAATCAACAATAGACAGGAAAATCCTGTTCAGAACTTAAATGATCACTTTCATTTTCCCTAATTGTCTTTGTGATCGTGGAGGAACTGTACAACTAAGAACAGAAGTAAAGGATTTTCTACTTTTGCTAAGTGCTATCGGCTGAATGGACCAACCATTGCAAACTGTTAGTGAGAACTTATTTCATATTGTGGTTGCCAATTTCATAATGAAAGTCTACTTGGCTGCTGTCATGACAGCACAGTGTGACTGACCGTGGTCTTTTTTTAGTGGGGAAAAAAAACGCTTTTTACAGGTTTATCTTCATTCTACCTGCTTAAATTTGAATCTTGCTCTGACACTATTTCTGGTAGAAGTGGGCAGATTGCTACTGAAGCACTGAATTCTCATCATTTGCAATGGAAATTTGATGTCCTATCCTTTGCCCAGGTGCCTAAATCCAGTATGCATCAAGTAGTTGACCTAGTTGCTTAATTGATTACAGTACTGACAAGTATGAAGTAACAAGGGTTTTTTTATAAGATTGTGCCAGGATGTACAAAAATGGAAAGTGGAAAAATAAGGAAAACTATTGACAACAAGGGAGAAAAAAAATTAAAAGTATTTGTTCTGCCTGAGGATTTTCTGTAGTTAGAGAATTGATCTTAGAATTAAACTCTTCTTTTGCAGACTCTAGTCTCAAGTGGAAAGTGGGCTTTCTTCTTTTGTCTTTTTTTCCTGCATTTGGTATTCACTGGAAGCAATCATTTTGATAGTAAAGGCATGTGTTTTCTCCTCATCAGTCTGTAGGGCTGTGGTAGGGATAAGCTTCATCCTAAAGAAGCAGCAGAAGGCTATGCCCCTCGGAGCACTTAAAAGCATCACGAGAGCACAGATCGAACTTCTGTGACGTCCGTCAACATTGCCTGGTTCAAAGTCATCTGACACCGTGTAATTTCTGTCTTGCTTCACAGATGAAACTGCTGCAGGGGATGGTGGGAATAACAAGTCTTGGAAGTTGAACAGGGGGCAGTGCCTCACAGTTTGGGAGTAGTCCAGCATTTATCAAAAGAAAGCTTTGTGTGCCGCTCTCTGTAAAGTAGAGATGGTCCCAAACTGTACTGTCCATTATTACCTGACTCCTATTTTTAGCAGGGAAGATTCAAATCTGTCCTTGGGCGTTTGTTTTCCCATCACATGCAAAACTTGGCAGACTGCTTCATGTTCAATACGTGTATAATCTTAACTGTCATGCCTTTAAAGTGTTAGTTTCTTGCCAGACTATTGTTTTTTGAAGTGGGAAATATTTGCAGGTGGTCAAAATTAAAAAAGTATTAGGAGATTTCCTAACCTCTTTGGGAAACGAGATACAGAGGAAAGACTGCTTACTGTGTCGGGTAACATGCTGCGAGCATTTCTCTCTAGTGCTGTTCTGTCGGTTGTCGTAATGCTAGGCAGTGTGAACAGAAGTGGGCGATAACAGAAAACGGCATTGTGTTAGCGCAAAATATGCTGGGCGATCGTGTTTCCAAATGATTTCTGCAGGTCCATGCAGTCACCGCCGGCAGGACTTGCCCTAAAGTTACAGTGGTTGCGTGTAGATGAGGTGTCCTGATGTTGAGGCAGCGTTGCTCACTGCTTCCGCCACCCTGATGGAGCAGAGAGAAGTGTTGACTGGTGTGAAATCAGGTAGAGGGTGATGAGACTTACAGTTAAGTCAGATGCAGTGAAGTCTATTGGTGACTATGGTTGGAGAAGAAAAGGCGATGGGAGTGGAAAAGGGAAGAGTTGTATGGCTGTGATCCTTGCCTTTGAGTAACTCCAGTCTAGGTGGTAGTAACTAGGACTCCAAAAAGTGCAGAAAATTTCAACAGTGGGCGAGCTGTGCTTTTTGCTTCATCCTGATTATAGTAAAGCTGGTGTTCCACTAAATTGTTAATTGAAGTGATGGAGGGACCAGGTAGCATTCCCCCCCCACACACACTCTTCATTCTTTTGGGGCTGCGCTGGGGCTAGCCATACCGGGGGTGTTATGAGACAGCAGGTCAAAAATGACTCTAATCTACCTGTTTTATTATTTATTCTGCTTTCTTGCTTTGGAAATGTGTGAATTTGTTCCCTTCCTTGCCTTTCCCTTTTTTGCCTCAGAAACTGGGGGGAACTGGTTAACTCTGTGTTCATAGTTGACCAAGTAGTAAACCATCAGTGAGAGAGATGGCTGCTATTGCAATGCCTGACAGAACAACATGGAATTTGTTACAGCCGTGGGAAAGCTAAATCAAAAAAGTGATCACGTTTTTTTCACATCTGAAGCCTTATGGCGAGATGGCCATGAAAATTGCAGTATTTCCATGTTGAAGATGTTTAGGTAGGTGTATTTTAGTGTGATGTTTGTTTATTTAGAAACTGAAATGTGGACAACGAAAATACAGCAAACTATTAAATAAACTTACAATGTTCTAATAACTAATTCATGAACATTTGTGTAAAACACTACAAGTAAAATAATAAGTAGTAAAATAGTAAAAAAAAAAAAAAAAAAAGACACAAAAACAAAACAAACAATGGCAGTTTTTTCACAAGTCTGGAATTAATCAAAATACTGATTATTGGGCATTCACTGTAGTTACCCTTCCCTGGAGCTTTTTTCTTTGAATTTAAACAAGAATCCTTATTAGAATCCCATCAAATTACCTTCCATACAACAACAAGATTTTCCTAATAATCTCATTTGTCAAACATTAATCACAAGAAAATAGGCATAAAGTTGACCGAAGAAAAAGCAGCCTATATCATAGCCATGTTGTATGTTAGAGTAGCTTCTCTAAAATTCAGACTTAAGAGACACTTTGAAATATGATATTGTACTTGGATCTTTCCAATAGGTAAAATTAATTTGCTACTGAGATCATGAATAATTGTGAATGAACAAAGATTTCACTTACTCTTTCAGGCTGAAACTGTCTTTGCCAAGAAGCATCTATGTTAATGTAGTTCTTTTCCACTAAGAAGTTTACAATTGGAGTAAAATATTTTGTATCTGGACAGGGGTCCAGTTTGAAAAAATGCTGCCAGATATTTATGTTTAAATTAGTCTTATTTGTCAGTAACAAGTTTTCAGCACTACATGGGCTGTTTAAATGTTTGTAAGTATGTGTGATTGGGAGGAACGTAGATCAGAAAACTGCTTTTATTTCTTGATCTAAGCTTACCAGAGTGTTCCTTGAATTCAGTCTTTGGGTATTTTGGATCATAAACTCATATCGAATGGTTGATTCAGAGGCCTTTGACTATGTGCCAAGGATACGATTTTTTTGATTCCTGCTTGCTATGTAATTTCCCCCCTACTTTTAACAATTGAAATATTAAGTTTAAAGCTTAATGATATAGGGGGGAAAATCCAAAGCAAGTGGGAAAAGGTTTAGCAGTATCGCACAGTATGACTTCAAGAAACGGATATGATGATCAAAGATAATAAAAGGCAACTTCCAGATGAAACGGAACAAGAATGTGCTCCAAGAGTGCATCAGCTGTGCTCCAGTTGCTAATGGGCTTTCAGCCCACAGGACGAGGCTGGAGATGGTGCAGAATGAGCCCCCCTGGTTCAGGTCCATGTAATGTGACCAGCAAGTGCAATGCCACATCATCTGCAGCCCTGTTAGCCTGCTCCACCTCCTCCTTTCCTCCCTGATTCTGGATCTTCGTACTTAGTAAAAATAAAATTTGATAGAGTTTGCGTGTTTTATGTAAAATTTACACCCTGTTAAGCGTAACTGTTACTGGGGCACCAGCTTATAACGGGTTCCAAACTGCAGGGAAACTGAAGGGGTGAGACCTCTGCCCTTCGCTACTCCTCATCTCTGGAGGAAGCTTCTGAAAGCACAGGATGCCTACAAACCTCCAGTAGGTACTAACATTGAAAATAAACAAATCTGACCATGTATTTCTGAAACACACTTACGTGTGCAATGAGATCTGCACTAGCAATTCAACACTAGCAAGTATTGAAAGAATTACCGTAGGTAAGCAGCCAGTTGTAAGATATCCTCAATGGGCCAGTTTGGGTTTCTAGTATATTTAACTCTGTGTACCCAAATTATGCTACAGGATTTGTTGTTGTTGTTAAAAACTTTTAAACAGCTATACTGAAGAGATGGCAGAAAATGGCTTTTTTTTTCCTCCTCGTTTTACTTTGCCTACAAGTTTTAAATCTGTTCTGTGTTTAATATTTCCAGGGTAAAACAAATAAAACATATCATGGAGAAAATACGATGCATACATTAGTTTATCATGTCATTGTTTTCTGTATATTTGAAAATGCATAGTACCATAACTGTACCATATAGTATCATTGATCTAATTTTTTTCCGATGACACCTACTCTCCTTCCTCACTCTTCGTCATCTGAAAACAAAACCTTGCAATGAATGATTTAAACCCTCTAAGAGCTGTGCTTTGCCATTGCCATTGCCTTAGGTGATACTAGATTTGCAGTGCAGACTTGCTTGTGATCTTCATTGCACCATGTGATTAAAGCTGATTAGGAATGTGATTGGATTTAAGAGCCTATTTAAAGTTTCCATGTAAACTTCATTTCTTTTTTAACAAAGTGACTAATAAAACATTAGTAAAGCTATTGTGCATGGTTTATCAGAGTGATATTTTTGTGTGGTTGTCTAGTCATATACTGGGAGGACATAATTTAAGGTTATATATCGCTTAGCTGTGTGTCCACCTGGTGAGTATTTACTACGAAAAACATGAATTGTTGCAGCCTGAGCATCAAATTTTGTTACTCATTTACCTTTTTTTCCTCCCTCCACATAGGGACTAAGTAAAACATCTTATCCTCAGTATAGTTTCAAGCAAACTGGCTCTGTGAAATACATCAAAGGCTTTGCCAAAGATTTACTGTTCTATTTTCAATCATAGTAAAAATTTAAGTTTTAGTTGTTATTCCTACAGAATGCTGGACGATACATTCTTATTTGACTCTGACAGTGTTCGTTCAACCTTACGTGAGAACAAGCATGAGATTTCAAGACAGTACTAATTTGGAAAAGTAGCTTTCCGTGTTTGTTTTTAAGTGCACCTTTCCTGGAAGATTGTTACTGAATGTTGGTGTGGAGTTCTGCTGTGAGTTCTGCTCGAAAACATCCCCAGGTTTAAAGCACTTGAGTAGAGCATGCTTTCGTATGGGGGAGGGAGGGACAGGAACTTCCTTCTTTCAACAAATGTATGCATACACACGCAATTATCCATTATCCGTAACTGTATTCTTTGCTTTCCAGATTGGATAAATTGTGCCTTTTACCTTGCCAACAAAGCTGTTCACAATTCCAGAATTATGAGATTGCTGAGTTGAGTTTGAAACAAAGAATTGATCATTTCAATTTCAGTTTGTGTGTATTAGTAGTTAACAGCTGCATAATATAAACATTTTGGAAAAAATTCCCTGAAAGATTTTTTAGTTTACCAATTAAAACAGAACTAGTTTTCTTTTGTCAGTGACATCTTTGGCGTACATAAGCTCAGGCACTAATTTACCATTGTGAGTTCAGTAGCGTAAGAGTGCTGTTAATTCAAGCTAATCTCTGAAGATGCCTAGATAATGCCTTTGTCCTTACAGTTTGTTAGACCCTGCTCACTTCCAATTTTGTTTTGCTAGCTATAAAAAACAATTTCAGGAAGGGAACATCACAATTTAGTCATGAGAGTTAAACTAAGAACACATCTTAGTAGAAATCTTTAGTGGAAAAAGACAGCTGCATACTGCTTGAGTATTAGAGATGCTTCCTTAAAATACCACATGAGCAATGTTGGACACAAACTGAAAAAGTTGCAATGATACAGTTTTATCTTATACAGAATGGGCACCTAACGTGTGGAATTTGAAACCTCAGTCTGGCCTTCCTCTTTTTAGAATATCCACATAAATATGGACCACAAGGAGGCTGTGCAGACCATTCTGTGTTTGAGAGAATGCAGAAGTACCAGATGACTGGTATAGAAGAACCAACAACAGAGGTACAACACAGGTTATAACAGATTGTATTCATTAGAAAGTACAGTGTAATAACTCTCAATTCTTGTATGTTGTTTCTTTCACTGTTGGTCCCTTTGTGTTCTCAGGTACCTAAGTTATTGCTAGAGGTTTCTTGCTTAATAGAATAACTTTTCTAAATTCTTTTTCTTACTGCTTCTGCTGCATAGATGTGCTAGCCCATAGCTCTAATGGATCCTATGTGATCTCAAATCTGTAAACAACTAGAATTTCAATGGGATATGGAAATTGAGCTTGAGATGAAGAATACACTTGATTGAAGTTGAGAAAGAAGAGGTTTCAAGATCCCCTGATCTCTAAGCAGTATTTTGGTCCTTGAAGAACAGTCATTGCTAGGTTTTCAAGTTTTGTTAATGCAACACAGTCACATATGAGTGTTTTCAGTGATAAGTGAAGCAGTACGACTGGAAAGGTCTTAGCACCAATGCTGAAAGATTGGAGGGATTACAGCATGCTACTGATTGCTCCTGTTTACAGAATCTTGTGTTTTTTGCCTTTGAGGTTGCGGCAGGGTCCTTGTCACAGAATTGGATTTTTTTTTTTCCCAAAATTCTCCATCAGTAAATTCTTGAGCTCCTTTTAGTTTAGGTATATTCTGAACTGTTTCAACTTTCAGCATTGTTTTGTGATGTCAGATATATGCCAGCAAAACTATGCAATATGGTTTGTTAAATAGCAGCAGGAATTTAAGTTTATTTACATTGAAACTCCAGAGATTGTAAATGGTATTAAGGAGTTCGGTGGTGTTAACAACATACTTTCCCCCAAATTTGCTTTTAAAAACTTCCTGAAGAGAGTGGACCATCAAGCAGTGAATGTAATAAGGCAAATGTGTTAGCACGTACTGCTCTAACTAACAACTGTTATTTTAACTTCATATTTAGTGAAGCATTTGTTGCATACCGAAGTGCTTCTGTATTTCTGCTTGCTGAGGTGGCTGACTGAGGTAATTAAGAGTGAAATGCCTCCATTAGGGAGGGTGCATTTAAGTCCCATGACACTGTTTCCTAACCTACAAACTATGTTTGTTCACCCTTGAAAAGGGTTATGAAAAAGAAAAATCACATGGACCAAAGATCTGTTTCACTTTGACTGTCTGTTTTAATATCAAATGAAATGCACAAAAGGGTTCATCTGAGATGTCATTAAAACAAATGGCATTCATGAAGACTGGTTGTATTAGTTCAAGATTCATAGAACATTGTAGGTCAAAGAAAAAAATGAGCTTTTACCTTATTGGAGTATGTTTAGAAAAAAAAATGCTATTTTTAGGTAGTCTAACTTACAGTGGAGATCTACAAAATAAGTATATTTTTCCCATTTGTATATAGAAGCCTTTTGAAGAGCCTAACAGCAATGGTCCACAGCTTTTAAGAAAAAAGCGTGCCACTCAGGCTGAAAAAAATACTTGTCAGCTGTATATTCAGACTGATCATCTGTTCTATAAGCATTATGGAACAAGAGAAGCTGTAATTGCACAGGTATTTGCAAACCCTTTGTTTAAACAATCTGCTCTCTTTTGGAAGAATATTTCTGATAATTTTGATGTAATCATTTGTGTATACTTTATTTCATTTAGAATAACTCATTTCATTTGCTACAGTGACGCTAGCATTACTGAAACAGCTTTTTTATTTCACTAAAATGGCACTGTATACAAAGGTTCTGGGCACTTGTACTTCCTTTAATAATAGCAGCCGTGATTTGTTTCTTACTTCTGAGTAAGACTTGCAGTCTGTTTCTTTTTTTTTTTTCCTTTGAGTTCTTACTGAGAAAAATATTGTTCCCAAAGATTTTTTTTTCTGTTTGACAACCAGTGAAGTGTCACTTAATCCTTGTGTATCAAAATTCTGTGAACTAGTAACTGAGATCTGTTTCTGTAGTGTCTAGTGTAGTGGCAGGTCCAAAAAGCAGGGGCACATGCCTTTCCTCTTTCAATATAATCTTCACTGAAAAACTTCTTTTTTGCTGTTCTTTTGTTGCTAAAAATCCAAGTAGCACGTTAAAGTACTCCTTTGAAGTACGAAGTTTCACTGTCACTTGCAAATCTGAGATTTACTGTTGATTCATCACACTGTACATCAGCAATTCAGTTGAATAACATTTTTGAAAGCTCTGAAGTTGCCTTCAAAATCTGGTCTTCACTGAGGTAGCTTTCTGTGTGCTCTTGGAAAAGGTGAATGATAACTTTTTTCGTATTTGCTTTCTCACACAAGTGAAAGAATAATAAGTACTGCTTTAAAAAAAAATAGTGCTTTGAATACAATTTTAACTACAATACTACCTTACAGCAGCAATGAATTGAATGACTATTGAAAACCAGCAACCAGCAACTGAGATACTTGAACTATATGAACAAATTTAACTTGGCTGCAGAAAATTTTGCCTTTACCTGGTGTGGAGGTAGTGCAGATATTAGGTTATGTAGTAAATTATTTCTGTTACTGCTAACAGTATTTCATTAGAAATGTGTGTTGGAGTTCATATATCACCATATCTCATATGTAAAAGTCCATGACCTATAGTTACTATTACTGAGGAGTGGCTACAGTGTAGTGCTTAGGTCTTTGAACTGTAGGTGTATTTTTCTTCCTGACAGATCTCCAGCCATGTTAAAGCAATTGACACAATTTACCAGTCAACAGACTTCTCAGGGATCCGTAACATCAGCTTTATGGTGAAACGAATCAGAGTAAGTTGTACTGGAAGTACTTTTATTTCATTTATTTTGCTTGGAAGCAGTATTTGTTCAAAAGAACTGTTGTATTTCCAGGGCCATTTACCTGTTACTGCTGTTAGTGAGTGTGCAACACAGAGGTGTTGCTGCAATAAGTGATCTGCTACTCTGCTTATTTGGTTTGGTTTTAATGTTTACTGCAAAAAGACTGCAACTTGCGTTATTAAGCTGCAGTCAACATTGACTAACTCTTACAGGAATGGACTACTACTTTTCCCCAGTGTTGACTGCAGAAAGCTATACAGTCTGTTTGCCCCAAGAACTTTAATTCTAAAATAGATAATGGATATCCAGATGAAAGGTGCTTCTAAGAGAGGCGGTGATATAAGAGGATGAATGTAAATTTTCTCTTTTGGGTGCTGATGAAATGGAAAAAAAAAAAAAAGGGAATTGGGATTTATCACACACATGCAATTTTATGTTCATTTTAGAACTTGTGTTTCTAAATACTCTGATAGTAATATGTCAGGGCCTAGAAATCTTTACTTATATTTTTAATTATTTGACATAACAAGGTATTGACAACAGCAAGCCTCTCAGCTGGCATTTGCAAGTCCAGTGAAAACGAACCAGGTGTTACAGTTTGTTTCAATTTACTTATAGATTAACACAACTGTAGATGAGAAGGACTCTTCCAATCCCTTCCGATTTCCTAACATTGGCGTGGAGAAGTTCCTGGAACTGAACTCGGAACAGAATCATGATGATTATTGCTTGGCCTATGTGTTTACGGACCGTGATTTTGATGATGGAGTCCTTGGTCTGGCTTGGGTTGGAGCCCCCTCAGGTAATTATATCCAAACCTTCATTATGAGAAAAATTATATCCAAACTGGCATTATGAAATAAAGGCAATATTGTAAGTAGGTGCAAAGAAGAGAAGTAGAAGCTACTTCATTTAAGACAACAGCAAATGCATGAAAATTCATAACCAACTTTTCACAATTCTGGTTAGGTATGCATGTATATATATGTATATATATATATATCAGCATAAGTAAGCTTTTAACAGATGTGGAAATTCTGGTGATAACTTACAACCTAATGTAACTTAAAATTGACAGATCAATGGCTTGAATGACAAATCTTGTGCTGATCAGCTAGAATAAAAGTTGGTGCTGTTAAGTGTCCTATTTGTTCTTCAATGCACAAATTAATACGTTTCATTTTAAAGAGCTTCAATAATTCCTTCTTTTCAGGCTGGATCAGGTGAAAATATAAATGTGGTATTTTAAAAAAACAGAATATTTAGGGCTGCTGCTTTAACAAAGTTTATTCTCACTTTTTATTACAGAATTAAAATCTTATGTATTGCTCTTTCCTCCCATACTTCCTCGACTGGTCCTTATTTTTAGGAAAATAGCTTGAGGAGGAGGGGCTGGGTTGAGATCACTGAAATGAGACAAACATCTTTATTATTATTGTTGTGGTTGTTATTTTAAATAGATTTGAACTTCAGCCTGAATAAAGGCTTACATTAAAGCTGAGAAATGACTGGAACATAAAGATTCATTTTTTTTCAAAGGCGTACTACTGAATTGCATGAAAGCTGAGAAAGAGAAGAGCTGGAAGTTTGGGCAGGAAGAGAATGAGACTCTTGAATCAAATTGCTCAAATGTTAATCTGATGTTAACTTCCTAATGCTTAAATTTAAGTAAATATAGATTTAGATTCTTTAATCGTAGCTCAGCACAAATTTGAAATTGTGGAAACTTCCATGGAAATCAAAATCACAGGCTCAGAAGGAACGGTGTTCTCCTCTTTTAAAAAAGAGCCTGGATGCTTTTATGAGAACATTGTCAAGAGCTCTAATAGAATTAGGAGAGTAATCGTGGAAGAAACATGAAGCCCTTCCACAAGGGCTAGCTGTCGGGATATCGTTATAACTTCCCTTTGTCTCCTGCTGTACTTTCCTCTGCAGCATGTGTTGGCCAAAAAGAGTACTGCAGCAAGTGGAAGAATGCCATAGTATGAGAGTCTCTGTGTCTGTCTTTCCTTTTAGGAGATTAAAAGGTTCCAAATAAAAATTAGTAGAATATTCAGAAGGTTATAGATGAGTTGACCCAGTAGAGAAGTAAATTAGAGGAACCTGTGCCGACTAATCTTAGTGACTGTGGAAGAACCTTAGGAAACTTAATACAGAGGTGGCCTATTAAATAAGGCACTGGGTCTGCGGTGACTAGTCCAGCGTGTAGGCTGGCAAGGAAGTACAGGATGAATTGGAGTGTGAATTCCATAAATGCTACTCCCCAAAAAAGGTTTAACTGAGAAAAATTTGGTTGCTTTGAGAGATTTTTCATCCTTAATGCGCAAACTTAAATAGGTTAAAATTCAGGTTTCGTATAGCATTTAAAATGATAACCTAAAGAAGAGATGACAAATATTTGTTGGATGTATGACCTAAAGATATCTTAAAAAGGGTATGCACTTAAGTCATTCTTTAAAGATTGAAATTTTGAGTGGTGTAGAATTCAAAGACCTTTTGTGTTTTAATGGAAATAGCTGAAATTTTGTACTACTTTTAGTCATTGACTTGTAAGATGCACAAGTAGGGATTTTTATCACCACTGCAGTGTGCAGCTGCTCTGGGAGAAAATGTTGATGTTAGATATTTCACTAAAATGAAATTTTACTTTAACAAGCAAGGAAACTTCTTTCCTGTACAAGGAACAGGAACACTCGCACTGGCTCAGTACAAACTCCAGCTATGGGAAACGGCAGTGAAATTAAAGTCACAGTTTCAAGACTCTTCCAAACAGTGAATGTAATGCACTTGATCATTGACCTTTTAAATATGTATCTGATTAACCCACACATCAAAACCATTTTCAGCTTTAAATTATATGGTGAAAAATGAGTCACTCTTGCTGACAAGGATATGTAGCTAATCTTAGGCATTTTTTTACAAACATCTGTGAATGTTTTATAATTTTCTTGTTATGAGAAAGCATTTTCTGTATTTTTACTGGCTTTTTTACTTACAGAAAGCTCAGAGATGTAGATCGAGTGCACCAGTGTTGGTCTTTACACCCTGCTAATCTTGTATCGTAGGTATGATAGGGTTTGTCCAAGCTGTGAAAACCCCAAATAGTCTTACTGAATAGCTATTCTACAACAGCTACCTTACTGTGTGAACAGCTCTGCATTAATGCAGATAAATTTAATCTACTTAAAAGTTGGATTAACATTAATTACTCAGAAAGAAGCATCCTTAGTCTGTAAGTGTCCAGTGAGGACTTAATACGAAAAATAATTGCATTTAAAATGCATGCATCTTCTTTCCACGGATTTTTCCTGTGTATACAAACTATTACTTTTCAACTGTCATTTAGAACAAGAGACTCAGTAAACTTCTTTTCTTAAATGCCTGAACTGTTGCACTTCTGTCCAAATGCAGGGAGCTCTGGTGGAATCTGTGAAAAGAGCAAACTCTATTCTGATGGTAAAAAGAAGTCTCTGAACACTGGAATCATCACTGTTCAGAACTACGGCTCACATGTTCCTCCTAAGGTTTCTCACATCACTTTTGCTCACGAGGTTGGGCATAACTTTGGTTCGCCTGTGAGTATTACTGTTGACCTGTTACTTGATTTCAAACATTTTGGAAGGCATGATTTGCGAAAGTAGTTCTTACTATTTCTGATAAAGAAAGAAAGTATATGCACAACTGCATGTGTGTATGTGCATGCACATTGTGTACAAACAAAAGCCAGGTGGGTGCAGCAAGGCTTTTTATGAGTATTTTACAACACTGATGGTACAGTGTATTTTGTGAATTGCTCATTTCTACTAGTTTGTTCTCTTATAAAGAGACTGTATTATTATTCCCTAAAAAGTTCCTGTTTTTTTTTTTTTTAATTCAAGACCAGGGTGATAGACACAAGAATGCATTGTGGTGGATACTAGAGAGGAATAAGAATCAGATGCAAAACCGATTAAGATATCTAACTCAACAAGGGAAGATAAAACCAGCTCTATTTTACAGTTCCATTATTCTTGCAAGATTATCTAAGAAATTTTGTGAAGGGGATTAAGATAAATATTTCAGAGCAAAAGTCTGTCTACATGTCATTTAGGCATATGATTTCTTTGTGACAAGCTAAAGCATGAGGCTCTTGTTTTGTTGGAGACAAGAGAACAAAGGGGAGGGGGTGGGTTGTTTGTTTTGCTTTGTTTTTTAACTTAAGTATATATTTCTACTCTTGGAAGTAAACAGAAATCAAGTTATGACAGAAATAATATTCCAAAACAGATGTTCACACATGAATGCCTACTTTGTGTGCCTTGAGAGTCTTTAATACAACTGCTTTGAGTGTGAACGAGCCTTCCAAATTTAAAAGAAAATATGGGCACATAAATCTGAAAACTAGTCCTCCTGAATGAAACATCTTTTGGATCAGTTTTGAAGATGATTCATTTATCTCTACGTTGCATTTGATTCAGAGTAATAAGTACAGTTCCTTAAACATGCCTGATTTTAAAATTTACTTACTTCTGTTGGGGAGACAGGTTATTCTTGGGCAGTTGGATGCATCAGAACAGCATTAGAGTTCATCTTATTCTTAACAATTACAGAAAATGTTTTTGTCAGTCTGCTAATTGATACTACACCAACCTTATAATGCATTTCATGCATTAGGCTAGATACTATAGAGATCTATTTGCTGGTGGACCAGAACCATCTGCTCTGTTCTGAAGTTCTCCTTGCCCCTCCCTTCAAACAAGCAAAAACAAAGTATGAACTACTATTTCAATTATGTTTTTATTCCATAGAGCACTTGCAACCTTTTGTGATCATAAAGCCACTCTTGATCAGATGGAAGCTTTTTGGAGATTGTATCGCTTCTGGGACGCACAATGAGAGTGGAGTATCTGTCCACAAGAATTCAAATATTCAAAGAATACTATCACATAAAACTTAAGCTATTCCTTAGAATAAAACTTAGCTATTCCTTGTCACAGTCTGTAAAAGCTTTGTCTTCTGTATATGTTTTAATTAAGCTCCAAGAAACCTTTGAGAATACAACAGTATTCTGTTTGTTTGAGGCTTTTCTTCTCCCTGTATTAATGCTACCCTATCAGGTCTCTTGCACATATAGAAAAAGACAGCAAGAAATTGGAGAAGCTGTTTTGATAGAAATAGTTTAAAATATTTGTTTTGCAGCATGATTCTGGAATGGAATGCACTCCAGGAGAGTCCAAGAATTTGGGACAAAAAGAAAATGGCAATTACATCATGTATGCAAGAGCTACATCTGGGGACAAACTTAATAACAACAAGTTCTCTATCTGTAGTATTCGAAACATCAGCCAAGTTCTTGAGAAAAAAAGAAATAATTGTTTTGTTGGTATGTATTTAGTTATCCTGAATGCAGAATGGCTAGATTATTCATATTAAGCTTAATTTGAAATAATTTTTTGTTCTACTAGTCAGTTTACCAGAAGGTTATGTGTAAGTAAAGAGTTGAATTTGAGATCTAGAGTATCCAGTTTTGGGCTCCACAGTACAAGAAAGACATAGACATACTGGAGGGAGTCCAGCAAAGGGACACAATGGTGATGAAGGGAGTAGAGCATCTGACATATGAGGGAGAGATGGAGAGCCTGGACTGTTTAGCCTGGAGAAGAGAAGGGGCTGGGGGGGATCCTATCCATCTGTATGAATACCTGATGGGAGAGAGTAAAGGAAACTGAGCCAGACCTGTCTCAGTAGTGCCCACAGAGAGGACAAGAGGCAGTGGGCACAAATTGAAATACAGGAAATTCCATTTAAAACCTTAAAAGAAACTTTTTTACTGTGGTTGTGGAGTCTCCATCGTTGGAGATATTCAGAACACAAATGGACAAGGTCTTGGGTAAACTGCTCTAGCAGATCCTGCTCTGAGAAGGCTTAGCAAAAAATTACACAAGGAACTCCCATAGTTACCAAGAGAAACTTCATGCTCAGAGGCTCAAAATCGTAAGAATCACTAAACTGGGTAGTGAACAACAGTAGTGCATGTTTGTTTGTTTGAATCCTGGCCTGTACTAAGCCCATCTTGACCAGGCGTTGTCAGTTGCAGTTAACTTGATGCTGTTGCAAGTCAGTGCTAATATTTATTTATACCTCTATTTGCCTATTATTTGTACTGTTTTGTACAAAAATATATTGGCATTTTTCAGAATCTGGTCAACCCATCTGTGGCAATGGACTGGTAGAACAAGGAGAGCAGTGTGATTGTGGATACAGTGACCAGTGTAAAGATGAATGCTGTTATGATGCAAACCAACCAGAAGATAAAAAATGCAAGTTAAAACCCGGCAAACAATGCAGGTATTGTACATGTCTGTTATAATATGCTTTCTAATTATTCAGGTTTGTTGGTAGATAAAACTAATATTTTGGAATCGGAATCTCACTTTACCTGCCATTGTTCTCAGTGTTTTATTTAAAATACTTAACATAGTGAGTTCATCAGCACAATTATGCTTTGTAGTTCTTGTTGCTTATTGCAACTTTCTTTCCGTTAGTAGCCAGGCGAGATTGTTTACTAGCTTTTGAAAAACCATAATATGACACTTGATGGTAACAATGCTAATATATCTTAATACTCAGTGCAGATGAGTATGTGTGTTGAAATTCTGACTTCTTTTTCTGAAATGTTTTGCCCAGGAGCTTTTCACAAAAAGTGTGTGGTTCAGAAAAACATGGTCAGAATGTTTTTTTTGTATTAGCTACAAGAAAGTATTAACTGCCCAAAGTATAAAGGAGAATGTTTACAGCTTTAAGCTTCTTATAAAGCTGTTAGTGAACATAATTACAAGTTTATATGGTTGGATGTACTGAATTGTCTCATAAAGAGAGACCTCTCAAGGGAGTGGTGGCTGCAGACAGGTGGTGTTCTGAAGTAAGGCAGTCACCTTCCTCCTCTAAGTGACCTGCGTGGCTGCTTCTGAAATTGGATGCTGTCATAGTGCCATTTGTATGGTGTTGCCTACCTCAAAGATGACTTAAAGATACAGCTGATTGATATCCCCCCGCCCCCCCCCCCCGTACTTGTTTCATAAACTAAATTACATTTTTAAGTCACCTTGTATCTTGGCAGTACTGTAGACACAGTGATTTATAAAACTTTTAGAAACACCTGTAGATAATACACTAAAGTAACTCAGCTTTTTATCTTTCAGTTACTTGGCTTAAAACAGACATCTAATTATTTTACCTCATCTAAAAACTTAAGTGGATTTTTTGTGTGTGAGAGGCATGAACTTTTGTTCTGCTCTAGGAACAGACAGAAAATATAACAGATTAGACTCTTGGCCAGAGGTGAAGAGAAGAAAAAATTTATTTATTTATTTATTTTTTTTAAGTCTGAACCATCTCCATTTTTAATGCAACATATACAGTTTTGTTCTAATTAACTAGTTAAGCTTCTTGCCTTAAAAAATAATCTTTGTCAACCTGTGGGTGGAAATAAGGGTAACATCTACTTTGAAAATGTTTGTGTGATAGTGTAGACATGATAGGAGGTTTGTTTCCTGTGCAGTCATGGTTGCAGTAATTTTGCATGTTTTTTTTTTTCCCTTGCAAATCTTGTCATTTCTGCCAAAAGAAAGATCTTGTGTTGTCTTCATGTAACAGTGATTTTTGAGATTTTTTTATGCTGCTTTATACTGTGCCTGTGGTGAAGACCTAGTTCCTGAGTACACCAGGTGCTGCTGCCACCTTTTTTCTTTGCTTTCTTCTTAAAATCTTGTGTTGAGCTGACTATAGTTCTAGCTTTATGCCCTGCCGATATGGTGTTCAATAGAAATTGCTGCATCACTTGGCTTTATAGCTCCTTTTCTCCCAGTTTTGTCTATTAAGATTGAAAATTACATGATACAAAATTTCCAGAGACACACAAAGCAAAACCTAGGTGTGAGAATGGATCATTTAAATAACACATTAAAATACAGCGTACTTTAGGAAAGCTATGGTAGCTGACCAACTGTTTTACATGTCCCTTAGTCTTTTTTGTTTGTCTGTGACATAAAAGAATGATTTTCTTAGTATGCAGTGGTTTTAAGTAGAGAGATCCTGAATTGCAGAAGGTCAGTGTTATCTTCTGATGTCCACTGAATGACAAGAAGAAAAAGCCCACTATGAGCGGTGTTGAGATACGGAGTAATTTGGGATGAGAACTCAGTGTGGCTTGGCTTTTAGTCAAGCAGTTACCTGTGTGTTATCATCCACACTCTGCTGCTACTTGTAGTGGCATGGGTGCTCACATACAGCTTCAGAAAAAGAAATAATTGTTTCCTGCGGTTGTAGCAGATACACTGGTTTGATACAGCATGTGTAGCATACAGCACATCAGAGCTCAGACTCCTTGATGTCTGTAGCAAAAAGGAGTATTAAGTGCTTTGGGGAACCAATGATGCTGAAACTTGCTTAGTTTAAGCTATGTGGCTTCCTTGAAAAGTCTTTCCTCCCCCAAAATTTGCCTGTACAGGAACTGTTTTCTCTGATATAAAAGCTTCTGAGCTGTCTCTTCCGCTTGTTTATTTAAACAACGTAAGCAGTATTTCCACAGAAATTCAGTGCAGCAACCTTTTGTTACTGTAAGGGAGGGAAGAAATGTCTTTCAATTCATGTGTTACCTAGTGCACATCAGAAACGTGTTGAATGTTTGAATAGCTTTCAGGATTAACAGCCCTTCTGAAATTGTTTGCACTTTTCTTTATATCCGTATTTTCTGTTTCTTTCTAGCCCTAGTCAAGGCCCCTGCTGTACTGCACAGTGTAGCTTCAAACTGAGGATCGATAAGTGCCGAAATGATTCGGACTGTGCGAGAGAAGGAATGTGTAACGGTGTCAGCGCGCTCTGTCCGGCCTCGGAGCCCAAACCAAACTTCACAGACTGCAACAGGCACACGCAAGTTTGCCTGAATGGGGTATGTTTTTTACAGTCACGGGCAACTCTGCCCGCTGCATAGTGCAGGGCACTGCATTATGAAGCAGTACAGTTTCAATACTTAAAGTACGCTCTGAGAATAGAGTCTTTTTTTCACAGGGAGGTCTGATTCCTAGGCTTTGAGCTAGATAACTGAAGCTACACCAGACTTTGAGAAGCAGTTAACAAGTGGCCAGCTGGCTTTACTATGTTAGAAAATTCCATGTAAAGCTTTTGTAAAATTAGGAAAATGCAACTGTGTTTTACTTCATAGTTCTACCTATTCTTGACTCTTCATTGCCTTAGAAAATTTCATGTACTAAGAACACACATTCAATTTGATTTAATGAAAATATAAAGCTCCTGCTGCCATGGACATGTAACATGCATGCGCAAGCATACAGGATTACCCTGTACTGCCATTAGTTTCCTGTGTTATAGAGGCCATGGCAGTCACTATTAAAAGTTGATGGGAAGGCTTTTACAAATTGATCTATGTCTGCTTGGAAGGAGAAACAAGTAAAAGTTATCCTTTAAAAGAGTAGTAACTTATGTTGCCATTGTTTTCCAGAGGTCAATCTTTAAATATTGTTTATAATTTTGGGACTAATGTAGGGTTAGCTTAAAGACAGAGGAATTTTCTCTTTATGCAGTTATTTGATTTTTTTGAAACAAGCTTATAGATGTACTTTTTTTTTTTTTTTTTAATTTGAATTTGAGAGCTTGTCTTACAGTGGAATTGAAATACAGAATCTTTCCTGACGTTTAGTTTTTATTTTCTAAGAGAGAATATTTTTGAATACAATACTTTTTTTTTCCTAACTGTGGTTTTGAGTAATCATCTTTCCATGTGAATTGTAGTGCTAGAAATGTTTTGTGGGCCACCTGTAGTCCCTAAAAGAAGATAGTGTTTAAAAAAAACTATTGTGTAATATCATAATCACCTTTAACATACTCTCAAATAAGCCTAAATACTGAAAGTGGATTAATTTGATCATTTTTATTATAAACTTCAGAGCAAATTCAAGCTAGCTTTTCAAGTGCTGAGCATTTTTATACACCTGCTAATCATGCTTTCAGCTATTAAAAATTGATAATCTTTCCTAGTGTATGCTTAAATGTGAAGTTGATTTTTGCATACTCCTGCTTTTGTCTCAAATAGCAATGTGCTGGCTCTATCTGTGAGAAGTATGGCTTGGAGGAATGTACATGTGCTAGTTCAGATGGCAAGGACGATAGAGAATTGTGTCATGTCTGCTGCATGAGAAAAAGTAAGATTTGTGTGAATTCTTAGCGTGACTATAGCATTAGATATCTTGGGAATTTTCCCACTTGGTTTTTATTTGTGGGTTTTTTTTTTTTTTTTTTTTTTTTTTTTTTTTTTGTTAACTTGAGATTGTAGCAAAATTTTGTTAACACTTGGTTTCAGATAGGCATTGCATTGCATTTTGTCAGAAATAAACAATGTATTTGGTTGTTTTACAGACTGATAGTATCTCAAAACATTTTCATAAGTGTTTTGAACATATACACAATGGTCTGTTAAAGTATTCACCTAAAGCACCTATGCTTTATTACAATGAAGTTTTCAATTAACTTGATTGTATTCACTTTTTACTTTTCAGTGGACCCAACTACATGTGCAAGTACAGGTTCTAAACAGTGGGAGAAACACTTTGATCATAAAACTATTACTTTGCAACCTGGATCTCCTTGTAATGATTTTAAAGGCTACTGTGATGTGTTTATGAGATGTCGGCTAGTAGATGCTGATGGCCCTCTAGCTAGACTAAAGAAAGCGATATTTAATCCGGAGCTATATGAAAATATTGCAGAATGGATTGTGGTACGTACTTATTTCTTAACAGTTTAATATCAAATATTCCTGTAAATCAGTACTCACAGCTGGTTAAGTGTGGCTGTATATACACAGTACTTCAGCATTATGCAAAATATAATCAATCCTTGCTTTAACTAGTTGGTCTATAAGCACCTTGAGTGCAGCAAGTTAAGTCTGACAGACTGGAAGGAATGGAAACTACTTTATGAGAAATATTTTATGTTAGTACTTCTATTCATACTGCTACCTGTTTTTTTTGTTAATGTTCACATTTTTAATTTACTGAGTTTCCCTTTTAACTCTTTGTATTTGAATGCTCAGACTTTTTTTTTTTAAGGAACTGAATATATTGACCACTAGCACTCTTTTATTCTTACTGCACAAGATACACATTTTCCTAGTAATAGATTGGGAAGGAGAGCTATGGAGAAACATATTTAGAGCTGTATAGTCAGTCAGCTTTGTGTAAGCTGTTGATTTATTTTAGGCTTATATAGCTCTGTGATAGTGAAGTATCTTATGAGAAATACTTCTCTGTTAATAGAATGAGTCTTAAGTATTTTTTGTTTTTCTCTGTAAAACCTTTGGGGAATTTTTTCTTTAAAATGATAGGGGTTTTTTAGTGATGTTTCTGAATAGCTCTTGGGTGGCTTTTAAAAAGAAAAGGAAAGCCACATTTAATGGTCCCTATCTCCTGTGTCCCCCTTCCCTCCCCCTTTCCTTCTCTCCCCAAAAAAACTCCCAAAAAAGCAGATAAATTTTTTTTTCATGTTTTTAGGCTCATTGGTGGGCAGTATTGCTTATGGGAATTGCCCTGATCATGTTAATGGCTGGTTTCATAAAGATATGCAGTGTTCATACGCCAAGCAGTAATCCAAAGTTGCCTCCTCATAAACCACTTCCAGGTAAGTATACCAGTAATTTAATTCATAGAGAAATGTTTTATCCTCAACTAAAGTTTTTTAAAAGGGAAACTTCAGGGACACTAGCATGCTGAGACATACAGTCAGTAGTCTGGGACTGTGAAACTACAAATGGAATTCATCTCTGTGGAGCAATTCATGAAAATGTAACTCCTCTCTTATTTTCCTCCAACAAAATATGCATGTCAAAAATATAGAAAGCATTGAAGAGGTTTTCTAACTCAGATTTTTCTTCATTTTCTATCTCTGTGCTACTTTTCGTGAGAATCAGTCTGTTTAAAGAACTGCTATTGAGATAATGACTTTAAAAAAAAGTATTCTGTAAATACTGCACACAGTGTTAATCATCTGTTTAAAACCTTGCAGGTCTAGATCTGAAACCTTTCAGAAAATTAGTTGCGTCTAACTCGCATGGTCATGGCAACTTAGTTTTCTGGAAATCATTTCTTCTCTGCTTTTTTAATAACTTGTGCTTTTCTTTGAAACAGGCACTTTAAAAAGGAGGAGACCACCACAAACCACTCAGCCACCGCAGCGGCAGAGGCCCCGAGAGAGTTATCAGATGGGACATATGAGACGTTGACTGCAGCTTTTTTGCCTTGGTTCTTCCTAGTGCCTACAATGGGAAAACTCACTCCAAAGAAAACCTAATAAGTCATTGTCCCCGGTCTAATTCAAAAATAGAAGAAAAAAGCATGATATGCCCTCAATACAAGTGGAGATGCTTAATCTTTAATGAGTGAATCTTCCAGCTCAAAAAGAAGAAAAATGATTTTCTTACGTATTTTGAATTTAGCAGCTCAAAGTCCTAGGGTATCGTGATTCTTTTCCCCCTTCTGTGCTCTTCATTGCTGCATTTTCTTCACTTGCAGGCAAATATGGCTCTAGTAAAACTTTTATTCAAGAATTGAAAAAATATATATTTTTCAACTGCCAGACAAGGCTAGGAAGCTATACCACCTCAACATTGGAGACGTTACTTGCCAATGTATATACATTGTTATATGCAGACATGTATTTCTAACGTACACTCGTACTTGTGTGCAATTGTAAACAAAAGAATTGCAATATGGATGTTTCTTTGTATTATAAAACTTTTCCGCTATTAATGAAGAAATTACTGTTTAATTGACATACTCAGGATAACAGAGGATGATGGTGTATAATGGTCAAGAATCCTGTGATGCTTTACACAGCAGTTTTGAATCAAATCCAGCTTTCTTATCATGATCAAAGTTCTTTCAAGCATTCATTTCATCCTTTATCGAACAGCTGCTAAGACATAGCATACAAGATTGAATGCTCTTTTAGAAGTATAACAGGTGTTGTGCAAACTTTGCTAATGCCAGAATGTTTCAAAATTGTTTTATATAAATGGCTGATTTCCTGTAGCTCAGTAAAAATATTTTTAATTTGTCTGATTATTCAGTTAAATAATGAATAGTTGGATGAAATATTTCCATGCTTTAGTAAAAAATTCTGCCTGTTATTCAACTTGTTTTAAAATTGCAGCCAGTTTATTTGGGATGTTCAAATATTCTTACAGTATGATAAAATTGAGTTTCTGATTCTGAGGGATGCAGTAAGAAAGAGAAGCTGTAGTTTTGTATTTTTATTTTTTAATTTATCAAATAATTGCATAATTTTTCAGCATGATACTGTTAATTGATAACCACTAAAGTAGAGTAATTTGCCCAGCTACTGTGGCAGAATTAAAATTGTAGTTAGGACTACCAACTTTTCCTGACACTTTTTGTAAAAGTAGTGAAGTTCAACAGCACAATGTCCCATTCCAAAGTTTTTATTACGAATGTAAATAATTGGCATTTTTAAAGAGAAAACAAAAGATGTCTTAAGGTGCTTACTGCTATGCAGGAGATGAAAGGGGCATTACAAAATGTTTAAGCTTGTGATATATTTATTGCTTGTTTTCCAAAAGCACCAAGCTAATTAGAGGCACAAATGGCTATAATTTTCCTGGCTTTGCTTAGGAGAAAACTTACTAAGGGTTGGACAGGCTTCCTTTGTTTTGTTTTTGCTTTGTTTAAGAGTATAAGGTTTACACAATCATTCTCATAATGTGACGCAAGCCAGCAAGGCCAAAAATGTTACAGAATATAATGGGATCTCTTCCTTGTAAACTTGTACAGTATGTGGTGACTTTTTCAAAATACAGCTTTTTGTACATGGTTTAGAGACAAATTTTGTACATGAAACCCCAGTCCAATAGACTATATAAATAATTCTGAATGATCTTAACTAGTTAGAAGTATATGTAGTTGCTTTTAAATCATTTAAAATACATTTGTTTTAAGACTGTGCAAAGATTGGAAGTGGGTTTGCATTTCTAAAATGGTGACTTTTATTCAGCAAGAGTTCTTAGTAACTTCTTGAGTGTGGTAGACTTTGGAACATGTAAATTTTTTGCCTGTAATGTTATCCTGTGGTAGGGTTTTGGCAGACAAATGCTGCCCTATTTTATTTTGAGTCTAAGTTAAATGTTTTCTGAAAAGAGAAATGTGCACTGAACTCTCCACTGCAAGTCTAGATGTGGTAAAACAGAAAGGAAGATCGAGACAAACGAAATGGAATACTACTGTCAGTTTCATGTCCACTGTGTTTTATACAGTATCTTTTTTTGTTCACTTCGGAAATTTTTACTAAAATTGCAAAAAATAAAGTATTGTGCAAAGATGTAAGGTTTTTTGAAACTTGAAATGCATTAATAAATAGACTTGATGAAATCATCTGCTGAAGGTCCATTTACTCTCTGAACCCTGAAAGCACAAAAGAATACGGATTCTACTTCCATCTAACTTTTGCCTTTTGCTAAAGAGGGACTGTTACTCCAGCAAGTGGATGATCTGTATGCTATGACCATGCATCTCCCAGTTGTGGCATCGCACAGTTAAATGCAAGAGGGAATACTTGTTTGTGTAACCTCTTTAAGAAAAATCCCTAAAATTGCCTTTAAATACTTGTATGATGACAGTTCAGGATAAGGCTTTCTCTGTTCTTATCTTCAAAGTGGAAAGTAGTTACTGTTGAGGTATTCAGGCCTCACAACAGAGCTACTGAATGGTTACCTTGTGAAATAAGTTTCGTTTTGAAGAGGAATACCCTGATTAGCGTATAATAGTTCAAATGCACAACTGATGGATTAGACTTTTAGAAGAGTTAAATCTGCTTTTTACAAGGTATTGTAAAACCTTCAAGTTGGGAGTCTGTATTTTCATGAATATTGGATAGTTGATTTCTTGATTAAATGATAAGACGGCTTTTAAAAGCCAAGTCCTGCCAGCTAGTCCCTTCTCGTTCATAGGGCTGTGTGTGTTGAGAATGGCCTGCTCAGACATCTGCTTCCCTAGCTGAGCAATATATCAAAGCATATTCGGAGTTCCTTCCTAGCAGTAATTTTTTCCCCATGACTTTTTTTATACATAGAAGTGCGTCCCCTCATTACTTCCATAGCACTGTCAGGGCAAAAGGTATGAAAAGAAAATCAGTTAAAGCAGAGCCCTTTTGTGAATCAGTGCCATTAAATGTTTGTCTAGGAACTTAGAGGGGTTGAAAGGGAAATCCACATCTAAGCATTAAAAATATACAGAAAATTTGTATTTTAAATGTGTTTTGAGGGAGATCACTGAGTGCATAAATAGCTTTTATTTTTGTTAACTGATGTTTGACCTAATCATCCTCGGTTATAGCTATTCACTCAATTGTTTTACATTTCTTAGTGTTTTACTCATTAAATGTCTTTGTTTTGTGGAGAAGGGTATATAGTCAGAATTGGCGTGAATGTGAGGAGATAAACTTTTAAACTATAAAATTTTATCATATTTCAAAAACAATGGTGACTGCAAATCAATGATGTAGCCTGCTTTTTCATTAATGTTCAGAATTGTTGCTTTAGTTCTGAATAAGGAAGGTTCAGTATTACGTGGAGGTGATTAAAGCCTAACAGTTTCTTTCGGCCTTCTAAGGTCTCCTCCGAGAGAAGTAGTGTTTTGTTTGCTTGCCAAGTCTAGGCTCTATCTGGAGTGCGACAGTAACAGTTCCAGTGAGCACAAAGTGAGGCACCACTAAGTGCTTGAATCACAGGTAGGACTTTAAATTGTTTCATGTTATGTTATATCTGAAACTGTAATACTGTTTAAGTACTTGATGCTACAGTTAAGGTTTTATTTCACTTTGATACCCTTATAAATTGGAATAATGACTTTCAAATACACTGGGATGGGATATATTTGGGCATAGGATTTGTGACAAATGACAGCAGAATAAAGTTAAATATGTTGCTTCGTATTTGCGAGAGCATTCTAAGCTTAAACATTCAATGTTGTTGCTCTTGATTTTCCTATTTGACAGTCTGTATAAAAGTTTGTTATCTGAGGATATACTGGCTTGTTTCAGTTGAACTGGAGAATGGTTTTTCCCCCAAAACTTCAGTCCCCAAACTGCAGTATCGCCACTGTTTGGATTTCAGCACGCTCTGTAGAGATCTCTGACCTTTGATCACCTGTTTTTCCTGAACTAATGCTTTCAGACTTTTTTTTCCCCTCCCTAAAGTTAGGATCCCTCTATCTGCCTTCTTACCCAAGTAAGTGATAGAACTATTAGATGCTAATCTTACTGCCTGAAATGTTTCCAAGTGTTTCAGGGTGTGTAACTGCAGGAAAATCATGACTTAGTCTATTCTGCTGTGAATGTATGTATTGCATCATATAAATCTGATCAGAAGTTGCTGAGTGTAGCACAATGCTAAAGCTGTGGCATCTGCCCTAGAGGGGAAGCAGAGCCCAGCTCTGTCTAGCCTTTGCCTCTTGCTCTGTTGTCCTTCGGCACCTTTGAACGAAGCCTTTCTCTGCAAGCAGGGTTCATTTCAGGGAGCTTACAAAGTTCATAGCTTGGAAAGTTGGTGATAACCAATGATGCAGGTGCAATTCTACTAGAAATACTCAGACCAAATACTATTTTGTAAACAAAACAGCCCTGAACATCAGCAAAAGAAGTGGTGTATCTTTGCTTTTCCCTGAAGAAAAAACTGAATTCTGGAAACAATCTAGGCACACACATTGTTTGAGTTAGAGACACAGCACATACACTGATGGTGTCTCTCATTGTGCTCTCCTCTTGAAAAACCAAAACTGCTTCAGTTGCCCCAAAAGATGGGCATGGTGTCGTTTGCTCCTTGTCTGTCACTCTTTAGGATGTACTCAGTTTTAAATTCATGCCTGACGAAAAATGCTGTCCCTAGGTCGCTAGCAATTGATTCTCCCCAGTGGATGTTTTCAGTTCCATTAGGAGTAGCTATACTCATCTAAAGTCTTGTATTTACCTAGCTATTTCAGAGGTGTTTACCCTAAAATTTCCCTCTGTGTGTGCTCCTGATTTGACTTTTGGCTACTGTACCAAGGGATTTTGAATAATTAAAGTGCTTGTAATATACTCAGTGTGTATATAAAAAGAGCTTTTACAAAATAGGAAATTTGAGTATTGGGGATAGCAATCTAGAATATGAAATTCCTCTCTTAAATTGTATTTTTTGACATAGAAAGCAGAAATCTTATTGGGGTGAAAAAATTAACTTAGCTTTTGAAAAATGCTTTGAGCAGATTTTTTTTTAAAAGCCTGAAACTTAGTTTTCACTGAAGATGTAAAGATTTTTTTTTTAACATGGAATTTGCATCCAACTCTAGAATGATTTTTTCCTAAGGAAGGTGGTACTCCAAGTGGCCATTGTATATATCAGATCAGCTTCTGAAATTTGCGCTTTAAGGATAACCAATACATCATTTGCAAGGTAAGTATGCTTCAGTTTCCATCATATTTAATCAGGCTTTCTCTTTCTGTATTGATTACTCCTGTTTATTTAAATGAATAGCAGCTATTAAAAAACTTTTTAAAGTTAATATTCTGAATACTCAGCAAAGATGTCTACATCCAACACTTGAACACTGTTCATTGCTTGCAGGATTGCTAGTTCTACTTAACTTGTTCATTTGTCATGTTTTTTTAGTTAATCTCATTTTAATCCTAGTAACATCTGTATATTTTGATTTGAAATTCTGTGTAATGTTGGTATGGAATATATGCTTTGCCCCAGGTTTTATGACTATGTTAAACTTTTTTTTTTTTCAATCTAGAACATTTAAAACAAATTGCATTCAGAATACAGAGCTGTAGAAACATAATTTTTAATGAATCTTGTGGTGCTTAGCATTATCAAGTGATGAATAAAATATTTTTATGCATGTATTTCTTTTTATTACCATATGTAATAACCAGAAAGTAAAAATAATCTGAGACAATGCAGAAATGTTTCTTTATGCAGTTTCTATTATGACATAGGAAACAATGTCTGTATAAGTAAATTTTAAAAATTTAAACATATGTACTGAAGATGTTCAAAGGTTGTACCATTTTCCATTTATTGATGCAATTTCAAATCATGTTAAAAACTACTGTACAGTGATTTAAAGATCTGAAAACTCAGACTTTACATATACAGATAAAAATGATTTTTAAAGAAAGTTTACTGAACTTATTTGTGCTAGAATTGTGTGTAGTGTACTAAGCATCATTAAAGTAATTATTAGTTTAATTAAAATAGTTGATCTCAACATGTAACAGCAAAGCACTTTCCAATAGGACACAGTTTAGCATTTTTAGGTGATGCAGTTATTTTGCCTGTCTTATCATTTTAATGGCTAGCTTAGATATTTTCTACTTCGAGAGCTTGAAGGTTATAAAGTAAAAGTTTGAATTATTTGTTAATTATCTATTTGGAAATATTTTTCCTATAAATTATTTAACTCCCCCTTCATTAGTAAATAAATTAGAAAAGGTTTAACTGATATTATTCACTATTCATGTTTCAAAGTATTTAACTGGAAATAAGACTCTTTTCCCCTTAAATCCAACAAAATAAAATACATTTTCAGAGACTTATAGTAATGATTCTTTAAAATATTAATATTTCAATTTCTAATGAGCAGGTGCTCTTTCAAAGCTTTAAACAATCTAGAATTAACATTTGCTATTGATGAAATTGCCAACTGATCACTTTGATCAGTTTACTGTTGCACCACAAAATCTAAATTTTATATGTATTTTCTTCATTACCTCTGAAACTCTCAGGATATTTTAATTTGTGTAAAACAGCTCTGTATTTTTTAAATGTTTTACTAGATGTATAGTATTTTGATGAGTAGTTTTTTGTGTTCTTGCTCATGTAAACTTTCTGTTTTGTTTTGGAAAGCGATCTTCACATCTCACAAATGTTTTCTCTTGGGCCGGATGAAGGTGAATGTTGTCAATGCTTTGAGAACAAAATGTCATTCTAGAAAGAAAATACAACATGTAAGTTTAATGTTACTTTTAGGGATGCTTTCAGTATAAAACAGTTTGCACTCTCTTCTGACTTTCATTTTCTTCATCCTGTCTTTACAGGAAAGTATCTCATTGTTTTTACAGGCTTGTGAGGTGGGAGATGTATCTGGCAGCCAGATACTAGGTGCAGAGTAAGAGGAGTGTTATTCCCATGTGCTGAGTACATGACTGCTGTTTCTTTCTGATACCATACACAACATGCTGATCTGCTAAATCGTACCCTCACTGTGTGTGTATTGTGTATATTGTGCTTACACAATTGTGTATGCAAATTTATTGTGTATATGAATACCATGAGCAATGCAAATTAGTAAAGGTAAGTGTACATACATAAAATACTATCAACAGTATGTTCAAATTCTCGAGAAAGCACAAGACAACTGAGGAGACCTGTGCCTTCTAGTACTTTTGGTATTTAAATTCTAAGCTTGCTAATTCTTAGATCCGTGGTTTTGGTCTTTCCAAGAAGACCAAAATCTACCCACTCTTTTCTTTGAAGAAAATACTTTTCCTTGAGCATTCTTCATTTTTGCTTTTAAAATCACCTAATAATCTTTCATTCACCCCCAAGCATTACTACAGCATTGCAACAGTAGTTATTTACATTCCCAGACTGCACAGAAAGAAAACAGCATGTAATCAGCACATACTAAAATCTTGGCACAAACTCCGACTTCTGCTTACAGCAAAGATCTTCTAAAGAACGTTAGGTATTTAAAGATACCTACATTATTCTATGGTAGTGTAGTAATTCCTCACCTCAGTTATCTCTTGGGGGGGGCTCCCTAACTAGCACATAAGTAGCATTGGCTGGTGCCATGTTATTGACATATAAGCGCTATTGGAGAGTAGCTTTTTGGTTAGAAAAATGACTGTATCTGACATCCTTTCAGTGTGCATACCTTTCTTCTCAAGGTACATAATCTCTTTTTAAATAGGGCTCTCTAATTTATAGCGTATACTATGCTTTAATTTATTTTGGCAGCTAGGTCAGTACTGATTTGGCATCACGGCTTTAAAAACAGCATGAGATGCAACAGAAACAGACTTATTTTTTATGGCTACAGCATATTGGAAGTGCTGAGTTAGGAGGAGGAAAATACCCATAAAATACATTTTCAGTAAGGACAAAAAGAACAAGTAAATATGATCCCCCACCCCAGGCTGGCTGCAGTATGAAAAATTTTCTTTAGATCACTTTGTCTTATTTGTTTTCCATGTCAGTATCAAGGAGATGCAGCTCTGCCAATGAGTACTATTCCACAGAAAATCTGCAGTGGTTACAGTTGGTGCTGGTGAGAAAGAGATTCTAGCACGGAAAAACACCTTCTGAGGCTGAGCCACAGTTACAAGGTAAGACATGCTTTCCTCATTAACCTTAATTAAAATGCTCATTTAAAATTTCTCAAAGGATTAAAGCTGTGGGAATCATTACAAGTTTTGTTATTCTATCTTCTGGCCAAAATTCCCCTGTGAGAATAAGCAGTTTCAAAAGTGTTATTAATATTGCTGTATGTAAAGAACAGCACCACTCAGACTTGGTGATCCAGTTCCAAAGCAATCAGCAGAAAAAAACAAGAGACTTGACTTTGCATTCAGCAGCTTTTTCTCTGGAAAACTGCTGCATGATGCTACTTCAGAGTTCCCTGACAAAATTCACATCGCTTATTTTATACCATAGAACAAAAAGCACAACCAGAGTGCACAAATGGCTATCAAATACCAGTGAAAGTATGGTGTGTAGAAGTATAGCTGTGTTTTTGTTTTGTTTTTTTCCCAGGACTGCTCAGATTCTGTTTGCACACTATAGAAATTTCATCCTTTCTGTAGTTGAAATTTTGCTTCTGCAGTTTAGCACTCCAGGAACCTCTTCTACAAGGCTTTTTAGCCTGCACAGTTTAGTAACTCATTATCAACTATCAGAGGTCAGATTGGTGTAACGTAAATGAATGAGACAACAACAAATTAATTTTACCATAAAACCCTAAACCTCAGTGAATGCAATGAAAAAATCAGATACTGCTTAGTTCTGTGTGTGATTCTTCTACTGCGGACTTTTAAGAATGATGTTCACAGAATCACAGAATGGTTGAGGTTGGAAGGGACCTCTGGAGATCATCTAGTCCAACCCCCCTGCTCAAGCAGGGTCACCTACAACATGTTGCACAGGATCAGGTCTGGGCAGGTTTTGAATATCTCCAGAGGAGGAGACTTCACAACCTCTCTGGGCAACCTGTTCCAGTGCTCTGTCACCCTCACAGTAAAAAAGCTTTTCCGCATGTTCACATGGAACTGCCTGTGTTTCAGTTTGTGCCCGTTGCCGCTTGTCCTGTTGCTGGGTACCGCTGAAAATAGTCTGGCCCCATCCTCTGGACACCCTCCCTTCAGATATTTGTATACATTGGTAAGATCCCCCCTCAGTCTTCCCTTCCCTAGGCTAAACAGTCCCAGCTCTCTCAGCCTTTCCTCAGCAGGGAGATGCTCCAGTCCCCTAATCATCTTAGTGGCCCTATGCTGGACTTGCTCCACGTCTCTCTTCTACTGAGGAGCTCAGAGCTGGACACAGTACTCCAGATGTGGCCTCACCAGGGCTGAGGAGAGGGGGAGGATCACTTCCCTTGACCTGCTGGCAACACTTTTCCTAATGCAGCCCAGGACACCATTGGCCTTCTTGGCCACAAGGGCACATTGCTGGGTCATGGTTAACTTGTCCACCCCAGGACTCCCAGGTTCTTCTCCACAGAGCTGCTTTCCAGCAGGTCAGCCCCCAGCCTGTACTGGTGCATATTAATGAATTTCTCTATGAAGTAGCTATTGAAAGGTAAATATTTAAGATTTGGCATAGTTCTGTAAGTAATTAAGACATAATTCTGTAAAGTTCAAATTCTGTAAGAATTTGAATTTTCATGGCCTTAATTTTGAATTCAATATATCTTGCATTGTATCTTCTTTTGAATTTTGTACACTCCATAAGGAGTGAGATAAACACAGTCTAAAAATAAAGAAGAAATTGTCATCAGCTGTGTAGGATGTTTCCACTGCAGTGCTCACTAAGGTTCTTCCTTGGACCCTGGGCCCTAAATCCTTCTCTATCCTCTATTCTCAAGTATCAACAAAACTTTGTCATCCAAGGTTACTCTGCCTTAAGTTCAGATTAGTTGCAAGAGTGAGCCAGAACGTAAGTGGTATTTTTACTGAAGCTGGTAATCCATCCACTTTGCAGAGGGCATGCAGAGGAAAACATGCTAGTTACTACTTTCTACTATTCCTTTCTGATCTGAGAACAAAAAAAAATTCCTTTTACAAGTCACTTAAAAGATCACACAGCATGAAGAACCAGAAAGCCAGAAGCTGTACCTGGAAAATTCAGCACTGGTGTGACTGCTGGGACTCAGACAATTGTATCTCATCTAGGATAAACCTGTGTGCCAAATTTCTGTTTTATTTTTACATAAAAGTTGTGTTTTCATTACACTTACTTTTGCTGCGTTTCACCTGCTTTTACTCGTATTGTCTTCACTATAAGCCCTGGTCGACGGGTGCCTTTTGTCCAGGGAATTATAGTTTGAACTGTGTCCCAGATATTTTCCCAGACTGCTGTTCCTTCCCATCTGAACTTGATCATTATTAGTTCACCAATATCAGTGTCCAGTGTGATGAGAAAAGAGTAAGTTTTATTCCCATTAATACCTTCAACTCTGCAGAAAACAAAAACAGATTAATGCTATCTTAGTTAATATGGATTAACGTGGAGAAAAGAGGTTCTTCCCTTTAAAACCAAAGGGTCCTCCTCTCCCTTCTCCAGGAGAACATTGATTTCTCTACTTTTCCTCCAGGTGAGTAAAGTGGTGAAATATGACAACCTGCTAGAAAAAAAGCAGAAGTGGGATAAACTTAGATGCTTGGTAAAGCAGCAGTGGTTTCTGACAGCAATAGAAAAGCAAGGCTAGGCCTTTGTCTACGAGAGCAAAGGCTGACCCATCCTATTGCCTTTGCTTTTGTAAATACAAAGTCCTTCATTAGAAATATCTTAAATTCTTTACTGGAATTACATCTGCTTCTATGTGTGTATATATACACACTATATATTTGTGTTTTAATAAAAAACGTGTCTTAGCCATGGCATGGGCTGAACATGACAGAATACTTAATCTTGGAAATTCTCTGAATGCTACTAGGTTTATGAGATATTTCATACTTTTCAACTGTATGAGCATTGTGAAATTGTGTGTTTTAGGGGGGTGTGGATGAAGAGATGGCTTGGTAACAATTTCCTGTTCATCTGCACGTGATAACTGTACTACAACGGTTCATTCATAGCATTATTACGTAAATAAGGTACTGGAAATTGGCCTGTTTTCTCATTCATAAGATGGCATAAGGTATCAAATACTCACAGTGTGATGGGCAGGTTTTTGGCATCCTGTTTAGTGCCCGTCAGAGAGATGGTAAAAGTTGGGTCTACCTGCTTTTCTTGGATTTCATTGATGAAATGGATCTTGAACTGATAGTGATAGACTGTAGAAAAGAATTTGCAAAGTGAGAAGATGAATGGTCAAAGAAGCTATAGATTTGTCTGGCAAAAGAAATTTGCCTTTCAAAGCAGAAACTTGATTTACATTTTTGTTATCTTTTAAACAAACATGTTGCAATTAAAACATCAACATTGATGATTGCTGTGCTGTATTATCCCTTGGGGTTTTAGAGCCCTGTTGCTCTATTTAAAGGATGCAGAAAAGAGGAAAGCTAGACAGAGTTCTTTTTGTAGTATAAAACATTCTTTCTTGGGAAATATTTCAGCCTTTCTAAAGTATAACTGAAAATTTCTGGCAAATCTTCCATCTAACCAGGGATGAGTCCTTGTGACTGGATGTGGTTAGAGATGTATGATACAGATTGGAGGCTTGGTGCAGTGTTGCCAGCCTTTTTCTCTGAACAGCTAGAAAATCTTCCTGCAAAACAGATGACTCACAAACTTTCCTTGACTGCATGATACAGTGCATGCATCTGTTAACAATATGACTTTGTTCAGCACACTGCTATAGAAATATGTCATTAATGCTTTGAGGTTTGGTGATCTCTAGAAGAGGAGTGTTTAGGAAAGTCTTTGAAATTAAAAAAATGACATGCTATTGGGAATAAAGAATGCCTGAGCATCATCACTATACTGATTATGAGCAGTTTGAGACTTAGTTAAAAAAAAACAAACAAACAAACAAACAAAAAAAAAACCCTATGGTTAGAGGCCATGTGCACATAGATACTGTCAGCTGTATTTGAATGTTCAATGTTTACCTGCCTGGTGAAAGAAAAGGGTTTTGACTGTAGCAGTTTAAATTTACTATGGAAAAGTTATTGTTGAGTAATGATATCTGTACCTTTGACTTGAAGATATCTGAGCAATGGTGGCTCTTTATCTACTTTTAACACCAACATCAGATCTGTTATTTTCTAAATAACTTTTTGGTGTCTGGCACTGCATTTTAGATACCACAATCAGGGCGTGCCATTTATGTTTCTGATTAATCACTGTTACAGTCACAACCATATAAAAATAAAGCCAAGTGTGCAATGATATTGGAGATTTTCTAAAGCAGATTGACATTACTCAGCTCTAAAATATTTCTACAGTGTAAAATGTGGTTTCGTGCTCTGCCAGCCTGCTTATCAACAAAAATAATAGATGCAGATATTAAGGAAGGAGACCCAAAATAATTTTTCTTAACAAAGGCCATAGAGTGTGCTTTATCCTTGTGTGCTTTATCCATCAGTGTGTTTTATCACACATTAGAGGTGTGTTTTATCCTTGTCACCTTGTGAAATTACACACAGGAAACCATTCTGTTAACCATTATTGCACTGCAGTTATCATATAGATAGGTGCTTTTTCCTCATTTCTTCTCACTCGTTTCACACTTGCCACGTAATGTCACTTCTGAGAATGGCTCCACTGAACTGTTCTGAGTAATCTTTTTATATGTGCATATATTGTTTTTTTGTGTAGCGTGGGCAGTTTTTGCAATGGAAGGTATTTGTTAGAGAAACTATCCCTTTTTTTGTTGTTGTTTCGTAGTTATTACATGTATGCGTTTTCTTTTGAAAAGGTGTTACTCAGCAGAAAAGAATATGGCTGGTTGTTTGCTGCCAACCACAAAGCAAACCTGATGAGGACAAAGTAGGCTGAGCTTGTTTACAAATCACTTTTATTACTGCTTAGTCTTGCTCTGAGTTTTCTCTCTTGTAAAAGTTTGCTGTTATAGTATATGTTCTAATTTTTAAGGAGAAAGGTGAGAGCATATCCATGTAAAAACCTCTGGTTGACTTAGGGTCCCATCACAGCATTATTACAAAGATAGCTTCTTTGCACTTTTTTTTTTTTAAGTGGATTAACATACACTCCAGAACGTAATGCCATTAATTTGAAAAATGAATGTCAAGTTTTCTAAAGAAATGTGGGGGATTGTGAAGTATAATGCTGAGTTTCTCAGATTTCTTCTGTTTGTGCTTCAAACATTTCCCCGAGAGCGACAAAGATCACTTCATGCCGATCGTCCCACAGTTGCTGATTTGTTCTGCAACTTCTGTGAAAGGAAACTATTGTTTGGGGCACTGATATTTGGGTACGTGCCATGAATGCATCTATTTATTTATTTATTCAAAACCAGTTCCAAGAATAAAAATGCACCATCTTTAAAAACTGAAATCAAAGCCAACAGAACATAATTTAAGCGTGTGGTAAACTCTCTATGTGCAGGGAGGAAAGGTGCCTGGGCGCGTGAGCCAGAGAGCTGCGTGCCGTCAGAGCAGGGGGCCTCCTGACTCCGACGGCGACCTAACTGTACAGACCCAGGATAAGATCAGGAACTATATGTGGTCTTTAAAATTTCGGGATTTAAGCAGCTTCCTGTGGTGTTTTAAAAAGCGTAAGAGATTTGTCAGATTCAGCTATGTCGGGTCTCCGAGGGCAGCGCAGCCCCCTCTGGAATAACTGCCGTGTACTGTGGGGCTGGATCAGCGGGAAACCGTTGGGGCTGATTTGAAAGTACCTCACAGCAACGGTTTCGCTTTCTCCGGGGGCAGCGCGCGGGGGGCAGCACGCGGGGGGCACCTCCGCGCCGCGGGGGAGGGGCGCCCCTGAGGGGCCCGCGGGCAGCGCGGCCGCGGGGGGAGCCCTGGGCCCTTCACCGGCCGGGCAGCGTGAGGCCGGCCGACCCTGCTGTGCCCGGCTGCGCCCATGCGAGCGGCCGGCGGGAGCCGTTGCTGCCGCGCCCGCGCGCTGCCCGCGGCAGGTGGAGGGGAGCGTCTGCCTCCCTCAGCGCTGCGGGCGGCCCCGGCGTTTGCTGTGCGGGGCGGTTTGCCCTACCCCTAGTAACGCGAGTGATACCCCGCACTGATTGTCTCTCTGCGCTCGGGGAGAAAACTCGTACGTTGTTCTCTTGATGAAGTAATTTAATGGGGATAAAGCTTGAGTCTCTTTTAGTGCTACAGTTCTGTCCTATGAAAAATGCGTGCTATTCTCGTCTGTCTGGTGCTTGAAAAGTAGTAATTTGTGTGTCTTCTTGTTCCAAGTATGACCAAATTTTGTCTGTAATTAGTCTACGAGAAGTTTTACAGGCCTGCTGTAGCAATTATGCTGCCATTTTGGCTTGGCTGTAAGCCTGCATGTGTTACAATAAACTCAAACAGAACAATTATGGCAGGAAAATCCTGTCAGTCAGGACCCAGAGCAGCTCAGAGGCCCTGAATCCACAGTGCGTGGTAAGTATGCAATGTGCTCTTCCCCACAGAAATATTAGGAGCCAGGATCTTGGTGAAAGGACATGAGGACAGCCTGCCGGGATGCTCAGCTGCCACAGTGAGCTGACGGTCCCCGTAGACTTTATAAGCGTTAATAAGTAAACTGGATCACAGAGCCTATGCTCATTCTCACGCTTCTTTACCAGCCTGGAGACTGTGACAAGCATTCCCACAAACCTTTGAAAGGCATATGCGCTCTCGTCTTCAGAAAGAGACGTCTGCTTTTGGGAAGCCTTTGCTCTCGGATGTTGTAGCCCAGGGTGTTGCAGCGGTTCTTCCGACAGCTGAGGCACATTCCTCGGTCGAAGGTGCTGATGTCGTTGCACCAGTAGGCCGTGCTTTGCTTGTCCTGGTGAAGCAGGGAGTCGATGAACAGATGAACTGACCTTTCATGGGCACATTTCACAGTTTGCGCGATGCCTAGAAAAAAATCACAACAGAGTTCTATATGTGCTTGTTCCTATTTCCTGTGCCAACTACAGAGGAATACAGTAAGCAGCTAAGTATATGCTGTTGTTCTCTCCCCACTTTACTACTGAAATGTCGTGATTTTTGTTTCAGTAATCATACGTGTAGCGATCTTGCTTTAAAATCATCCAAACGTTGCCGGCTGAACAATCATGTTAGTAAAATTAAATAGATTGCTGTAATTTGCTACTTGACACCATATAGCCTGCCAGTACAAGACTGTAAATTTGTACTTTGACTTCATTGTCCTGGCTGCTCAGGTCAAAATGAAATACAATATGCTGCTACACACAGTCTTTTCAGACCACACCACGTTAAAGACCAGTCTTATTCTGAATGGTAGAACACTGACTTTTGGATGCTGATGTGGTAATGTTACATTTTGTCCCTATCAGAGTGACAAACCCTCTTGTTCAGTTTTGCTTGCAGCTATTATGGAGCAAAAGGAGTAAAAATATATTAAATACTTATAAATACATGAGAAATAAGTCTTTTTCCTTCTTTTCTATCTATCATCAAATCATGACAGTTATTTTATTCTGTGTGGATGCGATATATCACAGTAGACTGTTTTACATGTCTTCACTGACAGGCTTTCTAGCTCATACTTGGCGTCACTTTTTTCATGAATTATCTGCTAACTAGTAAGGCCTACTTTTTTGATAGTGTGAAGATAGTTGAGAAATTTTTGGCAGTGCGGTATGCTGGGTGAAAAGTACTTATTTGGGTTTTTTTTGGTCAGTTGTCACTGTGCATCAGTGCCTTATCTCTCTGCAGTATGTTGCATCAGTTTCTCTGTACATTTACATTTAGGTACATCAGAACTGGGCTTCTATATATAAAACAGCCTGGAACATTGGCAGTCAGGTCCTAGAGAGAGCAACATCCACTGTGCAGCTGAAGGACGGGGAGAAAGGTGAATTAAGGAGGTGAGTAGTACAGCATTGTATTTCGTTTGATTTGAAATAATTAAGTGCACACTAGATGAATCTGACTTAATTTGAACAGGTTTTCTCATTTCCTCTACCACCGAAACAAATACCTTTGAAATTATTCCAAAGTGCTTGACAGCAGGATGCTCGTGGCCTCATTTTCAGAAGTGCTAAGCAGCCAAATTTCTTACTGGAGTCGGTAGGAAAAGAGTGAGCTCAATATATGTAAAAGTCAGATAACTAGTTTTTAGAAAAGAAACTGCCTTGCATATAATGGGAGATAAGACTCCCATTAGATACTGTTTTAAGTCCACAGAGATATGTAAAGTTTCCCGGAGATACTGTCCTGGTGCAATACTACTTCCCTTTTTGTCCCATTGGTTCTTACCAGTGATTCCATACTGTGCAATGTGATTATACATGTGCATGATGTGACAGCCAGGCTGAAAGGTGCCTCCGTTCGGATAAAAGTCAAAATGGGCCACAGGCTGTTTGATGCCGACACTGAGACCCATGTGCTGCTTAGTGAATGTATGAATTGCATCTACGAAGTTTGCATCATCTGGAGATAAACGGTCTGTTGGTGACATTCCTTCAAACAGGGGACCAGCAGGGTCAAGGCCTGCAATAAATGCAATAATCCAGTTGTGATATAGTACAGATGGGCTCTTCTTTTACTGTTATGAAAGAAGTCTGTGATAAATATTAAAAAAACTGACAGCACTGGTAATTTTACTGAAGTCATTTATAGAAACAACACTTGCCCTGCAGAGGGTGTATAGTTACAGCAAAAGGTAAAGTAAACATAAGACACTCTAACTGCTATATGCACAAGGACATTGGCCCAAAGAGATAGATATGTTTGTTATACACAAACCATGCTCATTACTGCTTTCTCTCTTGAGGAATGTTTACTTAATTTTGTTCTCTCATACTCTAGCGGTCACACATTTCAGAGGCCCTTTTGAAGACAGCAGTCCTACAACAAGGTTGACTTTTAGCCCACATTTGAGATCTGAAACTCTATAAAACTTCACTTGTGGATCAGAAGAGTTCTATGTCTGCTACATGTTATTTATAATAATTTTTCAACATTAAAAGATTTCAGGGCAATTTATTACTGTGTTCTGAAAAACAGTATTCTGCTTGGGGAAGCCTGTTGGTTTAGTTTGCTAGATGCTTTTGTGAAGTGTTTTTGGGGGGGAACTGATTTATGAAAAGGGACTGCCCATATAGTTTAAAACTGCTTTTTGTCTTTGAGGACCAGCTTCTAAATTTGATTTCTTCTGTCAGTACTATGGACTAATGAAGTTGCATAGATGTAACTGAACAAGACTGCATGCCTTTTTCTTTCTTTCTTTCTTTTTTTTTTTCTTTTCTTTTTTTTTTTTTAATACTTTTAATCAGTGTGAACTTCTGGAGGTTTATTGTTCAAGTCTGAATAATTTTTGCTGAAAAATGCATATAACTATTATAATATGTTCTAAGGTTTTTACTTATCCATTATGATTTGATGTACTAGCATGGTCTGAACAAGCAATGCTAATGAGCTTCTGTCCTTGAGTGTATACACAGGTGTAATATCACAATGTGTGGTATAAATTCAGTTTCTTGGCATGTAGGCCCTGTCACAAGAGCTGATCGTATAGGACACATATGGTATGTGACAATGAATCCAAGATCAGATTTGGGACTTCAGACTGTGGTTGTGTCTGTCTGCCTTGCTCCTAGTCCAGATTGAAGTAAAATGTTTTCTCTGGTAATTTAAACATTGTAGCTGATGCAGTCCTCATGTAAGATGCACTACTTCTTATTTATTCTTTTAAGCTGTCACTGTGTGTTAGATGTGGCATTGTATACAATATATCAATAGCCTCATAAGTGTGTTTTCATTGCACTCAATTAGTACAACTACAAAACATTACAGGAGGCTCAAAATGCCACTAGTCAGTACAGTCAAGTGTTCTGGTTAACTTTTATGTTTACTTTAAGCACCTATTAGGAATACTCTAATGATAGGCTGCTTGTGAAGTATAATCCAGGACTATAATTTTGTCACAAGGGAATTGGCTTCAATTCGCTGTAAGAGCAGTGTACCACAACTGAAAGCTCAAGCACAGCTAGATGATTTCCTTAATGTAATTTTCTTTTTAAAATGAGTTGCTAATTATGAAGATATTACTGAATGGGACTACTGAAGCTCAAAAAAATAGGTTTTGATCAGGATAGTGATTAAAGGAGATCCAGAATTGGTAGCTAACCTTTAGTTTAAGGTGTTACTGGGAATGGATACAAGATAAATTCAAACAATATACCACTTGAATCTTTGGTTTATGTGTTCTGGTCTCTATGCTTGTATATTCTATATGTTGTAGTTTGGATTGAGGTAGGAAAGATCATAACTAGAAATACTGTGAGAGGCTACTTTATTTTGAAAAGTGTTTTCAGTAGATTTTCATCCTAGTTTTTACCAGTGGGAGAAACTTTTAAACTGTGGCAAACATTGCAATTCAAATAGCTATGGGGCTGTCAAGGAAAAAAAAAAAAAGCGATACAGCTAAAAAGGAAAAGGTTTTGAAAATGTGCAGCATGACTTTATCAAGCATTTGGCTGATGTGATTCTTTTCTGCATATATCACTGCTAACTGCAGTTTCTCTGAAATACCAATAATCAGGTGGTGAACTGAGTGAACACACCTGTGCGTTGTTGTATTTCCCTGGCTTGACACCCCTCCATGATGCTGATGGCAGATGCTGACAAGGCTGTTAAATGGGTGCACAAGTTCTGCAGGTAGTTTGCTTTGGCATCTGTCTAAGGGAGGTAGCACACAGAGGGTAGAGAAAGGCAGTTTGGAGGGACATATGTTTGAACTTCAGGCTATGTGTGGATTTGATCTTAGTCATGTAGGGACAGAATGACAGGTAGCTTTTGTAAGTTTGTAAAACTAAGCAAGTAAAAAGAGCTTTGTTTTAGGGAGACACTCAGGATCTGGTCTTCCAGATAGCTCCTTTGGAGTTACTGGTCTGATCAAAACCTTGGATCTGATTTCCCCCAACCCTGGCATACAGGTTAAAAAGTTGTGTTTTTGAGCTCTTCCAGATTATATCATATGAAACAGTCTTCCTTTAAGGGCATCTTAGAGCTCTCTATCATGTTTTACTTGTTAAAATATAGCCACACTTTTCCTTACTAATATTTTCTCTCTACATGTACAGGATGGTATTTACAATCTATACAGTTGTAAACAACCTTCCATTGAAGCACACTTGCATAGTCTTATTGAGTTTAAAGTATTACAGAAGTAGATTAAGTTGCCCATGCATGAGTATTTTACAGTTTGGAGTGGATGCCGTTGGAAACAGAGACTGCATACAGCATGGACTTAGCTAGAGACATGAGTCTGAAAAGAAAATTAAATACAAACCTTAGCCAGCAGCTATCATTAAAATTCCAGCATGAGCAACACTGTCGATGCAATTAATAAAAATAAGAATGATGAGGTTTTAGTTTTAATGTAAAGTATATGTCAAATATCTACATAACTTGAGCAAAGAAACTAGTTGACTGTTACTTTTATTGAAGTTGTAAGTATTTTTTTACCTGTAATTCTTCCAAGCTTGTTTGTACCGCTAATATAACTGCCAGCAAACCCTGAAACATGAGCTCCTAGGCTGTACCCAATTAGATGAACATTGCTTCTGGAAAATTGAATGGATTCCTGGAAGACAGCAGCAGCTTGATTTAGATGCAGAAAATGTGAAAACTAGACCAGTAAAACACTTATTACAAGCTAGGAATGTCATGAATTATAAAACAAGAAATTTGTATGTTGATGCTGGATGTCAGATGAGGTGTGTCAGTCACACACTAACTTTCCTGGCTGGCTGATTGTTCTTTTCCTCCTTTTCACACATTGGGAAAATACCGTGCATTTGGGCACTGCTACTTACGTGCTTTGTTCAGGAAAACTGTAGATAAAGATGGTAGGATTTTTATTGCTATTTTTTGCAAGTGATGAAAAGGTAGCATTGTTGTCTGCAACTTTCCTATGGCTATAACTTCAATACCTATCCTTTAAATTCGGCGTATAAAACAAAAACAAAAGCCCCAAACTTTATAGAAAGTGTTGAAGGTGCCATTGCTGCTTTTGCCTGAGATACTAAAACAAGCCAAATTAGAAGCCAAAGTATCACAACGTTCATTAGACGTGATTAAGTGTAAGATATGGCAATGACGTTTCTTGGACTGATTTGTACAAAACTGGTATCTGCTCTGAAGCAAGCCTATTGAAGCAGAACAGACCTCAGGCCCTTCTCTCTATCTCTTGTGAAGATGAGGTGGAAGTTGGCAGCCTTTTTTTGAGTGAGGGGCAGCTCTTACAGCTTTCTTGACAGATGTTATTGAGCTAGAGATCATGCCCAGTTAACTCTTGGACTAAAAGCCCTAAGATTTACTTTATTTTTATTCTTGATTAAAACATTGCACAGCACTGCAGCTTTTGTTACTTCTGTTGAGGATATTCCAAGTGCTCTCCTGGATGTAAGCAGAGGGAAGCACAGCAGAAAGACAGTCATGAGAGCTGGAAGAATTGGAATGAAGCGTTTTTACCATTAAATTCACTGGGTGTGCTTTTCAACAGAAGGAACGTTTACTGCTTGAGCATTCTGTCTTAAGTGAATTGAATACTCTGAAAAGTGATGGTCTATTTAAATTCTGCTACATGTCATGACTCAAGAGAAGCTGTGTACAGTGCTGTAGCAAGAAGTCATTTATTCAGGCCTTGATTTGTTTGCTGACACTGAAGAAATCACTGACTGTCATTTTTGTTGACAATGTGGTGTGTCCTCCTGGGAACTGAATGAAGTCCACCATTTGATTCATTCAATAATTAAACAGCTTCAGAATATGACTTTAGGTCTTCAGCAACTTAGACCACATTTGAACAAGAGCAAAGGTTTCTTGTAATGTCACAAAGAAAAATGTCAACACTGGTTCTTCTGCCCTCTCCCTCATGCCTGCTCTCCCTAACTGGGCACTGTATCTGATAACTTCTTCTACCCTTACCATTCCTGTTGAAAGCAGTTTCATTTTTCAATGATATTTGCTCCAAATCTCTCAGCTTTGAAGTATTTTTCCCTTCCTCAGGCCTCACCATATTTAAATTAATGTATTCAAAAATTCTTTGTGAGGTAGGAAGTATAATTTCATTTCAAATTGGGGAGCTTGAATTAGTACTAGAGCTAGATGAAATAAGAGTTGCATCGCATGTGTGATTTGTATGAGTGATTCTTGTTCTAGTAGTTTGCTTTCTGCCTTGTTTCAAATAGTACTGGAGATCAGAGATCCCTTGCAGACTCCTGTGTAGCATTTTCAAGTCTGGCACCTACTGGTATAGACAGAACAGCTGTAGGACATGGCCACTGCTCCCTACGTGGCAGTGGTTTCAATGAGTAGCCACTATTCTAACATGGCTGTGTACCCATTACTGCCTCTGTGCCATCTATTTTGCAATGTGTGTCCTCTTAAAAGGTCTCCCTTTACGCTCTGGATCTCCAAGCCATTATTTTAGAATAATTTGTGGGGAACTGAGGCAAAAACTAGGTGCAGTGTCATGCCTGAATTCTGCATTAAACCCGGAAGTAAAACACAGAGCACAAACTCATTTAATTGAATTAAGCACTCGCAAATGATATTGTGCGCATGCTTTCAAAGCGTAGGGCTCTTCCTCTGAGTTTCTTTTACTGAGTTCTGAACTTGAAGTATTATTGAATAGTTTTATAATTCAAAGAAAATATCAGCTGTCTGCATACATGCCAATGGAATGCAGCAAACGAGTAGCCTGAAATGATCTCACCTCTAAATACATATCAAAGTATTTCAATAAACAGGACTACTTACTTTTCTCTCTTGTGTGATAAAGTTTTTATGAAGTCATCTGAAAGCTTATGGAAGAAAATTTTGCAGTGTATTGAAGAAACATAAGTGATTGAAACAGATTTCATTAACCAACAAAATATATCAAAACTGTGGCAAAAGCATAAGAAACAAGTAAATATCTATTTCCTAAAGAAACACATTTTGATTTGGTGAGTCTTACCTCCAACCATTCCAGGAAGTCTGCTATCTCCTGTCCTATGTAGCGTGTATTCTGTACAGCTATGGGATAGTGCTGGTGAGCAAGTGTAAGCCAATCTGCAATGATCACATTGATTTGTTTGTGCTGAGACTTCAGAGCTGCTGCCATTTTCCAAATCCAGCCTTCTAACATCCCATCTACCTGTTTTGTTCAATAATAAAAAAAAGTGGAATGAAAAAAAGAATCTTTAAGAGAAAACAGTCCCTGCCAAACATTCCCTGTGAAAAGCTCAAGGAAACAAAAAAACAGAATATAAACAAGGAAGGTTAGTGTTAATTATTAGATTTTAGGGACCTCAGCATGTTTAACTTCTGAGAATCTTTGATATTTTTGGTGGACAAAAAATTCATTAAGAATCAATGTAAGAACTGTAAAATATTTTATATCTTGCAATGTGAGCTCTGCCAGTGAAATGATGTCCCTAAATATTTTCAGCCTGCCAGAGATGGTATTACTGATTTAGTAGAACATTCTAATCTCTTCTAGGCTTTTGACAGAATTTGAGAATCTCGAAGCTGGGTTTCCATACATTTTCCTCTAAGAGCCCAACACTTCTGCATGTGAAATTAATGTGAAAGTTGACTTGAATGGCAACAGCCTTAGGTCCATAGTTTGACTTTGAGGAGGGTATAGGTTTTGAGCAAATTCTTACTTGGGAAACTTGGCTGAAGTAGTCTGTGGCAATATTCCGTCCATAGTCAGCTCTGCTGTTATTTGTGTTAAGACAGTTGTATGTATCAGGGGTGTGATTCAAGGTTTCTCTGGTTGCATAGTTGCAGATGAACCACAAAGATGCCTTTTACCACTTTCTTTGATGACACTGGTTCTATGAGAATCAAGTGTCTGTTAAAATGACATGATTTCCTATCCTCCCTTTTATTTTCAGCTGAGAACCTGGTCAGAATTCCCTCTAGTATAGCACTGATATGCATCTGAGTGAGGCTTTCTTGGTAGGTTGTTTTTTTGTTTGCTTTTTTTTTAACATTTTAACTGAAAGCAGTTCAGTGATAATTCATTGAGGTTGAGAGCTTTATTTTCAGCTGAAAAGCTTATAGAGAAGTTCTCGTTAAAGGTGTACCCGAAAGAGAGATGTAGGGAGATTGTGTGCACTGCTTTTCTATAAGTCTGTAAATATCTGGCAGTGAACATATCAGAGAAATGAAACTGGTATTCAGTCCTCCAGAGGCATAGCCCATTAATTCAGCTACTTGTTCAAACTGTGCTGGCTTTAAACCAGGGCTGAATCTAATCCCTGGCATGGGACTCCCACATGAAAAATTGCTTGTTGAGTGTTCCTTCAGAATCTCAATAGGGAATATCCACTTTATTATTTCTAGCCATGATTGCTGCTAAGGAAATCCACCATCTCTCTAGTCCCAGCCTTTCTTCTGAAGTTACTTTTAGCAGTAACATAATGAGAAGGAAAGTATATCAAATCAGATGTAGCTTGAATTAGAAAATGTATGTTCATACCGACCAGCCATGGACTATCATCACCAGAGGAAGAGAGGCATTGAAACTGCATTGGTCAAGAGTCTCCAACTGATTAAACAAAATCAAACAGCTTTCTTCAGTTCTGTCTGTATAGAGTCGAAATTTGGTTTCTAAGCTTTGCTGATCTTTCTTTGTTCTAGTGTGCTGATTCTGTGATCCCAGTGCTTCTGAAATAAAATTCATAACAGTCATAATAGGATGGAATCTAAAACCTGAGAAGTTACTAATGAAACACAGTCTAAGACAAAGTAAACTAGTAAGATAGAATTTCAATCTGTGTATAATTGCTGTCTAACTACAGTTGGGCTTAAGCTGCAAAGTTTGGATCAAAAAAGGGATCTCTTTCAAAGCTGGGACAGTCCAGATGTGCACCCGAGTCCATCTATTTGAGCAGTAACAATTATATGGAAAACATGGATCTTATTGTTACAGTCCTTTATTGAATGCATAGATATTGTAAAAGCAAGATACAGATGTTGTGGCTTTACACTGTTACTGCATGCATAGGCAAGTACATTCATAGGCTGTTAACTCCGCAGGGGAAGTTTTAGTAATGTGCATCTGCTAGTAATTGCTGAGCAAGCATCATTACACTAAAACAAGCATTTAGTCAGGGTTATAACTCTGCTTAGAGATTTAGGTAACTGCTTAAACTATTAGACCATATCATAACTGATTCTTTTTCTCTAAAAGGCCAAGATGAAATGTTTCTGTACTAGTTTTTTGTTGTTGTTGTTTATAAAATAGCTTGGTAGATACAGGACAGCATTTCCAGAATTGTCTGTTAACTACCTGGGATAGTCCCGCATGACTGGAGAACAGCAAAAATAACATCTATACTTAAGAACAGTGGGGGCAGGGTGAACTAGCCAACTGTTGTTTCATTAACATTATGAATTTAGAAGGAAAAACATGAATATAGGGAAACCATTGAAAAAATGGGATAAAGTAAAACAGAAACTTGCAAAAAGCACATTGTGGCAAACAAGGCTGGTACTGCTTTCTGGTAACACTCCAGATTATTTAATTTTATTTGTCTGGAAATAATCTGTATAATAAATGATTAGTTAAGCTACAGAAATTGGGGATTAGTAAGGGGAGGGAACTGTAAGGGGGGTGATGAACTAGATAAATGAGAAGCTACAGTTCTTTGCATTAAAAAGAAAACTTTTAGAGTGGAGAGATTTTGCTGATGGAGTTCCTTGGGGACTGTTTTTTGGGGACTAATCTTGTTTTACCGTTTTCATTAATAAGGTAGGCAGAAAGGTACGAGACTGGCAGAAGTTGGGAAGCATTTGCTAATACTGAGGAGACCAAAAAGTTAAACACTAAGAGCTAGGTGACCTTGAGAATACAGCAATAGAAATGGGTAGAAATCTCATACTGCAAAGTGCAAGGTCATACAGCTGATAAGAATTTCTCTGTAAATGGGGCTCATAAATTGGAAGTGACACAAGGGTAAAAAGACTTGGCTGTAGTAATCAATAATAAAACTCACTATGAGTCATCACTGTGATTTGGCTGTGAGAAAGGAAAATACAATTCCAGGATGCATCGGGCAAGGTGTTTTTGGTAGGAAAAGACAATAATACTGATGTGCAAGGCACTTATTACCCACATGTAGAATAGTGTGCGTAGTTCTTGTTACTGTGTTCAAGTGACACCAGTGCAAGCTGCAACAGCTGCTTAGCAGTACCGCTAAACTGGTCAGGGAAAAGGCTTCTGTTTTTATTAGACCTAATTAATAAATCATGACATCTTCTTGGAGGGGAAAAGGGAGTATTTTCTTTGCTAGGAAAGAACTTGAAATGATGTCTGTGGGAACTGAACTTGCATTAGTTCAGTTTTGTTCTTGTGCTAAGGAACTTTTGTCCACGAGAAATACAACTTACTAGTATTTTCTTTAGAGGTACTGTATTGTATTTTATCTTCGAAGTCAGCACATTTATTAAGTATTGGTATTTTTATACATCACAACTCTTATGTCTGTCTTACACCATAGTGTATTCATTTCTGTATTATATTGGCGAATGCATCCAGAGGTGGTGTGACATTGTTTTCTTGACAAGATTTTGACAATTTACAAGATACTTCTGATACATTTACAGATGAACTTTTATCCTTCAGGCATATTTAATGATGAGATTCTTCCATGCTTATAAATTTGCTGTAGTGGAATTTTATAATAGACAGCACAAAAAACTCTAATATGAAAGCATCCTGGTTTTCAGTCAGACTGTGTTTTTATCACATCTCAGTGAATCTTGTTACAAACTTTATTCAGCATTGTATTTTCTTATAATTACAAATGTGATACAAACAGCATATTTAATTTGGTTAAATCAATGCCAGTCCCCCATCCTGGCAGTAAAGCTCCCAGACTGCATTACAGTGGATATGCACTGTTTTTCTTCTGTCACTAATTATCGTAAATTCCAAGTAACTCCAGACAATGTTATGTTTCATATCTAGCAAATGTTATGGTAGGAGAAAGCTGTTCAGCTATTTACAGGAGCTGGAATTTAAAAAGCTTCAAATTTAGTGAAGTTCTGGTGTCAAAAGTCTTAGCTTCAGTAATGTGGTGTTTTGCATTTTTCTTTAATGGCACTTTTGTGATAGCCAGTTAGAACTGAACCTGATCATTTCTCTGTTGCAGTGTGTACTCAAGTGTTTCTGCTGCCTTTTTTTGTTCTCTCTCTCTCTCTCTCTCTCTCTCTCTCTCTCTCTCTCTCTCTCTCTCTCTCTCTCTCTCTCTTTTCTGAATGGAATAATACCAGGAGAAGGTGAAGATCTAATTAAAGGATAGAAAATTGGAAAGAGAAGTTTAAAGATCTTGATATTCTTAAATTAAGGCTTATTCAGGGTTTGGTGAGTAGTCCATACACAAAGATAATTGTATTCTATTTTTAGTACAAAAAGGAAAACATAAATTATGTAACTTGTGCTTTTTCCATTGTACATATACTTTCTTTGTTTTATACCTTATTTTCATTTTCTTTTTGCTTTCTTATTGCTTGTTACAATGCAAAGGCACATTGTTGCTCTCCATATTGTTTGTGCATACCACAGAAAACATGACTAATAAATAGCTGTTTTCTTTTTACGTCCACTGTGAAAGTACTTGTGGTGCTTTAATGGGTGAGCTTTTGGCTTGCCAGTAAGTCTGAGAAGAAGGAATTAAAAATCCAGTTTGAACTTATTCGTGGCTGTCAAAAATGAAAGGTTCCAATAGAATCTGTTGTGTTATTAGACAAAGAACTACTTCAAGCCATTAATCCATGTAATGACTTGGAGAAGGAAATAGTTTCTGAAGAGCTTGGCTCCCAGAAGAGACTTTAACTGAAAATTTCATACCGGTGACTCAGTGACATGATCAAAGTGAACTGCAAAGTTTCATAGGTCAGTTTACAAAAACTGCAAAGTAAAACTGCTAAAAACAATTTCCCATGCTAGTTAGAGCTGAAAGTAGCAAGAATTTCTGGAACATAGATCATATGCACGTGTTAGTTTCTCTCTGGAAAAATAGCTTCTACTCAAATAAGTGAGTTGCTGAATTAACTGCCTCATTCTCTGAAGAGATCCTATTCTAACATGAATCTCTTCAGGAAGGCAATGCAACATGGCCATCCATAGGTTATCATAAATTAGCTTCTTGCAGAGCAACATGCTAGTCACAAGCAAGATAGGTTGTCATGACTTCTTGATACTCTAGAGGAGCTTTAATTTTTTACCGTTCCTTACTTTGTGGTAATGATGTTGGTGAGGTGTAGTAGGAGTGCAACTGAAGGCTGTCTTTGTACATATGACTTAAGTATAATGTAGCAAAGTTTCTCATAAAACATGTTGGGTCAAATTTGGCAGTTGAACCAAAACATTTTTACGTTTGACCTGAGACAACTGTGTTTTCTTGCTAAAAAGTAAAACCGAAAGAATGGCTCCCAGTTGAACAAAATAAAATGTTTCCATCAACTGGGATGAAAACAGAGGACTTACATTTCTGGTAGTAGCTTCGGTAGCTAACTGAATGCTATGTAGAGCTGGGCTGTGCAAGATATGAGTTCAGTTACTGTTTCCCGCTATTAGCATTTAATTCTTATTCCCATTATTAGATAGATACTTTAAGTCATGGGTGTCCTGCTAACTCCAAGCTAAGATGAAGAGAGCACATGAAGAATGATGAGAAAGCTAGTAAAGAAATAATCCATTCTGTGTGTCTGGAAGTGTCTAATTTTCCGAAAAAGGAGTAATGAAAATAGTAATAACAATAATTCCATATGGAGTAAACTTAGATGATTTGAACTAGGTCTTCTATTTACCTGTAGAAACAGGTTAATCAAGGAGATTGACTTGGATTTAATAACCTCAAAAGATGAGAAGACAAATGGTTTTCCAAGCTATGGAATTTTTGATGATTCTTCTGAAATTTACAGATGTGATACCAATGTTTTAAGGTTTGTGAATGAAAACTTCTTTACTAGAAACTAGACAAAGATCTGGACACTGACTGGTCAGGGTTCAAAACCATGAACTATTGTATGCCTTCTTGGGGAGAGATCCTGAATTTAAATATATTCCTTTATATGTCATGTCTTAGTGGGAATGAAAACACAACACAATTATCTGCTTCTCACCACAAAATTTGCCTAAAAATGCATAAGGAATAAGAAGGACAAAGTATGGTAGAACCATATCATGTAAAGAACAAAATTGTAGTATTTGTTAAGTCATATGTTTCAAATTCATCTTACAATGCAGCAGAAGACAAAAAAATGAAGACTGTCATTCCCTCTTAAGGAAGGTAGTTTTCCTGATCAAGAAAGATAATGTTCAGCAACTTTCTTCCTGTCATGGAGCTCTACGGGAAGAGTTTCTATATAAGGTCTTGCTGAAGAGGGTTGAAGAGGATGTTTCAATGCCACTGACCTAATCCACAGGCAACTGAAACATTAATTAAGAAAACCTGAATTGAAGCTGAGCTTTAGGCTGCCAGTATCATAACAATACATAGGAGAGGGAAAAAAAGGAAACAAAAAAAAAAGCAAGTATCTATGCGTGTGTGTACACAAACACACCCCACTACACAGAAATTGCATATTTTTTAAATCACCTTCTGAGCCTTACTGCAGCCTCCTTTCACATTCATGGGTGGATTCATTTGAACATTAGTAAATCTCCAGTCACCTTCTGGAAGACTTACTGCTTTTTGCGTACATGAAAATATGTTTCTAAAAGAGTGCTTGTATATTACCATGTTATTTTAGTGTGTCTGGTTTACAACATGTTTGAAAAACAAACCACAGAACTGCTGAGGTCCCTAGAATTATGGAATTCTGTTATAAAAACGGGCAAAGACAGTGGCACATTAATAACTTTTGTTTGGCCTGTGGGAAGTGGAATATATCACAGAACCCCTCATGTCCAATAGACATTTTTTTCTATCAGTTGAAGGAAGAGCTAATGATATGGAAGCATTCAGGTCCCTCGGTTTGACAAATGCATCCCTTAAAGCTATTCTTGCTAGAAGCATAGTTGTCAGTATTCCTGTTGTATATGTAAAATCCTCTTTACTAATGCCTTCACTTCATTTAGAAGTGCCTGTCAGAATCTCCAAACTTTGCCCTTTCTAGGCAAAACCATTTGCTGAAACTAGCACAAAGTGCCACAATGAAACAGTAAAAGCTTAGAGCCAGCTTTGTAGAGGACTCCTAAATCTGAATCCACAGCAAAATTGAAGCAGCAGGTTGTGTAGGATATTAAAAAAAAAAAAAAAAAAAAAAAAAGTAGATTTTGGTCAGCAGATGTTTACCTAAGCATTTTCTAACTCTTTGGGCAAGGTTGCTTGTACAATAGCTAACCCAGATACTAAGCTAAAATTATCATAGATACCGGACATCGGAACTGGACTTCTGCCATTTGAAAATGTATCCAACCAAAATGATGATAAGAATGGACTGGAAATATTAGGCCAGCATTTATTTGCATTTATATTACTAATTTCCAACAGTATTGTAAAGCAGTGTGTTGACTATTCCTTGTCTTTAATAGTTGAGGTACTTGCATTTAATCTGATTTTTGTTGTTTTTGTCTCTTCTAGGTTTTGGAGATTGCTAACTAGTCATTGAATATTCCATCTCATATAGTTCCCAGGTGAGAACTCTAAAACATGGAGTGGGTTTTTGGGGAGATCTAGGAGTCTTTTTTTGCTTGCTCTAGAGTCCCAGGCAGTCAAAACTAAGGTCTGTTGATTTTTGGTATATTATCATGGTGCTTAACATTTTTTGTGTTCTCATCCACTTTCTGTACATCTTTACTCTCTCAAATTTGTTCACCTTGCCAAATGAAATGTTGGTATCACTCCCAAAAAAGTGAATGAAAATATAGCAAGCAAGAAAGAAGAATCTGAAGCAATTGGATTAAAAATTAAGAGGTCTGTTTAGAAAGAGATTTGTTGGAAAAGGCTTTCCTTTTTGATCAAATTTAAATGAATAATGAGTAAGTGATGCTTTTCAAAGCATCAGATGCTCTATCTGAAAAGTATGGTAGTTTTCTGAGCTGTCATTCCTTGCTGCTCCTGTCTTGCATACCAAGGATAAGTGAAGATCATAAGATGAGTGTAGTTTCTAACCAAACAGCCATAAAACCAGATGACAGGCTACTGTTAACCCTCTGCTGAAGCAAATACATGAAGAAAGCCCCTAAAACGCTCTCATTCATTCATTCTGTCTGTCTTTTGAGAAGTGTGTATTTCACGGCTTTCAGATACAGATAATGCTACTAGTGGGCATTAGTGACTCTTGGGACTGGATGAAAGATTAGTGCAGAAAGAGGATAATATAAGGAATCTTTGCAGCTGACACCCATATTTTCATTAGAGAGGCAATGACACTGGCAGTGGAAGGTGTACGTATGTATGAGTGGCTGTTCAAAAGTTTGCTCCTTAGTTATCAGGGCTGAATCTGTTGTGATGTTTCTGTTACAATTTTTTTTTTTTTTTTACTCTTAGTGTGGAGGATACATATTTTTTGCTTTGAAAATCAGACCCATCCAATGTCTACCAAAAGTAAAAAAGTAAAACTTCTCATTCTTTACTAAAACACCTTTAAGCTTGGGAAATCTCCCTTTTCTGATGTCTAAACACAGGTGATCTTTCCTGAGCTCATCCTTCTGCACAATTATTATCAAGCACTGCTAATATTCTTTGAAGTGCTGTGGAAGACAGTGGTCTGAAGTCAACTGTAGAAACTCATTTTGCAGTTTAACAAAGGGGAGGTGGCTCAGTTCTGCTCTCCCTTGATCTCCCAAGTCTGTACTCTGTATTTGCTTGGTCTATTTGCAGAAGGGTGAGGCACCGAGAAACTTGTTCGCAGATGTGATTAGTAACCGAAATGTCAGAACTGTCAGCAGGGATCCATATCCCTATCATTGTCTAGTTACTTCTGTACAGAATTAATTTCTGACATGCAGGATATGGGATAAAGCAGAAAATACAGTAGTTGGTTCTCTAATAGCAGAGCTATGATTTTACAAAGTGTTATTAACATGTTAGTAAGGAGTTTATACCTAGGTGATCGATCTCTATTGCTCTATCTCTCCCCCTCCATCTCCCCATCTCTTCCCCCCTTCTGCTTTTTTTCCTAATTAGAATGCTTTCCAAAGCAATTTGAAAAAATACTCAGTACTGAATTCACTGCAGATACAAGAGTTGTAAATAATATTCAAGGTATTCAGCCTTGATCTTTATTTAGTATAATTTGTTTGCTTGGTGGTCTAGAACATAATGGAGTGCAAGCTATCCTCAGTAATTGCTTATATCAAGAATAATTGATGACATACCCTTGTCAGTTCATTTTAAATTTTCTACTTATGTATCTGCTGTTGCTGTTTATTTGAAATTGTCTCTCTTGAAAGCATTTGGGCTGATGGTAGAGACAGATACAAACAGTCTCCATTTCTCAGGGCACCTTAAATGGCAGTATTTTGGAATTTGGAGAATAAACGAGAGCATCAAAGCAAAAGCCTTGCTAAAAGATCTTGAAAACGATGACTAAACACAGATTTAAAAAGATCATATTTTGGTTTCTTCTTGCTGCTGTGTGCCTCGACTATTCAGATATCTCTCTCTTACATGAGTCACTTACGAATCAAATAATGCTTTTATATTTAATGGTTTCCGAAGGAGAAAATAAATACAGTAACCAAAATAAAAAAAAAAAAAATCAGATCTTCCTATTGCTTTCTTCTGAGTACTCTGTGTATTATTTCTATGAGTATGTTATTTTTTCCTTTTCCTGCGAAATGCACATTTCTCTCATTGGTTATTAACACTGGATTGCCTCAAAACTATCCAAAGCAGCACCTACTTTTTGGTTCTTGTGCCTTGCTCTTTTAATCTTTCTTTTCCCTGTAAAACCCCTCTTTACTATGTGAAACTTCAAAACTTATCTTCTACATTTTTTTTAAATCTAGAATCAAACATTGAAATGAGGGTTAGAACAGAAAGCAGTGAACCAAACCCAAGCCCCAGAACATCGCGTTCCTTTCATTATTTTATATCAGGTGAAAACTCCTTGGAAGAATGTTGATTCTCAAAAGCTTGAAATCTCTTTTTAAGTCCAATTAAGATAGGTAAATAACTTTGCGTTCTTTTCTTTATTATCAAGTAACTTAGATATTAGTTCTCCATTAAAAATGTCAGTTTAGGTACAATAATCAATAAACTTGTGAGACAATTGTTACTGTGAAGAGCAGGAAAATTAGGGCACAGGAAGCCCCAGCAGCACCTCTGTGTTTTGACCTCAGCTCCTGGCTTCTAAGCTGACGCCCTGCACAGAAGAATACTTTGAAATCCCTTTCTCTCTAGAAAGGTACAGGAGGATGCACCAACCACACAACTATTAAACAGTTTGCATTATTTATGAGATAACAAATACGCTGTCATCCTAGTCTCCTCATCTCAACTAAGACACAGTTTTAAATATGAGAGTTCAAGTACTACTTGTGCAATGCATAATTGCTAGATGGAAGTCAGTACCCCAGGGATTTCGTCTGATGTAATCTGAATTTTATGAATAAAAATACTGGGAAGTCATTAGAATATTAGTCTTTCCAGGAACACTTTGGACTAGTACATAATATAGGTCTGAAACTGTTACTACAAATTAATGTTAACGATTAAGTAATTATCTCTCCTCCATCTCTTACCTAACAAAAACTTTCACAGAACCCCCACTGCCACCCCACAAATACAAACACTTTGAAATCAAGTGAGATTTAAAGTAGGTAAATATTGGAAAAAATATTTGCAATGTTTTTTCCGTTATAAACTTCATGTTTACTTTGACAGTGACCCCCTCTTTTTCTGCAGACTTTCATTCCAGTACTAGTTTTTTCTCCCTTTGTGGAAATGCTTGTTTGCAAATATATGCATGACTAAATTTTTTGGCCAGGGTTTCTGCCAAAGTATTCAGATGCCTGATCTGGAGCTGGCATTTTCTTTTTTCTTCATTTTAAAAGCAAAAAGAAGAAACAATCACAAGCTGACTGGATGAAATATATTTGTTCATACAATGTTAATCAGATAGGAGGGAGCAAATGAATAAAGACAAATGTGAAGCTGAGTAGATTAGGACTCTTCAGGCAGGAGAAGAGACAACTGAAAGAGCAATATGATATAGAGGTCAAGAAAATCTTGAACGGCATGGAGAGGTTAAAGGGGGATCAGTTGTTCATGTCTCTTCCAGTACAAGATGCAAGGATCATCAAATGGAGATAGCAAAAGAAGAAGTGATTCTCCATACAACATGTAGGTAATCTGTGGGATTCTTTGCCAGGTGTGATGCAGGTATTAAGCTTCTGCATCAGGTCAGTTGGAGACTGGAAGTGTCTGTGTATGAGAAATCCAATGAAGGTTACTAAATATATAGACATTTTACTCAGGAAATCCTTGAGCTGCAAATGGTTGATGACTGGGAGAGTACTTGGAAGATATATATGTATATATAATATATATGTATCTGTATATATATGTATATGTAAGCTTTCCCTGCTCTGTAAGCATCTGCTTTTGGCTACTTCTGCAGGTAACTGTACTAGGTAGACTTCTGGTCTCATCTACTACAGCCACTCTTATGTTTGAGTTGCCTGGCATTACCTTTGACTTAGATTTTGGCTATTCTTTGAAACAGAAATGGGTCTTGAAAAATATCTCAATTTGAAACTTTTTTTCATTCCCTCTTTACATCCAAATTTAAGAGTTGTTATTTGTTGTTGTTGTTCAAAATGATTGGCTAGAAATATTCATTTTTGGCAATTAAAAATTAAACTTGAAATCAAAATTGATTAACAGTACATTTTGGCTAGTGTACTTTGAAATGTTTGGAGCTTTGATTGCAGTTTCGTTGCTGGTGAGGTTTTGGGTTTTCACCCAATTTGGGCTGTAAGACATTCCTGGGATATGGAAATGTTTTCCTGTTCAGCTCCAGTAAAAAGTTAATTCAGCTCTAAACCTGGAAGAGGTGGACAGGAACTAAATAGGAAATATAGGTCAAAGGGTTCAAACTGTACCTTACCTTGCTATAATTTGATTATTCAGATCGTTACCTTTTCTTCAATTTTATTTCTAAGGAACCTGGAGGAAATCTCTATTGCTTTTATGCATATCCCTTGGAATCATTTCACTTAAACTGACACTATCATGACAGGGGAGAAGCTGAAAAAAAACCTGACAGTTTTGCGAAAGATAAGACATTTCTGGAGTTGTATTTTAGGAGAGCTTGCCTTCTTAGCTGGGTGATCCTGCAGCAAAGTCACTTGTCTGGTGCCAGCTTGCTATGGAAATAGCTAAGATATTAGAAATCCAGCATGACTTCTGGATCACATCATTGAGTAGAAGGAGAAATGAAATATGTACAGCAAGAACATGTATTTGAAACTCAGAAAACAATTATGAGGAAGAGTACATGGAAATATGAGAATCGCTAGAATATTAGCAAAGTAAGACGTTGCTGAATGAAACTCCCCTGTCGGGTGATGGACTGCCCTCCACGCCAGTCTGCGGCCCAAGAGCTGCTTTCCCTGCAGGGTGGAAGGCTGCATGGTGGAGCTCTCGGCAGAGCGGAGCTGGCAGGTGGTGGGTGCAGCCAGTGCCGGCTCAGGCACAGCCAGCCTTGTCTGCACCAGGAAATCAGTGAACTAACTAGTGAAGTTTTGGTACTAGCTACTCTCACAGACTCTCCCTGTGAATATTTATGCTTGGCATCCTTCAAGTATCCAGAAAAAGACAAACCTCTGTCTCAGAGTTCACAAAAAGGGAGAGGGAAATAAAGAGGTCAGTGGTGCATGGAAGATGATTGTATTGCAGTGGTAAGGAAAAAAAAAAAAAAAAGAGAAAAAGGAATTTGCGTGAGTTTTAGCCTTTGGCCTGAAGTAACAAATACAAAGAGATGACACAGGTCTCCAACACCAGCCAGCCCATTGGTAAAGTGGGGGAATCTGCCCAGCTTGAGTATCATTAAATCCCAGTCTACTTAAGTGGCCTTTGTTCAGTTCGGGGAATAGAACTAATTAAGCATCCAAATGTCTCAGTCTAAGACTGGTGACTTGGCATCTGATCCCACAACATTCTTGGACTTCCATGAAAGCTGCATTTTAAAAGAAATGGTGGGAAAATGTTTAAGGATGTGTTCTTGGGAGCCATATTTTGCTTTAATCCTCCTCTCCCTTTTTTCTTGTTTCCTCTTGTCTTGCCTCTTAGATATGAGCCTGTTTTTCCCTTTTTTTCGTCGTGCCCTTTGTATTTTTTATAGAGTTGTTTTGTTTTTATTGTTTTTGTCTGAAAGCCTTAGTAAAGCTAAAATAGCTGAAGGGAAATCCTGTGTTTTCAGCACAAAGGAACTGTTTGAGAATTGCTAGGTGTGTTCATCTAAGCAAGAGTTTGATGTTTTCACTGATACGGTATCAAAAGGCTTAGATCATTTAAAGTATATCCTGAATTTCTCCAAACTTACCTTTTACAGTGAATGCCTAGTAAATAGTTATTTTTTCTAAAACGTCTGCGGTGCATACTGCTTACAAAACTATTTTCATGCAATTATGTCTAGAAATACGTCTCATCAACACTGACTTGAAAAAAAATTCTGGACCTTTAAGATGAAGGAAAAAGTTCCTCCTAGCTATTTACTGTTAACCCATTTCCAAGTAGGTTCTGCATACTGTGAACCTGTTGTTAAGTTTTTCAACATATGAATGGATTAGTCCTGATTATAACAATTGCCATCACTTGTGCAGTAATTAAAAAAAAAAAAAATTTCTCTAGTCATTTTACTAGGAGTGATCATGTAGTCATGAGTGATCATCTTATTTTTTAGAATAAGTTTGGGGTAAGGCTTTATCAACATTAGCAAAGCTATTGCTAAGCTCTGCAGGCCATGCCAGAACTGCACTGTGAAAAGTTTTATGCAATATATTATGTTGTGGGATACTTAACCATCTGTGCCTTGTCCAGTACAAAAAGCCATTAAAATATTAACAGTATCTAAAACATTTATTTGGATTTTTATCCCCTTTACAACCAAACTCCTTTGCACACCATGATTCTAATAACAGAGACAAGACATATAACATGATCTGAAATATATTTTAAAAGTCATGATGCTAAGGTCCAGTAAGATGGGTCGTCAGTTGATATGTGTCCCATTCAAAGCCTTAAATCCCAGTTTCAAAAGGTATAAAGCTGCCTCTCTGAAGCAGTGCAGGGGCATGCAATCCTGGAATTTTAACCTGTTCCTATGTAAACAGTGAGAATTATGTTTCTGGGCCATTTGTTTTGCAGGGGAGAAGTTCCAGCTTTGGGATGCAGTGAGAAAAATGCTTGTTTTATTTCCTGGTGACTTTAAAATTGGTCGGTTTTGAAGCTGTTCTAACTCCAAAGAGTAAACCTCAGTTAGGGTGCAGTCATGAGGTAACTAACAATATCGGTTAAGAATACCATTTGGTTCATAACTATGCATATATGAAATTTGTTGTATAATTATATTATCCAATGTTGTGTAAAGTGGATATGTGTGCATAAATATATGTTAATGTTCACACATCATATTTTCCCTCCAAGTTACAACATTTAATATGAATGAAGTATTACTTTGGGCTTTGGTATTAGAAGGTTCAGGTATTTAATAGTCAGAAAGCGTATACATAAAATATCCATGAATGTTTTTTAAATTTTCATTGTGCTTCTATGCATTGTTGGACACTTCTTATAGGCCTTGAGGATGGTACTTAATGCAGATGAAGGACATGCTAGCAGAACAGCTGCAGTAGTTTTGGATAACCTTGAAAATTCTTGTACCTGCAGGGTGATTAAGCTAGTTTCTTTCTGAATCTTTCTCATTCTATAAGCAATGATGATTTGTGCTGCAAAAGAATGTTTATCCAGTATACGTAGCAAAGGAATCTGTAATTATTTGGAGTCATGTCATCTTCCCATGATATTCTCCCATTTGAGGAGAAGAGGAGGCAAATAGAAGCTTCCTGTTGCTGTTTCCAGGAGATCTGTAGTTTTCTTTTTGCTGTGACCTAGTGTATCTATAAATCATTTTACTGTTTCAGAGAGGCATTGCTTAACTGAACAGTGTGTGTGTTAATGTAAATGTTGCATGCCCCTCTTAAAACCTAATAACTGACATCCTTTGACCCAGCACTGAAGTAGGAAGCAAGGTAAAAAAAGAAAAAAAAAGAAAAGAAAAGAGAAGCCTTAACACAGGGGCATCTTGAACACCTGGTACAAGAGAGTAGTGCAGGCTGTGCTTTGTATAGCACTGTCAGCTCATACCTGTTAGCACTGTAATGAATTGGATCTCTGGATCAAAGGGAAAAGCTGGCTTCATGGGGGAAGAGGAGGAGGAAGGCGTAGGAGATGCTAGAACTGGAGAATCCTCTGGATCTGCTGGAATCTTCCCCAGTTCATCTCAGAGACACTAATCTGGATAAAGCGGGAGGTTGCAGTTGGTCCATAACCATAACTTGTTGATCACCTTTAATTATTTTGAATGCTTTAGCGTATGAAAAGCAAAATATAAAAATTCAGATACCTATAAAGAAGGGCAAGCACAAAAAGCAAGAAAGAAACCAGCTTTACCTCCATGTTTTTCTTTTTTTAAAAGCATGTATAGACAGATAAAAATAGATTGACCAAGCAGTGACTAAAATGGTAGACCCTTTGTGTGTATCCATCACAGAAAGGCACTGTTCCTTTGGACATGACTTCAGGAAATGATTTATATTTGTCAACTACCTTTCACTTTAATGGATGTTGCAAGTGCTCAGCACCTTATAGGATTGGGCCATTTGTTTACTTTAGATTTCTGTGTGTCTTGCTAAGCTCATTCTCTAATTCTTTGGTCTAGTTCTTCTGAAGTCTGCTTTCCTCCTCCCCTACCACCTCCCTAACCTAGATTATTTTAAATGCTGTCTGCTCACATAAAACCTTGTTTAAGGTAAAGTAAGAACTGGTAAGAAGACAACTATTCCTGAAAATTCTGCTATCGGACTTTATGCTGCTTATATTTCTTTGTCCAGTTTTACAGGTCATCCTAAAAGCTATTCACTGAAAGAAGCTGGGAGAAATGAGAAAATCCAGATTCAAACTAGGGTGTAAAAATGAAGAGTGCAAAGCTTTATTCTTCAGGTTGTAAGTCAACCACTAATTTCCTGGACAAGAGAAATCTTTCCTTATGTGCAACTAATCCCGCAGTGACCTGCTGAGCTATTCCTTAACTTTTTTTTTGAATCATTTGATATTGATTTCTCTCAGATTAGATTTTTGGGGAGTCTCTGGTTTGATCTGTTATGTCTGTTTTGGTAGTCCTGAATGTTTGGCCTTTCACAATAGTGTGTCAGACTGAAGGAAACTAACATTCACTTTCAGTTGGAATATTTTTACATAAATATTTGTTCTTCATCAGTTGTAGAATTACATAAACCAAACTGGGAAGAATGAAGTTGCTTTCCCTATTTTGAATACGTAGAAATTTGTGAACAGAAATCACTACATCCCAAAAGTTAATTATAGTCAATTACTACGTATTTGTTTTCTAGGACACCTGAAAGCATCCACAAATTTTTCAGGTAACATATCTTAATTATAGATTACTAAAACCTGTTGCTAAATAATTGCGAAAATGAATAAACATTTGAACTGCAAGTTTAAAATGATAATTTATCATGGAAAAGCTCCCTATCCAAAAAGTGCCTCCCAGTTTGCTCTAAGGAGGAGTTGTCAGCAGAACAAACAGAAAGCCAGGGACAGACAGAAAGAGGGTGCTGGAGGGTCAAACAGCACAGGGATGCTTATGTTGGCCATGATGCCTTTGGTCTCTGAACAGAGGGTTTCATATGTGTCAGTAAGTCAATCAAGTACTTTTTGTGAAAAACAAATTCCCAGTAATAAACAATACACTTTGAGCAAAAAAATGCTAGTTTCTTCCCTGTGACAATGTTTTCCTGTTCAGGGTGGTGTTTTATTTTACGACCGATTTCCATGTTGGGAGTACAAACTGTCTGGATTCATCAGCTGCTGTTGCTCATTCCCTCTAGCCTCCTTCCAGCTTCAGAAATGTACAAATGTAAGAAAAGAAATAGTTCCCTTCACATTCTTTGATCGTTGCTTATGATGTTTTGTTGGGGAGAAATTTATCATAAATTAACTGAACCATGAATGAGCTGTTGAAAGTCTTTGCATGTTATTAGATTTGCTGATGGATGGTTAATGAAACTAAGCGTGGTGTTCTACCACCAGGAGCAGTTCAACAGCATCCAGCAGGGCAGCACAGGGAAAGTGTGCAGAAGCCAAGATTGCTTTGCAAAGGAAACTGGTTCTGTTTTAGTGAAGGAAATCCAACAGATTTTACAATATTAAATTTTACTACACACATCAAATTTGTGGGTTTTATAAACGTGAAGTATGAAATCTTTCTGGAAGGAGTACGTCCATCTTGCCAAGTGAGGTCTCAGCTTCCAGGAGTGCAAATACGGGGATTTTGCTTATGATATTTGCTGGGATAAGAATAGGAAAATCCTCCATAAACTAAAAGGTGAGGATGAGCTCAGCAAACAACGGATGCATTGAATCTGACAGCCTGGAAAGCACAAAGAATCAAGAGTGCAGTTGCCAGAAAATGTTGTTCAGATTTTGTCATGCAACAGCAAGGCTAACAAGGGGCCTGCAGATTTCCTTTTGAAGTCAGTGGGAGCTGGGAGTACTTAGTACCCTTTGCGGGTGCTAACCAGTTTGTTGGCTTTCACCACGAGAGTTTTCTCTGCCTTTATAGTGCCTAGTACACTAGAAGTGTAAGTCCACTTACAGCTTTGCTTGCTGATCGGTGACGTAGGTTCTGACTATTACATTGTTGCCAGATTTTAGACTTCTCACACCCAAGAGGTGAGTGTGAACTGCATGGTATACATGTATATGATATTACCAAATTACAGCTGCTTTGATGAAGAGGAGATGATGATCAGCTGGCTAATTAGTGGACCTGAGTGCATGGATGCTTTCCCATAAGATTCACGTGAGAAGTTCATAGCAGGGTTGTCTCTTCTATCACAAATGTTGAATTTGGTCATGCAGAGTTAGGCTCCCTAATAAATAGGCTAATTTGCCAAGTTTCCAAATAAGCCAGCTGTAGCCTAGAAAAAATAAGGGCAGGTAGACAAGTGATGATAGCCTGGAAATCTCAGGAAATTGGCACCTGATGGGTTAGTGAGCAGCACCTTCAGAAAGTACCTCTCATGAGATGCTATTACTAAAAGCACTGTGTGCAGACCATCTCTGAACCTGGGTGCTTTGCAGTCAGGCAGTAGTATTTCTTGGGAGGGGCCATGGTGGGGTATGCTTGTGGGTAAGGCATTAGCTGATCAGTGAAGTTACTTATTTCATTTCCCTGTCACAGTTGTGCAGGGTAGGAAGTCAAAGTTAACCTCTGTAGCCTCTGCATTGCCTTCTGCCACTTTATTGTTGCAAACTAGTCACCTTTTGGGAATGATCAGATAACATGAGGCCTTTATTTTCTGATGTATATTATAAAAATGCTAATAGTGGTGATAGCTACTTATTGAGTTAAAGAGATACAGTGGCATTGAATAAATCTGATAGTAAATAATGTAGGCTTGTAGATTTTTGGCTTAAAAAATGATGTATTGTTGTTGAGAGTTTATTACAAGAGAACAAAAGGTTGTCTTGAATGCATAAAATCCTATAGTCTCCAGTGCTTCTGAGTGATTCCACCAGTTTGTTTTTCTTGTATAGAAATAGTCACCTACTCACCAAAAGGCAGTGTAAGTTAGCTAACTGGCAAAAAGCCAGGAGTTGTGTCACTGATGAGATCATTGATGGCTTTGTACAACTGTTCATAGTGGTTTAGGAAGAAAGGAATATGGAAAGGAAAGAGATCATTTTGATTTAAAATATTGCAGTCAGTGTAAAACGAACTGATGTGTTTATGCTGTGTTGTTCTTTCTAGTGTAAATGATTAGACTGAGAGTATCTACATTCTGCTTGCATTTTAAGCTGTTCATTTAACAAGCCTTTTGGACTTCTATATACATAATACATGTAATATACATATCAGTACAGCAAAGTAATTTCCCTGAATATAATAATTCTGAAGATTATTTGCTTTCTAGTTAAACTGAGAGGCCTAGTCAGGATATGAGCCCCATTGTGGCAAATGCTACCAAGCATCCAAGAAGGTTGGGGGAGCAAACTTTTGCCTCCCTGAAAGCCATATTAATTCAGTAGAATTTTACATGAGCTTGGAGACATGTCCTTATGATTCATTTTTGGGGTCTTCAGGTATGTGTCCCTGTTAGTCTGGCTGTGAAGATAACCTTGTACATTCAGTTGGCAGACTGGAGCCTAAATTTAAAAAGATGCAAGAACGCTTGTACCAAAAAACAGAGGGAGAAGGCATGCATTACCGAGAGTGGAAATGTTCAGAATTAGAAATTATTGCTTCTAGAGGTACTAGGTGGTGGTGGCACTAGTGCTTTACAGCTGGTGGGGATACCTGCTGCTGCACGGGGGTGGTGTGCTGCCTGTTTCTGGGTGTTCTGATGGCTCGGGCTTAGTGCCACGATGGGCAGCATTGCTGTTCATGCAGTAGGGAAATAAGAATCAGGGATTTTACTGAACCTTACGCAGTTCTGATGGGGATGGAACTCCCTGCTCCCAAGGTAACGCCCAGCCCTGATCCTAGGAATTATGCCCTCATAGAGATAACAAAGGAGAACTCAAAGAGCACCTAGGAAGAGTGGTGTGCACAAGGTGGCAGAGCTGTTGCTCTCCAAAGGGACTTCCCATTCTCCCGAGTATTACAGCCATGACTCTGGCACTTGCTCTTGCACTTGTCTGACATAGTGATCTGATTCACTTCACTCAGCCAGCAGGTGAACATTCACTTTTTTTTCTGCTGGGTTAGTTTGCTGTTGATTTAGCAAGCCAAACTGGTTCATGCAGAAATCGGACAAGTACCAGAGTCAGCATAAGGGGTGAAAAAAGAAATGGAATCACGTAACTGATCAGGTAACTGCTCCCTGAAACTCCAAATGTGAAAATTCAAGCAGAGGCAGGATCTATCTAAAGACTTGAGCAAAAAGTTTGAGTCTCCCAACAGCAGTAATTGTAGAAAAATCTACATTTTAATTTGCTCTCAAGACTATTCTGTGAAAAATATCAACATAGCTCAAATCTTCCCTTATTTTTCTATTAGCATAAGAAAATGTATTTGAAATTGCCTGGAAAGCTGATTTTATAATCTCTGTGTGCAGTTGACTAGCACAAAGTATGTAAGCTCAGAATTTAAAAATTCTACAAATGGTTACAAACCAATGGTTTTTGGGCAATAACCTGAAACTTCATAGAAGTGGTTGGGAGGACCTAATGAGAGTCTCAGAGAACAGCTGGAAGCAGATTCCTCTTTAATGCTTAGAGGGATACAACAGAGCTAGCAAGTCTCATGGATGAAATGTGGAGGAAATGAATGGTTTATTATCCATCCAGAAATTGTCATCTTTTGCACTCACAAGCCAGAAGAATGATCAGTGGCTCAGCTGAAGAGCCAGATAGCCATTTTTGCTGCTTGGTGAACAGCTGCTCTTCCTGAATGCTGCAAGCCTACAAAAAGTACTAGAACAATGCCAGAACAACACATCTTTCCAGCCTTTCTGTGCAAAGTGTAGACATGACAAATGAAGGCATCAGAGATGCATAATCAGAATGATGGGATCATTCATGAGAACAGTGGTGTGAATAAAATCCTAATGGTCAGCCTTTGGACCCTCAAGCCCAAATACCTGCATAGGAGAGAGGGAGACTGCTATGGGCTTGATCCTATAATACTCCAGGCAGGAGCAGGGGCACTCCACAGGGTAAGGCAACAGCTGGATGTTAGCTGCAGGTTAGGAATTTTTTTTAAGTATGGCTCTGTGTAAATGTGAGGAGGTGGCAGCATCTGGAAGGAAGGAAGTGTGAGTGTGCAAATATGGAGATTATATTTATGTGCAGCATGAAATTTCTGCCTAGAAATTCAACTCTACATTGTCATCTTAACTACTCCAGTTTGTCAGTTTTGCATAGGAGATGCATATAACACTGTGACCCATGCTCCTGGTTTTGGCATATTTTATATAGAATCTGTTATAGTTTGCAGGGCAAAGAAAATGGAACTGCTATTCACATGTAAAGAACTAAAGATTTGTAATGAGAGGAAGTCTTGCATAAATCAGCACTTAAAATCCTTCCAGAAGGGCTTTTTCTTTCTACTATATTTAAATTCATTTTGCAGTTAAAAACATCATTTTGTTTTCTATAACAATAGAACCAAAGCTATTTGGGTGCAGTTTCCCTCATATCTGAGAACCTGAACATGTGTCAGAGTGTATAACTGTGTGCTCTGGAAAATCGGTACTTTAGTACGCGTTACAAAAGATATTATGACAGTGGATGGGCGTCCTCTTCAGCATCCATCTGTGCTAGTGAAGAGGTTACCACCTCCAGCTTCTTATCACCTCCCACCAGCCAGAGATTACCACCCTTACTGTTCTGCTGCCAATGCTCCTATTTTGGAGCATTGCCTATTTGCTGCAAACAAAATAAGCTGTGCTACCTCAGATCACTGATTTAAACTGTTTAAACTAACCTAGTTTATATTGCCTGAAACAAATAAGGGTGTGCTTACATGAACTGATCTGCTGCATGAGTTGGATAAAAGTGGTAGCTTCTACGAAATCATGAATAGCTGGGGGAGTGTTACAGGCAGTTATCCTGGATTTGGAAAAGGATGTCTGTTCATGGCCTGAGACATGAATGCAGTGGTTCAGTAGCTTCCTGAGGACCACCTCACTGAACACCTGAAGTCCTTAGGATTTGGAAATGTAGGTCAGGTATTTTGGCTTGTGTGTAATGCCTACTCAATCATACTGTGGATGTTACAGTCTTTTCATTGTAGTAGAAAGATAAGGAAATTAGCCACAAATAGACAGAACCTACAAATTATATTGTCGTTTTATCAAGCAAACAGAAATAATATCAGATTGTTCCCTTTTATTAAACCACAGAAAGTTCTATAGCGATCTCAGAAATGCGCTCTCCTGTTTCTCTGAACCATCGATTGGTTCATCTCTAGTGACACTGCTGGTAGCATACCAGAACGTTACAGAGACGAGCAGAATTATTTGCTTCTGACTGTCATGCCTGGAACATCAACTACATGAATTTATCCTCTTTGTTATTGACCATTACATCTGAGATCAACCTAGAACATCCAGAGCTAAAGCTTTACATAAAAGACTGTTATAACAATATATCCTGGCTTACGTGGATAAGCCACAGAAGATGATGATGTAATGCACACTGAACAGTGAGCTTAATGGATTTTGTTTTCAGCATCTCTTCTCTCTGCTTCAGTGCACAATATTATTCTTCCTCTGGCCTGTCTATTCAGAACTGTGGTAATATCCAGCAAACATTCATATCACTTTCCCCATTATTAAAAAAAAAGAAAGTGTTTAATATTTACTTTATGAACTATTCGTAGCCTGTTTTATTGTATGGTTTTATATGGAGTTGGCAAATCCACATGCCGAAATCTGCCCTGTCCTATAGCAAAGCAGCCAAGCATTAGCACAGTGCCATCAAAAAAGATGCCATGCATAATGCTGCTTGTAGGAAATTCATCCTGTCCCTGAAGTGAGTTCTAGATCTGGGCATTCTCCAGTCTCCCTGAATGTCCATGTGTTGACACTCAGAAGAAAAATGCCTCTGCTAAGTTGGTCATTAGGGTCGTGCACGATAAGGGAAGTGATCTCAGAGCAGAGACTGCTTTCTAGGCTGGAATAAATGCTATCAGCTGCACCTTGACATGGAGCACAGACAAAATATGTTGATGTCAGACCCCAGACGAAGCAGACAGGCTGCACTGCCAGTACTGCCTCTGTCCACTGCAGAGTCAGCTTCAGCCAAGTTTGTTCTCATTCATGTCTGTATCTTGGCTGAAGAATGACATTTCTGATCTGGTTAAAAAAAAAAAAAAAAAAAAAGCTGAGCATTATCAGCATACTAATGTAACCCAAAATACCTCACAGCTGGTGACTGACCAGTGAATGCTGCTGAATGAACCCCATAGCACTGTGGCAGGGGGACTCTTACTGAGACATGTTCACCATCCAGTTTTTATCAGGCTCTCCTTATCACTGGAGACCTCCAGTGAAAAACAGATAGAAAAAAAAATTGGAATAATCTGTGCTATCCCAATAGCATGACAGCTGTCTTGGCATTATCAAAGGCTCTTTAAATTTAATAAAATCGGCATGGACACTTGGGCTCCCTCCACTGTCACTTGATCGTTAGCTAAGGAAATGAGCAGAGACTGTAGTCTGCCCTTGACTGACAGGGAATGGTGATAGCAGAAATGTTCCATTAAAATCATTCACTCTTCTAGTGATCTTTTTATTTTCATGAGAAGAAGAATAGGTATAAAGTGCATTCATACCTATCTCTGAAACAGCTTGAGAATTAATGGTATATTAATAGAGAAGTGAAGGTCTAAGTGTCCACGTTCCCTAGCTGAGCATGTTGGGCTCTTCTCTGTGCTGTTTTTTTTCCCTTCTACAGTATATGTCAGGCATCTCAGCTGTGATAACCATTTTCTTTCTCTTCTCTAATGAGAGAAGAAATGAGCAGAAGATTATTTTTATTCAGGAAGTTAGGGATTTTGTTTTCATTTCTTTAAAAGCTAACATAATAGGTTTGATTTTTAGGAGTTCTAGATTGGTAAAATGCTATTTTTTTAGAAAGTGAGGAGAAAAATGTCTTTAGCAATAATTTCTGTAGTGTGTGCCAAGACAGTTGAACAATTTATTTTTTCTCCTTAGAGTCTGCAAAACAAGGGATATGTTTGAAACTAATCACAGAAATAGTTCTCACTAGATTAAAACTATTGGGCAATATATTATTGGGCAATACATTTGGAGGATTCTAGGGGGAAATCTTGGTTCCTGAGTCATTTTGTACTAAATGAACAGGTGAGTTCTGCTGTGGTTCACAACAGAAATGAAACCTAGCTTTTAAAAGTTGCTACTGTGTTCCCTGTCTCCAGGTACCAACTTGCCTGTTCTGTCCAGTTTTAACTAAATGCATTCTTATAAAAATTCTCAGTGATGGTGATTTACAAGTAAGAATTTTGTAGTTTCCAATTTTGGAAATTCTAAAAGTTGACCTTTGTGGTAATAGAATATTCTGATAGTTACAGCTGTAGTAAACTTTAGCAGAAGCCGTGTATTGCATATACTCATAACCATGCTGATTCTGATGGATTAAGTATGCAAAGAAAGCAAGGAAGGTAAGCTAGACTTAACTGGTAGGGACATATAATTATCTAGGTAGGCACCTAGATAATACCTATCACTGTTGCTGATGACACTTGGTAATGAGAATTCTTAATCAAATTGGATATAGGGAGCACATCAGCTTGTTATCATTGACAGCAATAGGCAGCCTCTTCTATTCCCTTATTTCCTATTGATCCGTTCTTTGCACTGATTCTGCTATTGCAAATTTTATATTGTTGCAATAGCATTGAATAACTAAAATAAAATTTCAGGCTTTTTTTAAATTATATGTTTGATAATAAATATTCCACTTCACAGTGTATTGAGTGCCTGTGGATATTGCTAGCTTCTCAGGCTCCTGTAGCTATCAGCTGGAAAGAGATCACACATTTTATATGGGGGGGCTGGGTCAGTTGTTAGAAATGAAAGTGAAGCTATTTGTCCTCTTTCATTTCGTTTTGCAGCAGTGTCATGGATTTTGTTCAGATTTATGGGAGACTGCCTAAACTAAACAGCTCGCATTGCAAGCAGGAAAAAGTCACTCTGCTCAATTCATTTTGAATTAGATCCATCTATTACTGCTCTACAGTAAGTTTAATAACTCTCATAATTTTCTCTATGGATTCTCATAAAGGGCATGTTATTTTTTTAAAAGAGAAATATGTTCTCTTCTACCTGGACCTGACAAATCTATTAGCAAAACCTTCCATTAACTGGAGGAAGAGTTTTCTTTATTTTGCACAAGTTCTTTCCTAACCTTTCAGGTAATTAAGTGGAATTACGCTGCTATGTAATTAAAATATTTGTATTCTAAATGTTCTGTATTCTAACTTTAAATTTATGCAGCTGTTATTCTATCCTTTCAGTTGATGTCTTTTCTGTAGTGCTGTGCAGTCCTTGAATTAGTGCTCTGCATTGGAGCCACCCTTTGGGGCACGTTTGCTGAAATGTAGTGAGAATTATTCCTTAAAATGAATGATCATTTTGTCCTGAGCGTATTTCCTTCACAATCTTTCAGCTTTATTGTTCTTTTTCATTAGGTGGTTTGCCATTTACTTAGTCTGAGACAAGAGCTTTGGCGGGGGGGGGGGGTTCTTTTTCGTTTTGTTTTTATTAACTAACTAAATGCTCTTACTTCAACACAGGTATAGGCTTCTTTATGGGGACAGGCTCTGCTCCACATGCATTTTGTAGCTGCCACCCTAGCTGGACATATTTTTTCATGATTAAAATAAAGGTTGGTTAACATAAGAGCTTTGCAGCTGGTACAGCCTTTGTTGTAATGATTCATTATCAAAGACTGTCCTGGGAGTGTTTCTGCTCGCCCATTTTCACCAACTGAACTTTCCCAATCTGCCACACTGAACTCATCTGGAAATTTCACATCACCGTATTTTTGTGTGTATTTCCCAGTATGTTATGCTGTTAATGCTGGAACACACTGGAAGCTTCCCAGATATCAGGCAAGAGATAGCGCAAGGTCTGCATTTCTTCTCATGGTGTCTCAACATGTTTTCAGTTCTACCCAGAATCAAGTAAAATGAAATATCAACAACAAAATTGTCCAAAATACATAGCCTTTCAATTATTCTCATTTTGGCTGCCTTTTTTCTGTTAGAGATTCTTTACAGTCATCTGCAGGATGGTTCCTGGTGAAACTGATACATCTGTTTGCTTCTGGTCTGCTGAAGAATCCCAGCTTTCCCAGCTCAGCTTTCCTGATACTTGTGGAGGGAAATACAGATAATGAAAGGTTATTTATCTGAAATAAATAAATGCCTGATATATTTATGGGAAAGAAAAAATATTACTTAAATATTTTCCCTCAAACTCTAGGTAGAATTAAAATATCCCTTCTTTTTATATGAGAAGTAGAGAATAAAGGGACAATAAGCATGCAGTTAGGAAATAAAATTCTAGTCCATACTCATGCATCTCTTTTGTCCATGGCACAAAGGGGAAAGAAACTACATTGCATGAGGCCAGAAGTTCTTGGATGTGGTTTGCCAGTCTAGCTGTGTTTCTGCCAGACTGAAGTCCAAGTGGAAACAGCGCAGTCCCTGGTTGATCCATAATCCTTTAAAGGGATGTTGCTACCTGCTGTAATGTAGAGCAGTTCCTAAGCCAGTCTGTGTTGGGAGTAGAATGAACGCAAAATGGGAAAAGGAGTGAAGAAATCTTTACAGATCCCCCATTCTTTCTCCAATGGCTTATTAATAAACCAAAATCTATCAGTGTAAGATGTAATCTTTCTATGATCAGGTTTTTGGACTGTATATTCCTTTGGACAGGAACCATGTCAAGTACTGTCTGTAGCACAAAAGCATCCAAAAGGATAGCGGCTGCCTAGGGCTGCGTGCTGGGCAGACATACACAGTGAGTAATGGTCCCAACCCAAAAGATTTTCTGCTAATTCAATTTCTTTATTCCTGCAATCAAAGAACAACCGTTATGTTCTGTTGAAGGTGGATCGGCAGTAAAGTATACTAATTAGTTAAGTTTACTGTAGCATTTCAGCTAGGATGGAGAGCTGTTCATTGGCACTGAAGGCTCCAGAACCTCCCATACAACAGATGACAGCGGAGTCAGATTCCCTAATCTTGTTTTTGGCTCTGCAAGGTGTGAATGTGTCAGTAGAAGTGTGCTGCTGTACAGAGAACATGCCTGGACAACCTAGCACGGATACATATGTGATAAGTATTGTATGGCGTAGGTGGTAAAGACAAGCATTTGCATCCATTGCAGCAGCAGTCCCAGGCTGCCTCCTTCCCTCCCGTGCCTGCAACGCCAGTGGCTTAGCCGGTGTTGTGTTTTTTTCTGCTCTGTGCCACTGTGACAGATAACTCTATCTGGAGGCATAAATTAAAAGCCAATGTAGTCTTGAAATATGCTTAAGATCTTTTATGAGCTTAAATCCTATTACTGCTGTGTTAGTTTTGGCCCAGACATGCCTAAGGCATGTTCCCTGTACATCATTCATTTGAGCGAAATGCTGTAGTGATTAGGCACATGGCACTGGGAGTGGGCAGTTAAGGAGGATGTTGCTGACGCATAGGCCTGTCCGATAACAGCAGTATTCAGAGAGGACACAAGAGCTGACCTGTCTGCCAACTTGAATACAATGTTAACTTTCAGTAGGACAGTGTAGAAGGAATATATTTCCTGAAAAGGAAGGCAGGGTATCTTGTGGAGAAAGAAACAGGGAGCTTTGGAGTCTGGAGACACAGACAAGCTTCAGGTTGCTTATGGGATATCTGATAAAACCATTGCTCAGCAAATTAAGTGGAAGCTTTTTAGGGGAGCTCCCTATAATATTATTCTGTTTGTGATTTACTCTAATTCTAAATTCTACAAATTGTGGACAAAGTGTATTTGTATGTGGGGCAACCTGACATGCATCATAGGAACTGTTAGCTGATGCCAGTCATCTCTAGGGTACCTTGGAGAAGAGAGGACAGTGGCAATAGGAATAAAAACTGGAATGTGAATTGGTGATAGAGTGGGAATGAGAGACTCTATGGTTCTTCGAATGTCACACCTGATGCAGGATGTCTGGTCTTTGCCTAGATGGCTGGACCTTCCTCTAAAAGCTATCTTGCAACAGATCAATTAGCACAGGCAGGTTTCTAGGTATCTTTCTCATTGCTATGGAGACAAGTCAGTTTCTTTATAACAGCTTCCAATGTTCTAGACAACCAATGATTGTGACAGGATGAAATATTCCTCTGTATTTAATTACCATGTTTTTAATTTGAATTCATCAGGAGACTAGTTGAGCAGAGTCTGTGAAATTGTCAGGCAAAAGAATCTTCTAAAAATAAAATGTCGTTAGCAAGATATTCACTATATATAAGATGAAGGCGTTCTAAATTCTTTCTAAATCTATTTATAAATTAGCTCATTATAAAATGACTCAAGAATGGATTTTTAGGGATATGGCCATGTTTCAAAGCTATTTTAAATGAGCCTATATCCTGACTGTTGAGACTTTGTCTCGTTCTTCCAAAGGTCCTAGATGTTCTCCAGAGCCTTGCAATGAAAGGGAATTACGTGAGAAAGCATGTGCGGGAGAAACCAAGCACAGAGCTAGGTGCCAGCAGGATTCAAATGGTCTCATTCATCCTATGTTAATGTGCAGCTTTTATTTTCTTTTCTTAGCAGGAATGTCAAATATAACTTCCCTAGAAGGAAAAGTGTGTGTTTCAGTGGGGTGAGTCACAGGGATCAGGTAGCCAGGTGTGGGGTTGTGACTGGCACTCTGAGGCGTTCGGTCAGGGCAGGAAGAGCCTGCAAGGTGTGCTGCGAAGGGGATGTGCCTGCTGGGGAGACGGGAACGGGGAGCGGCTGGTGAAGAGAGATACTAGATGGAGTCAATGTAAAACCACGCAGTTTTGAGGCAGTTGTATTTAAAAGGTTTGGGAAATTTCCTCAAAAAGAAATTCAACTTCGAGGAGGTGGAGGAGACTGTGCAAACATTTTTCTAGCCACTCCGTCAAGGGAAAGAGAATAAAGGAGAGGTAAAACTGCACAAGGATGTTGTTGCTAGAAGAATGGCTTTTCTGACAATAATTTCTCAACAAAATTACATACCATCTCACAGTGCTGAAAAGGTTTGCTAGGTTATATCTGTTTTTTGCCACTTGTTTCAAGTTTTTCAGTCACCAGAGTGTAAAATTTGTTAAACATAAGCATCATTTAATAAAGGAACAATATACTGTAGATCTGGCATAGCATAGTTTAAAAAATGGAAGTCCTCTTCAGACTAACAGTTAACCATTCATTTTTGTTACATCCCCTTACAGCGTTGTTTTTGAATGATAACATATCTGGAAATGCAATGATTATCTAAGTTTTTATTGTACCATTTCAGTTTCTGTTCCAAGACCCATTAGTTACTGGTTCCTTATAATTTGCAAGATAAACCTTGTTCTCCAGAAATCTATAAAATAATAATTTTTTTGTTAAATAGAATCCAGCTTCAGCATAAAATTGTACGTGCTGTGTGACAGTAGATGTTTGATATGCCTTTTTACTTCGTTTAAAAAGTTTTGTAAAGTTTTGGTAATGAAAAGGTGATCTCCTGATGCTTCAGATAAGTATTAAGGAAATGATTTGCTGTGATCTGCCAAAATTGGCTACTGTTTGGCATCAGACATTTGTAGGAGCCAATACACATCTATTTAAAAAAAACAGTCATTTTGCATGAAGGCCAGCTGGGAAAAAGTTGGAATCACGTGATCGTGAATTTTACCAAATTCTGGAGGTATGAATATAATGGAAACTGCTTTGAAACCAAGCCTAGAGTTTGACTGTTCCTTTCTGAAACGCAAACCTGGGGGAAGTTCCCACAAGCTACTGCTATTGAGTCTTAATCGGGAGTGAATTTACTTTTATAAAATAAAAGTCATATTAGAGTCATATTGTCATATTGTTTAGGCTCCATTCCTAGCACTGATCTTGGTGTGGACTATGTACAGGAAAAAGAACAAAAAAACTGGCTTTGACCTATACAGTATTTATTCCCCTCTGATACTGATACTTCCTCTTCTAATTCTCTGTATGCTGTAGTGGAAATATGCTCTGTTGTGCTGAATTCCCAAAGATAAATGCTTTGGGTAAAATAGCTTTTTTTTGTTGAAGGTAGGAGAAGTGCTGCCATGATGATTATTTTCTTGGTATAATCAAGATGTTTCATGTTATGAGAATAGCTTTTTCAGGGTACGTTACCTCATGAAAATGATAAGTGGGAATTCTGTTTAGATGTAAATGGACCTGTGAAGCAGAGGTAGTTTTGCAGTGAGTAGATTCTCAGGAGCAGCTGAACTGTTTCAAACTTCTGAGATTGTTGTTTGCAAAATAGAATATATTTTAGCTTGAGAGCCTTCTTAGTATTATTTCCTAGGTTGACTGCTAGGATGTTAAAGAACTAGATGTTGGTAAAACTGTAGTTAAATTAGAAAAAAAATGGAGGGTTGTTTTAGGACATATCTGCCTACTTTTAAAATGGAGAGACCATATTCAAGGAAGTTTTTTTGGAAAATTAGGATTCCTCTAAGATGTCTATTTTCCCAAGCTAATTTACATTGCAAGAGTGAATGCTTGAGCATGCCTTTTGGTTGTGTTGTGAAAGGAGAACTGAAACTTTTTGCTTAAATCAAGTTATGAGTAGGGTGCACCTACATAAATGTTGTTCAGGAGTGCATCAGCATGAGTGTACTCATCAGGCGTGCATTTTTAAAGTAGATCTCCTGATCTTACCATGCTTTGGTTCATATTGTGGAGTGATCTAAGAGCACACAAAGCAGAGTCCTTACAGATTAAACCACACCAAACTCCTGTGCTCTAGGAGCTCACCTAACATGCTCCAGCTTCTAATGGGCATTTGTGCATGGGACTGGACTAGAACCAGTCCAAAGTAGTACCCACTGCAAGTGCATGTAGTGGGGGAACTGGGTCACAGAACCAAGTGTTTTGCTCTGCAGATCTACTTTTATTGCACTGTATTATTATTGTACTTGCTAATGTGGACATAATCTGCATCTGTTGGATGGTGGAGTATGAGACTCTTTGTAACAAGATGAGTAGCTGCTAGTGGAGAAGAAATAGTAGAGAAAATTAAAAAAAATTTTTTTTAAAAGTTTTTTCCTTAACCACCATACAAATGGGTGTATAATTTCATGTCCTTGTGGAAGCTGAGACCATGGATTAAGCATGAAATTCCTTGTTTTGTTTTCATTACCTGTCACAATACTACATTGGAGTGTGTGCCTAAAACCAAAAGCAAAGCAGAAGTAAAAAATGTCTTACTATTAACTGAATGTTGGGTCCTTTTTCATGCTTACTGTATTTGAGGTACTTTTTTTCAGTAGCAAATGATATATTGAATTAAAATTATTTTTAAAACCAACAAAGAATAAACCATAACCCAGAAGAGGTATAAATCTCTTTCATTGTTTCCAAATTCCTTTGTTGGCATGCTGCTTTATATTATTTTCATTCAAATTTTGCCACCACATTGTGAGCGGCACTGACAGCCAGTCTTTGCTGTAGTAAAGAAGTATTTTATTAGAAGTTCTGCTTAGGAACATTGCATGCAATTTTTATTTAGCTACTTCTCAATGCAAGAAACTATTCAGAGAGATGCATCATTTATGTTACTTAAGAACTTGTTTGAGATAGCAGTATATGTCAACAGTGAAGCCCATTTCTAGGATCTTAGTCTTTAGGTAGTAATGCATTCAGTAATTGTTTTTCTCTTTTCTGACTTTGGTCAGAACTGGGAAACGTCTATGTTTTTATGTAAATTACATTTAAGCCTGTTGACCAATTCACTTTTGTCTCCTTCCTCTTATTGGTTTATTTTCTTTCCAGGAACAAACTTGACAGAAATGGGGAAGTTACCACAGTTCGGACTATGTGTGATTTATGCCTGGAATGGAACGGATTGCGAAGAATCATCAGGGAACCTGAAAGATCAGGTGAGAATGATGTATTTAGGCTTTTATTTACCATGTCATTTGCTTATTCGTGATCATTCTTCTCCTACTGACTATAAAAATGCCTTGTCTGGAAAAAATTGTCCTATGTTACGAAGCATTTCTTGTTCGTATGAGTTCTAATGAGTAAGTTGGAAGCAGAGAGAACCATAATCTTAGTTTTAAAAAGTTAAGGATTTGAAATGTTTGGGTTTAGCAATAACGGAAACTGCAAATGCTTCATCCGCTTTCCAGTCCCGCTTACCATCTTAGTCCATGGTAACTAGATAATGATTAGTGTAACAGCTTTGTGGTGGCCCAAATGTAACTGATACACTGTAGGGAGTATGAATCAAAGCTGATAAAAAAGGAAGAAGTGATAATTCTTCTGATAGAGAAGTTTGCTAAGAACAGTAAAGATGTTTTTCTTCATGTACAGAATAGTTTTTGTAAAGACTGACATTTTAAATTGTCATTTTAAAATGTGTAACTACCACAGTATTGTTTTCCTCATTGTTTCATAGATGATAAAGACAACGATAAGGTTAGGCAGCTTGACTTTATGGATCCAGTGTGAAAACCAAGGTCTAAAATGCTGTAGTTGTTTATTCTCTGTACACTTAATAATCCCCTGGATTTTCTTTCTTTGGTTAATGTGCTGACTCTCCAGGTTGACCAAGAGTCATACTGGCTGACTGGAGATGCTGGTTAAATACACAGCCAAAGCAAATTCTTAGAGTCAAACTCCTTCTCAGAGCTAACAGCTGTTCTTACGGTATATTAATGTGTAGAATTAAGCGTTTGAATTCACATATTCTAACTCTGCTATATGGAAAAAAATTCAAAGATGTAACAGCAACACCTCTTTTAACTTGGTGAAAATGATATAGAGATAATGTTAATAATCCTTAGTGAAATGCGGAGCTCACACACACCTGAGTTTTGTTTGCTCATAAATATGAATTACAGATTTGGTTATATTCATTTTAAAGTTGTTCTGTGAACAGAGTAGTACACATGATTTTTAGTCTCAAGATACCAGTATCATGATCTCTCATTGTAGAATAGTGACATTAACAAAAAAAGATATATCAAAAGGAATATGTATTTTTGGTTTTAGTCCTCCAGTTTTGTTGAAATTTTTTGTTAAAACAGAAGCTGTATATACTGTCTCCTAAAATAAGTACCATCCTCATTCTTTCAGTCTGTCTAGCCCCTATTTATCTATAAATGGAAGCTCTAAATGCACATCCTGGGCATCCTATTGTATTCTCAGTGCTTGGCAACCTTTACTTAACTTTGTAACCTTACGAATGACTTGTCAATGATCCAACCATGTTAGAATCATTGTAATCACTTGGAAAATTCTGTTCTTTCTGAAAGTTGATTATGAGTTAGCAATGCCTGTTCCTGTGGAGAGTTTCGTCTTACTGCATTTCTGAAGTGAAGTGTTCCTGATAAATTTGACATTAACTTCTATCACGGCATTTACAAGCCATGATTTTAGTTTGCTGTCTAGGGAATTAGTTCCACACTTCCCATTATTCTAATGAGTTTAGCAAAATGACACAACACTCAACGTACTTGCAGGCAATTATTTCACCCTTCAGCGGGTGGCATGATACTAGAAAAAATGATCTTGTGAGTTTTACTTTCCCAGAAATACAGCTACTTTTTGTAGCTGTGCTCTGGTGTCAGGAAACCAAGTGTCTCAATAATGAACATACTACAGCTGTATATTGTTGGAGATTACAGAAAATGACAGAGATTTCATTGGCATCTGGTCACATATCTCAGTTTGTGGCATTTCCTTTTCAAAAAGTGGATATCACTAATGAAAAAGTGACCTTGATTTATCTTCTTAATAGTGGTATTACTGAGGAAGCGAAGGCTAATATTTTATGTTGTTTATATATTAGTGTCAGAAGAAATACTTTGCTGTCTGTAGCGTAGCAAAGAAAATGGCAAAGTAGTGGCTTCAAATGGAACCAGGAGGTTAAACATGGATTTCAGTCCTGGCACTGAATCCTGTCTGATAGTAGCTAGAAGCTTGATTTTTTTGGTGTTGCAGTTGAGGTTGAGGTAATAATACTGGTCACGCTAAAATTGTGAACATGAATATTACTTGTGCTTGGAATTGTGGAATGGGAAGTGATTTAAAATTTCAGGGTGGCACTTTAAGGCTGGCATAAGGTCAAAAAGGGGTGCCCGTTGCAGCCACAAAGCAGGGCACGTAGCATCTCACCACCCTGATGGAAGCACTATTAGCATATATCCTAGGCTCCATATTCCCAGCTGTACGATTTGACGTTTGACTGTATGAAAAGTGACACAGGCACCCCCTAATTGGGATATTAGCCCTTGTTAGCTACTCCCTGCCTGTCCGTTGCACTTGCAGGTAACGAAGGGCTGCCACTTGCCTAGTTACTAGGTGCTGGGCCTACGTTCTTCTAGGCAAAGAAGAACTTGCCCACTGCAAGCAGGGGCAGTGTTTTTTCTGTTTCTCACTCTGCTTTTCACTTTTGCAAGAAATAGTAATTGGAGACATGTCGGATTGTCTGCATTTTTTCAGTCTTCACATTGTTTCCTTTTTGTTGCCATCAAGGATAGTGGCTTGTTTATGGAGATGAATCCTTTAGGTGCCGGGTCCTACATATTAGGTTCTGCAATAAACATTTCATTATTTTTACTTTCATAACATATTGCTCTCCAACTCCTGTTACAGTAGTGCTTATTTTTTTATAGAAAATTTATCTTTTAGATGAAAGACTTTGCTGTGGATTATCTTGTAGACCCAATAAAATAGCTGATTTTAACATATGTTTTCTTTCTCCTCTCACCTTCTGCTGTTCTTTCTGTAAAGTAGCAGTGCCTTTTACTAATGAGAGCTATTGCCAGGCTTCCTTGTTACGGTACTTTGTTAGAAATCTGTCTAATGTAGAAAAGTGATGGCTTACTGGGCTTTAATCAGATTTTAGCCAGTTTCGCAAGTGGGAATCAGTATTTTATTTGGCGCTCTGTGATTCAGTTCAGATCTCTGTAATTCTCATGGGGGGTTGCTCATAAGAAGAGAGAATTCAGTTTTCATATAGACTTGTCTTCAAATTGCTACATAAAATAATAACTTAAAAGAACAGTGTTGTTACTGAGAACGGGGTATGAATTATTTGTCTGTGACCTACTAGAAAGTATAAAATATAGCACCACTATAATTAGTAAGGCCAGATGTCTTCCTTTTCTCGTTAAGATTCTGGTTAGGCATTTGTAGAGTTCCTTTGTTTTGAAACAGTTTCATCTGATCTCTGCTTCAATACATCATTTGGTACATGGATCAGATACCATTTTACCAAAAGCCGTTTCACATGCAATAGTCTCTGGTTTCTAAAGAGGAGCTATTTTTCTGATTCTTTCAAAGATGCACCATATTGAGTACCCTTTGGCTGCAGGTAAAGAATTCAACAGCTTGTGGGAGTGCTAATTAGAGCTAATAATAACTTCAGTGACCTGCCTTGGCTTCAAAATGCCTAACAGAAATTGCTCTGTCCTTGAAGGATAGAGATTTTGTTTCTGTGCACGTCTGATCAGGGACGCTCATGACTTCACATTTCTGCTTTTAGTGATCACACACAATGAATGAAGTTTGTACTTGTGTGTGAATGAAAAAGGAGTGAGTGGAGTTGAGGAAGCAAGAGGGAAAGAAAGGCAAAGAGCTTTCAAAAATATTACACCAGAATTCCATTATTACCATGATTTATACTGTTAGCTAAATAGCTTTGTTAAAACTAGAAATAATAAGAAAGCAATTGCAGTAGGAATTGGATTATTCATAGTTAAACCTTTTCTCTCTAATATTTGTATTTTTGTTCATGGTTAGTTTGCTGAAATACATAGAAGTCTGAAGGAAACCTAGGCTTTAATTTGAGCAAGTATCCAAAGAGCTCCAAGGTACGAGATTTCTTATTTTTTCTGGCTAAGAGATTGCTGATAGTGCAGAAAATAATTATGTTTTCAAGGAGATTGCTCTAGATCTTTCTAATGTTAATATTATTAACACTAGCCAGAGAAAAAAACCTTTACAATGTTTCATAAGCTGTTATTGGAATGAAAAATCAGGGTTTTTTCTGATTTTTCTTTTTGTTTTGCTGATTCAGAAACCAATAAATTAAATTAGAGGGGGAAAAAATGCCCTTTAAAGACTATACTTCAGTTGAATGTGGGAAGCATCTTCCACAGTTTTGTCAGTTTTAATAATGCTATTACTATCACATACTCTTTGATAAACTGTGTAAGGGTATGGATTTTTTTTAAGCCCTATTATTGCTAAATTGGATGGTGGGAAGCCTGGTATTGTAGACTGCATAAATATGTATTTTTTAATTGAGGTTAAAAATTAAGAAAATTTAAGGCACTCATGGTTAGGCTCTTAAGTTCCTAATTAACCCTGATTAGACATTTGGCTTCTAATAATATTAACATTTGGCTTTGGTGCTGCCTGAACCACCATAAGCAGCTCTCTTCCACTTCCTGCTGCCACCTACTTGTTCCTGACCTCGTGTAGTCCCTGTCATTATCCCAGCACAGCTGGTCACGTAGTTGCACAGTGAACAAGATCAGGGAAAAAGTGGGATCACCAGGAAAAAACAGGATTATTTTTCAGCTGGATCAGTTTCCTAGTCTGCTTTGCTCCACTGCTTTGCTTTGGCCGTAAAGGCAGCTATAGTGGCACAACAGGGAGGCTTATGAAGTGACTGCAGCCAGTGGCCTGAGACAAGGTTGGCTGAGGTTGTTAATGTCACTAAATGTATAATGAACTACAGCCTTTGACTTTATCTGACTTTTAAAAGTGCTGAACAGATACCTGCCATCATTGTACAGTGGCTGAGTAAAAAACACGAACCCCAAGTATCTGTGGCCTCAGATTTCTCCAGAGCAGAACAGATCTGGAATGTCAGCACTCCCCTTTTATTAATACATGTATTTGATTTTCTGTTAGGTTCTTAATGTGGCAAAACTCATGTTCTTAGTCTCATTTAGTTATCCTGATACGGGGGCATTCTAAAAATCAAAGAGCAAAGAATATTTAAACTTGATTGCCTAAAATTGGTCAAATAAGCTTACTCAAGGACACAGTTATGGACTGATGAACTAACCAGCTGCTCAGCAAGAGTGAAAACATTGGTTTACTACATTTTTCAATGAGTAGCTCCGTCCATGAACAGAAAATATGCAGTTAAGGTAGAAATTTCCAGGCATCATCAGCTCGCAGAGAGTCCAAGGGGAAATCTACTACTGACTTTAATAAAAATTGACTTTAGGTAGAATAATTTCAATCATTGTTAACTTTACTCAAATTAAAATCAAACGATATTTTGAAGTAAAAGGATCTTTCAACCACAATATCTTCTGTCTGGAAAGTTTAGGAATCTGAAGAACCTTGTAGTACAACAGTTAAGTTGTTTGGCTGTGTTTATTTTGAAAAAGAAAAATAAGGTAATCAAGACCTGAACTGTGTTACTTAGAGCAGATTCCTGAGTAACTTTAAAAGAAATCTTCAATCACTTATTAAAGACCTGAGACTCATTTGTTCAGCTTAGTCTGGACTCGGTCCAGAATGGCTAAAGAGGAGATCAGAAGCAATGACATGTGCTGGAGCTGCGGAGCGCTAAATGCTTATCTAATGCATACACTCTCTGCGCAGTGTGGTTAGTCCCTTAGCTGATGCAGTGCTACTCTCACGTGTCTGAGAATTTCATTCTTTTTTTCAGATCACAACTATCACGTTCAGAGTATGCGAAAGCCAGAAACGATTTTTTTAGTTTAGCCATCTTAAGAGCTAACATTGATCCTTCATAGATGGAAAGTACTTAATAGCTTAAATATTTCAGGTGGGCCCATGAATATCAGCTTGAAGTAACATTACATTTAAATGAGTGGCTAGATACGTTTTTCAGGGCATACAGACATCTTCTATGGAATTCTCTGACTAGCACTTTATTTCTTGTAAAGGTGTGGGCTTTTATACTGACATCCACAGTCTTCATAGACAGGACTAGAAAGACACAAAAGGGCACAGAATCATAACAGAAAAAGCAAACAAATCCAAAGTGCACATCCTATGGACTTAGTAAGATGCTAGAGGTGAGTTTGGGAGAAGGGAGGTGCGGGGATTCTTCTCCAGTAGAACAGGATGTTGCACTTTTGTTTTTAGTTTCTTCTCTCTCTAAATTAATCTCTGCAGTGATTGTTTTCATTTCTGCTACCTAACATTCCCGATGTCAAGGTCTCCATGCTCAGCAAATTATGGAGTGCCCTTTCCTAGCTACTGAAGGATAATACAGTGTAGACAGCAGTCCCTTCCATTATCACTAGGTTCAAGCTATAAATTAGATTAAAATAGTAAGCAGCATAGCTTTACCTAATTTGGGAGCTGGATTGAGAACTGTAAGTTTTGTCCATTTGCTTCATTTAAGAGTCGTCTTTGTGTTTTTTACAAACACTGACGCTACCAAGCCAGAGGGTGTACAGAGACATATTCTCTGAAGTGCTGGTTGAAGTTTCTTCTCTAGAAAAGTTATGATTCCTTTAAATTAACATATTAAAGTAAAAGTATGGCCACATACCATGTTGGAAGAGACCAAGGCTATTAAATGGCATGCATGAAGATCATGCAGAACTTCTCTGCAGGAGAGAATGCAGAGATTACTGTCGGGATGGAGACAGAGTCCTGCAGAGAGGAGAGACACATGAAATTTTTGGAAAGGGTGAATCCTACAAGTATATGTACCCAGGTGAAATATGAAAAACTCGCAATGCTCTCTGGGGGGCAACCTATTCTGCCCATGTCGAATGGGGACTGAAGGCCATCAGTTAGCATGTAGTAAGCTGTGGCTTACTCTTGTTTGTTTAGTATGCGTGCTCTATGTTCTTGATGGTATTTGGCGCAGAAGAATGCTCTTAGTGTTTGGTTTTTTTCTTTATTGACGTTGGTGTGCCCTAGAGAATAACATGTGTAGGTCAACTAGAACCAGCTGGAAAGCTGTCATCTTGGTGGAGGTAATGCCCAGATGCTCCCACTGTCATACTCTGTAATACTGTAATATTAAGCAAGCCTGGAGATAGTAAAGGACTACCCAGCATGAGTAAAGATGGCAGAATTGCAACCTTAGTAGCCAGTGAAATACAAGAGAGTAATTTCAGTGCTACGCATAAGCACATTTTGTTTTGTAAGCTTTTTATAGCCTTATCAGGCAAGCTGTAGACAAGGTTTTCTTGTACAAATGCCTCATGTTAATTCCTCAGCTTTCATGACTGTGATGTCATCTACTAATAAAACAATAATTTATTACGTCCCGTACAAAAAAAACCCAAAAAACTGTTCCCAATTAAAAGAGCAAGCTTGTATAATGATTCAGATTTCAATTTTTATTCCCAGATAAGCAAAAGGAAAGGATGGTAGGGAGAGAGCACAGTAAATTGTTAGATGATGTGCCAGCTGTCTTTCCACCTGGTTTCTACCAGTGCAGAGATTCCCCTCACTAATATTTTGTGTTGGTATCTGAGGTTTCTGATAATATTCTAAGCTCCCTTCTGTCATTTAGGTCTAGATTATACTTTTACAACCAGCTCTGCCCATTTCTGCACTAACAGAGGAGCTAGCTGGAGAATTAATTTTAATCAAGTCACAGTCACGTTTGCACCATGCTGTGGAGGGAGGAATGAGTCCTGTCCATTAAACTCTTTACTGCTTCCTGAATAAACAGAAAAGCTGCTTCAAGGTTAATTTTGAGTGTCAGAGAGGACTCCCAGTTTTATCCTCATTGCAGCTGATCTTGAATCTGAGCAGCAGTTTTGGGGAATCCTGCACTGATATAGACTGTGAAAGTCTAATTGTGACAGTGAACCTCTGCTCTAGGTCATGCTGCATCCAGCTTACTTTCATGTGCGCGAACACATGAAATGGGCTCAGGGCTGTCAAGTTTCCTTGCAGTTTAGGGGCACTGTTGTATAGGTGACAATAGGCAGGAGCTGTTTTAGCCAAGATCAGTTATAAAATACAGAAGTTTGAAAGGTCTGAAAGCTGCTGCCCCTAGTGAATTGCAAGGGAAGAGTACTGTTGCAGAGTGGAGTCTAAGATTTGTCACTAAAAAACAAATTCGGTTGCTGCTAAGAGCTCTGTTCAATGCATATGGAAGGCTTTTGGGATTCTTGTATAATCTAATTTGCTAAGAAAGATGCATAGTTTACAAATCATGTCTGGCACAATAATCTGGAGATTAAACCTCTTAAATATTTCTTACAAACATTGCTAATTCACGTTATTTCTTCCTCACAGTTTAGGCCCTGAAAACATTGTTGTTGAGAAATTCAGTAGCTCTCCTACATTTCTGAAAATAATGATAGCATAATGTTAAATAGTATCCATCAATCTTGTAAGTGATTAAACTTTAAAACATATTTCTTTGGAAGAGTGTAAGCTCTGGAGTGAAAGTATTGTCTGAATAATACCATTCAAAATATTTAGTTCATGATGAATAATGAACATGCCTCAATGATTCTTCTTCAGCATCTCTTCCATGTCCCTCCCTTCCCCATTGTCAGCCCCCAAAAACGAAACCCTGAAGGCACTGGTGCTATCATTTTAAGTTAAAAAGACAAATGACATAAATACAAAAACTAGCAACTCTGCTTCACCACAACACAGAATATAGTCAACCAGAAATAAAAATAATCAAAAGAGTTTCATATTAAACTGCAAATACCAATCCTTAACATATTTCTTTATCGGAAAGCCTGCAAAATTATTAGTTTGATTGGGATTTTGTGTCCTTATAAAAGGTGAGTCTTGAACAGGTTTTAGGATGAAGTCATGATAACATTACTTGCTTGGAAAGCAATTAATTAGACAATTAATTGCCTGGTAAATAAATCAGAATTTTTTGGATAGTTTTCCAGCACATAGATTTTTTTTTTATGAATATAACTACAGAACAACCCCACCTCACCCCCATACACACACACATTTTACAGGATCCCTAATTGAGTGGCTTTTCAAAATGAAGATTTGCAAACATGGAGTTAAACATTAACTCCAACATCCCTTGTTACCCATTGTTGCTGGAGGGAGAAGAATAGCACTAGAAACATTGAATAAAATCATTGTGTCACTAGGACACTATAGATTGTTTCCAGAATGAGATGCATGAAGTGGAGCTACAAGGGATTTAATATACGCAAGATTTTGAAATGAAAAATTTCATCTCGGCAGTGTTTCTATGTATTTGTTTACGAAGTTAGTGTAAAAAATGTGGGAAAATGTGCCAGTGTAGTAGAACTTTGTGGGAGGCGAAGTAGGATCAAATGTATGTGCATGTTTCTCTTGTTGCCCTTGTACCGCTCTGCCACCATCTCTGCCACCATCTCTGCCACCATCTCTGCCACCATCTCTGCCACCATCTCTGCCACCGTTCAGAACCTTCCTCTGTAAGCAGTCGCCATTAATTTCACTTACTGAGTCAAGTAATATGCAAGATTTAAAAAAGGTGTTTGGATCAAATACTTCACAATTGTAGAAAATCTCAGGATTTCTCTAATAAATTTCTCTGCTCTTTCAGACAGGGCATGCTGCTTTTGGATCAAGAGCTATACATCTTTGAACAGTTTCTCCCCTCATATTCAATGTCTCTAGATTTTTTTTCTTTTTGGTCATTTCTCTTCTGGTATTTACCTGATAGCTCTTTGTTGCACTTGGAGCAGCACTGTGGCGTCTGGAGGCCTAATAGGAGCCTAAATATAGATGTTATTGCCAATAAAAGAAAGATTCAAATGGGATTAACCGGACTGGACAAGCACATTGGAGAGGGTGGGAGAATGTCTGTGAGCATTTATTAGGTAACAACTCCGACTTCTGCAACTGTGAAGCAACCATGTCTATTAGAGGCATTTCAGCACCAGAGCAAACTTTTGTTAGTTGGTCATAATGTGAGATTATGGGCTGTTGCTAGGTTTTTGTGGGGATGCAGTTCTGTGCATTTAATATTTCCTGAGAATATTAGAAATTGGAGCAATTTTTAAAAAACGAAAAGGAAACAACAAGGAAGATGTCCTAGTAATATAACATTAAAAAAATCAGTAAGTTTTTGTGGGGGGAAAAATGCTACAAAGTGTGAACATGGTAATTATTTTTTACTTGGAGCATAGATATTAAAATTTTTTTGGAAAGAATCAGAATTCACTTTGGCCTATTGCCAAAGCAGTGAACTTTATGACCGTCTTGGCATGTGCAGATAGAAGGCCCCTTCTGTCTCTTTTGCCAGTTATTGCTTATGTTGCCAGGAAATCTTAATCGTGCTGCTTGGAAGTGGCTGCTGGCCCATCCACGTGCTGCCAAGCTATTCCGCTGGATAAGGCGTCTGACTTAGCTTCAGCAAACAGTATCTTAGCTCTAGCTAATATATAGGAAGAAAGGTCACTGTGCTAAGGCCACCCTAAGGGACCATATGCTGTTGCAAACTACATTATCAATATGGTACTGCCGTTGATGCAACCCCATTATTAAAGCTGAAACTACAAGCGGATTGGGCGTAACTACATTTTCCAGAATCAAATGTGCAATATAAACTTAGAGTGAACAACAAAATAAGCAGAAAAAAACCCCGTCCTTTTTAATAATGGATGTTTTTATTGACTGATATTTTCCATTAAAACTTTTAAAAACCTGTAACCTTTTCTAGTTTGAAAGAAAAAGGAAGAAATGACTTAATTTTATTGCACTGTCACATTAGCAAGAAATGTTCTTTATGTTCAAGTTTCTCAAGCATCATGAGTTCTGCCACTATTTGTGCAGTAGTAGTCAGAAGAATGTAATGTGCAAGTCAAGTGAATTGCAGTCCTCTAGTGAATGTAAGCTCCTCATTAGATGTTAAATGTTTTACATTAGTAGAAATATTAAAGCTTGTTCGATGCATGGATGGTTCCTTCATTGATCTAGTTCCTGTTATTGTCTCTTTTCATGGGCAAAAGCAAAGGATCTTCAATTAGTTAGGCTGCAGTTATATTTTAGAATTTACAGTCAAAATTTATGCCTGGAATTATATTTGCAGGTTTTTGAAGTGCTCAAAGAAACAATAGCTGTTTTAGATGACAGGAATTTTGGTAGAATCCTGAGATTCCTGAGAGCATTGCAAAGGCTCTGTATGTATATAGCATTTCTGAAATACAGCTGTCCAGAAAATGTCAGCAAACACATTTAGAGAACTTTTCCTAATAATGATGTGACGTAGAGCATTACTGTGACTGGTTAATGCCCTAGCGCAGGGACTTTCAACTTTCATTGGGAAAGTAGTCTGACTTACTCTTGGACCACTATTTCTGTGTGTGACAAAATTAAGCTCTTGAATCCTTGTTCAAATGATCTAAATAGAAATGTTGTGAATTTCGAGGTCATTGGTGATACACAAACTGCAGTGAAGTAAATGAGAAACGTTACTGTTTTTCAGTCTTCTTCCATCGGTTATAATCACAGTGTATATGTGCAAGAGAGAGAGCGTGTGTGTGTGTCAGTCATTCTCTCCAGTAATTTCTGGATGTTTACGCCAATTTCAATCCAAATTCATAGAGGGGAAGAGATTTCAAATACTAAATTCCTGCATGTTTTCTGAAAATCAAAGCTGGGTAGAGAAGAGAGACCCTTGAGCAACACATGCTGTAGCATTAACATAAGGTTCAAGCTTGTATTTAATTCTAAGCTCCTTGGTTATCCATAAAGCTTACCTGTTACCTTGCACTCTGGCTGTCATTTGGGAACTACTGACTGGCGCATCAGACAGGGAAACTCATTAATACAGGGAAGACTGGCTTGCACTTGAGCTCAGTGCATACAGGCAGTGCAGATGCAATTAGCTTGAACCACTTTTCCCCTAGAATTTGCTCTTGACCTTTGACTGCCAGTACCAAAAGTGGGGGAGAGGAGCAGCTTCTTGCGGTTTAGTGAACCGCTGCTGGGCTGCAGCTGCCAGATCCATCAGCCTGCCTGCACTAGCTAGTCAGTGGACGCAAGCACAGCACTGAAACAGTTGCATTGTGTACCCGGTGCAAGCCCAAAAGAGGCAGGTAGAGGACATGAGAAGAAGGTGGCAGTAGTGCAGGGTGGGAAGGCAGACCTTGGAGTGGGGCTCAGACTGAGAACGGTCCTGGCAAGGGTTGCTCAGGGCATGGGAGGGACCTAGAGGGCATTGGGACACATGGGTACTGAAGGGGGTCACTGAGTTGTGGAGGGATCCAGGAGTGCAGAAAAACTGTAGGGACATGGGGAGGGAACTGAGACCATTGGGATAGGTGTGCCATGGAGACCACAGCTGGAAGTTAGCACATGGGGAGTTTAGGAGATGTAGAGTCCAACCATGCTGGAAACCAAACTTTAGTTCTGATGCTCATAGCATGCTCATTATAAATTCAGCCACTCAACAAACCATGCTTTATAAGTACTGTCCAGTTTATGATATTTAATTTGTCTACCTAAAGGGTGTGGAAGGCTGAGCCTATTCCAGTTGAGTTTGAACTGGTAGTTAAAAGATGTTTTAGCCAAGAAGTCTCCATCAGAAAAGCAGATTACTGTACCATTCTGTCCCATGAAAGAAATTGTTTTTGGTATCTTAGCTTTCTATCTATGCTGCAGAATTATAATTCTTTCCCAAACTAGAAGTAACACTGGATTACTGGTATCCTGTGAGCTGTTGGCTTTGGTCTGTGTTCTTTCTACCATTAAACATTGACCTAAATCACACAGAATTGAAAGAAAGTTAAGGCACAAATTGTTATTACACTGAATATGCTTCAAGCAATTAATAAGAAAGTCTCCTCTCTTTTTAGTATTTATTCTGGACTTTAAAGAAATGTAAGATAGTAAAGGTGATATTCACCTTCAATGTCAAATCTCATCGTCTTAATGGACTTTAATCCTCTCTCTCTTCAGCTTAACAGGCTTTTGAATCTTCTATGTGTCTCTTGCATTTCTAGTAGTTTTTCTGCTTCATGTAGAAATTATTTTAGTAGTTTTTTTCAGATCTAATATAGTATCCTCTATCTATATTGTGTTCTACTGAGGCTTCGGAGGATTTTATATCCCTAACTCATCTTTTATGTCTCTACTACGATTATGGAATAAAGAAATCGTAACAGCTATTTAAGTTTCTGCACAGTCCATTCCTCTGGTCTGTGATATAATGCTTAAGCGTTACTACTGTAATACCTGAAACATAGCGGAACTGGATCACAACTGAGATGTTATGTTCACTTTTGGCCACAAAAATCCAGCTAAGCTGCCAGCTGAGACTCTCAAGTAAAAAGTGCTAGCTTAACATGCGTTTTTATGTCAACTACTGAATTCTTCTGCTTTACAAAATGAACTGGACTAATGGAATCCTTTTCCCACCTAGTGACTTAATTTCATGTTTCCAGAAGAATCAAAGTAAATGATACTTGTGTTAAAATATTTTTTGCATACTTTTAGAAAGAATCATCTTAGCTCAAATTTGGGAATCTTATTTTTAGGTGCTTATTTGTATGCTTATTTGATGCTACATTTAGATAATCAACCTTTGCCAAAAATTGCCCTAGTTATTTTCTGCTATGTAAATATGCAAGAAAACCATGGTACTTCAGAACTACTCTGTGGCTTTTTAATAATAGCATCTTTGTGTGTTTTAAATGAGATGTTACGTTTGGTTGGTAATATAGTCCATCTTATTCTATGTACTTAAGTATAAAATAAGAACCTATAATATTTATTTATAAACAAAACTCACTTAATTTGAAAAAAAGGGTTTATATTTATCTGTCTGGAATGATTCACCTTCTGTAGTCTAATTCATATAAATTCACTTTTATAATGTAATTTCTTTTACTTTGTGGGTGGATAGAATGTTAAAAAGAAAATTGAAGCAAAGCTGTTTATTTCCTAGGTACAAATAAGTGAGAGAGTGGAGAAAGGGCTTTCACACACTGATTGCTCTTCTAGAGGATGGTTTGCTTATAGGCAATTGCTTGCACTAAAATTATGTGCCAGACACGCACAGCTTTGAAAAGGCTTTGTACCTCCTTGTAGTTATGTTGTTCATTGCTGCAGTTTCTCCTAAAGCAAAAATAAGAGAGCTGCAAGGCAGAAGGGAGTTCAGGGACCACGCGCACTGCGCTCCCTGGGAGCTGTCCCCCCGGGTTGTGTTAGAAGGCCTCTGACACAGGGCTAAAAAACTCATTGCCCTTCGTTAGTGATGATTAATGCTTTCTTGCCAGTTGTATAAGCCATTGTGACAAACAGATTTGCCTCACTCAGAAGAAGTGAAATGAGGAGAAAGATTCCTTGAAGAAAAGTTACTAGGTGTAGCCAACCACAAAGGAACTGATGCGGGGTAGGAGAGCTAGCTGACAGGCTAGCTGAGCTCTACTTTTCAATCAATCAGTGATAGGAGCAAAGAAACAAAATGTTGAGCAGAACAGAGAATTACATTATCTTCTGGACAAAGCTGGTGTGGCTGAGGTTGCATTGGGGGAGGGCAATAATGGAGTAAAAGTGCAGAAATATATATTAATCTACATCAATAACTGAGATTAGAGTTGCACTAATTTAAAACTGACAGGAGACAAGAGTCTGAGTCCAGTATAACAGACTGCCATGGCCTTTAACCTTGTAACTACTCTCTGTCACAAATCTAGTTAGTCTGTGAATAGTCTCTTTGTAGAAGGAAACATAGAAGATTTTCTTATTATTATTTTTAATGCATCTGGTCTGCTTTTCAAATCAGTCTCTTGCTTCAACGTACAATGAACTTAGATGTATCTGCTAGCACTAAGATGGTAAGTGACCTGTCTTTTGTGGCCCACAAGCAAGGTTTTAAGCTGCAGAAGCAATGAGCAAACAAGTGAAGTCCGTTGACATAACAGTCCTAGGTCATGAGGGGAAAGGGGGATGGAGAGAGCAAAGAGACCGACCTTGCTATAAAAGGTGCTGGAGATAGTGGGGGTGGGAGGATGTGCGCTGGCACAAGACAAGACCTGTGACTGCAGAGGAACTGGGGGGCAGTGACCTCCTCTCTCTGCCTCCTATTTGTTTCTCAGAAGAACCGAACTTTTAAGCACGCACTAGAGTCCGAATAGAGCTGGATAAAGCAGATGTGAGAAGCCTCAAACTAAAGTTAATGCTCTGATTTTTGGTTCTGTTAAAAATACAGAATTTGATGTAGGCTCATAAATGGTTTGCTAAGATTCAGCAACCTTATAAGGATGTGCCAGCCTTGCTGCCTCGTATGACAGGCCAAATTATGACATTAAATGAAATTAATAGCACGTACTGTGTTTTACTTCAAGATTTTACACTGTTCAAAATGAAACTCAAGGTGAAGTTTAATGTGCAGAATCAGAGAAAGGCAGTTCTGCCTCTTGTGGATTGAAATCACTGTGCCACTTACATATAAAGAATTTTTATAGGAAATGGCTTGTAAAACTGTTAATATGAATTAGCATAAATGCAAAATACAGCTACTGAAAGAGGCCATGCTTCTGCAAATGTGTGTATCTTGATTTACTTCCACCTAAGGAGGAAGTTACATTATCCTTTCCATACTTAGAGTATTAGAAATACAGTTAAATAAGGAAGAAAACTAATGTTTGCTATGTACAGGTTATCAGTGAAGACAAAAATGAAACTGACTTTGTCAATCACATTAGAGAGGTCTAAAAAATGCTGTTGTGTGATGCACTGCCACACTCCAAAAATCAGACCCTGGCATAACATGTAGTGTCGCAATTGCATAGGACAGGGTTGTACAACCACGTAAATGATAAAGATCCTCCACAGAACTTTTCTCACAAAACATACTGCAGATGTATCCCTTTCACTCAAAGTTATTTGTGACACTTGCGGTGAAAGGCAGCCCACATTAGGCAGCGTAAAAGCTTAAATACTGTCGGATAGCTAGAATTTTTTATTCATTTTTATTCATAGTGGGAGACTATTCTATTTTGTGGAATACTTCCACCAAGCAGATTATAACTGCTATTGGTTCAGTGACTATTTTCAAACTTACACATTTTTAATTTAGCTGTCACCAGAAGTTTTGTTAAAGGCCAGATCACCTTAGATGTACAGCCTTTCAGAATGTATAGATTTTCACTGAGAAACATTTGCCCTCATTACAAACAACCACATTTTCCAATAAACACCAATAGTTATAAATGTCATATTTTATGGTCATAGATTTGATTAAGGCAATAACACATTCAAAAACAAAACAAAACAAAACAAAACAACCCAACAGGTTGATGACCAGACAGTCAGTACTTAATTTTTAGAGCATAAACATTTCAACAAAAATTCATGATCGCTGTTTGTTTGATAGGATATTACCTTTTTTCTTTCCTCCATGTGTGTTTGCTGGGGCGATGATACAGGAAAGCAACAAAAATGAGAGAATTAGGAGGCTTTTCATTTCTTCTTTCTCTGCACAAGAATTGGGGAATTCACTGCTAATTTCTGCCAAACAGATGTGAAAAGGGCAGGATTAACAGTGCTTTGCAAGAAATTCTTTGTCCATTAATCATTAACCTCGAAATCTCCTGTCTACTGCTCTGATTTGTCTGTTTCCAACCTCTTCATTTTTATTTTAAGCCACCTGTGGCAGAAATAATTTGGAACTGGATCTCCTACCTTGCTCAACCACGCTTGGCTGTGAACAGAGCAGACTTAAGGGCGTTTGTACTCTGAAATACTGCTGAAGGCCATGGGTAGCTGGCTCCGGTTTGGTTGGCCAACAGCTCGGTCTGAACATGTTGCAAAATAACCACAAGAAATGAAGAATAATCTAAATATTTCTCAAATAGACAAGTGCTAGTAAGGGAAATGTCAAATTTCTGTGTGTATAATAAACCCTTCTCTTATTTCAGTGATAAAATTGGTACTAGGTTTTGGATAACAGGAAAATGTTTGTTTTCAAATTATATGAACAGACTGTTATCACATGAGAAATTTATGAATTCAGCACAATTAACCGATACCACTCTCCGCCAGCGAAACACTCATAAGGAAGTGTATGTAGTAAATAAAGGAGTCATTTCAGAGAAAAAAGGTATTACTTATGTGGCATGTTTTATGCTGGAAATCAAAGCAGAATCTTAACTACAGCAGTGTGCGTACCTGCCGCAGCGGGCAGGTGTGCGCTGCACAGTGCGACGGGCTAGAAAAGTTCTCTCAGGTAGGCAGCAAGTCTTACTGCTAGGTGGGAGCTCGCACATGAACAGGACGAAACGCCCTGGCGAGACCAGCTAGTGCCTGCAGGGAGCGTTAAGGTACTGTTCCCACATCGGCAAGGTACGACTGTGCCTTCTAGAGACGCTAGCTCATTTTAAACAACTCAGGTGCCAATAATGATGTAGCCATGGAAGCACAGGGCTTAGCATGGGTTGCAAATCCACTGCATTTCCATTAATTATTGGGTTGCCAGGCTATCTGGGTTAATATTGCCAAATTCCACAGATACCTGTATACCTGAACTAGTATATGATTAGCCAGATTGGTATATACCACACCTCACTTGGACTCTTTGACAGCATTGCAGACTTTTTTTAAGAAAAAGGCCTCTCACACAGTAAATCTTCTGCTAGATTCTGAAATTATTTCCTAAGCCAAAAATGACTTCCTCTAAATACAGTCATACAAAATTAAATTAAACTTTTTTCAGAATTTTGACTACTCCTGAAATCTAAAGTGCCTTTGAGAAAGAAAGTGCAAAGAATATAAATCTCTGTTGTTAGACTATCTGATGCAGAGCACCTACCTGATGCAGAGCACTTGTTTATGTGTATCTTGAAATTGTTTTCCTGGGACTCTATTTTAATCTTTTATTAAGAAGGTGTCCTATTGCAGGCAGGAATAGGTCATTCAGTTTGTGCTTTCTTGGTATCACTAGAGGTTTAAATATACTCTTTCCTAAATAAGGCACTTGCCTTTAAAGTAGGTTCTTGCCATATGGAAGGCAGAAGTACAGCTGTTTCTTTGGCACTGCATTCCTGAAGCTGTCATGGAAATTGAGCATTGCAGGCTGAGTGTGTGCATGTCTCAGGGGTGAGGGCTGCCCAGCCCTGAGGACTTTCCTCTTGGGAAACTTGTGTGTCTTTTCTGCAGACCTTCCTGAATGTCCCAAGGTCAGCACAGGTAGGGAGAGTCTCTAGAAGAGCTATTTCAGTGGTGGTAAATGAAGCAAGAGCACAAGAATTTGCTGACCCTTAAGGGATGCAAAAGGTTCGGATACAAGCCTCTTACCTGGAACTAGAGCAATTAATTGCCATTGGCCTTGGAAAGAAACTCCTTTCAGTATGTGATTTGGGAAGAGAAATAACGTTCTGGATGCTATCAAGGTTTGTAGTGATATGCCCAGAGCCCCAACCACTGTGCCAATCCATTCCTACATCTCCTCACTCTCTTGCTGTCTTACTTCCTCTGCATGCGTGTTTTGGGACTGGTGCCTTACAAGCAGAGCAGTTTTGTTGACAGAAGGTCAGATGCAGTTGGTAATTTAAGTAGCTTTCCTCTCACCTTCAGTCTTATTTATTTGTGTTCTCCTTGCAGTAGAATTGAAGCAAAACACACAGACAAACTTTCATAAGAAAACAGAATGTAACTGCAAAATATGACTTCATGAAGACGCATTCAGATTTCTCCAGAGTTCACTGGAAAGTGCCTGTACTCTGGTCACTGCTGCAGAAAAGCTGTCATGTAATCCTGCAGTTGTGACAAAATTGAAAACCGGCCACTTGGAAGATATCCTTAGGTTGGTTAGGGGCTGCCTGAGGAATAGGCCAAGTGTTGTTTCTTGGATTTATTTCATGGATTGAATGGTAAAGCTACACTGAAGTTCACATTTGGTGGAAATGAGAGCTTCCTGGCTTCTACCTATCACCAGAAAAAAATTAAAAAAGGGAAACATTATGATCTGAATTACTCCTGGATCACAGTAAGAAATACATTCCTGAAATTCTGTAAAAACTGCAAAGTAATTTCCCCCTAGGTCTGTAGTTTTACGTAAGAATTAGTAGTTCTTCACTAATCCTGATTAGCTAAAAACTAATAAGGAATATGAAGGCATAACTCTGTCTGAATAATTAAGAAGCCTTCATGTGCTCGGGAGGAGTGATTGTGTAAATTTTTTTTTGCTAAACTTAATTTGCTAAGGATTTGCTGTTTAGGAATAGGAAATAAAGACAATATTTTAATTCAAGAACTCTAGAACTATCTGTTAGACTGAATTAATGAAACAGAGCTTGAAATTCAGAAAAAGAGCTACTGAGGCAAAAACAGAGACACCTGAATTTTTTATGAAGCCTCTTATCATTCCTACTAATCTAATTCAATCTTGAAAGAGTGAAACTATAGCCCTACCATCCCAACCTGAGGAGTTTTTAATTACCAATTGATTGTTATAAGTAAGAGCTGTTTTTAAGTATCCCAGCTAAAGGTTTCTCTCTTTTAGAAGACAGTAAGTCCCATAGGACCTTGTGTCCCAAAGCAGAACTATAAACTGGTGTGTTAGACAACAGAAAATGTGCTCTTAGGGAAACTCTGCCATTGTGTTTGATGCATTGTTTTGGCATCCAGGAACACTCTTCATGGAGAGTGGCCCATTGTGCTGGCTGTTAAATGAATATAGGAGAAAAATGCAGAGCATCTCTTTTCCCCTCTCACTTCAAAGTGTTTCCAGCCTAGAATGGGAGACAATAGATAGAAGCAGACAGCTAGAAGGCTGCATGAGCAAACTCTCAGGCAATACTGGTCGCCACAGCTGGCAGTGATCTTGGCATACCAGTGGCCAAGAGGTTGTCAAGACCTGATTCTTTGGTGCACGTGCATGTGTGTGTAAGTATATTAATAAAGAGGAAATACAGACTGAGGTGATATGATCAAAATACTGGCTGATAAAATACTCTTTGCAGCAGTATTTTGAATGGATGTGAGCAGAGAAAGATTTTATTTGGCAACGCCAAAGAAAAGGATTTTCTGTAATTGAGATAGGAGATGGTAAGAGCTTGGACAAAAATTTAGGCTGTGATGGTGGACAGGAAATGCTGTATTTTGGTAAAGCTAGCATCGGTGCAAATGACTGGTGTGATTTAGCACTGCCTTGCAGTGAGAACTCAGAGAAATGTAAGATGAAGATCCTGTGAAGTTTACTGGACTGACTGACAGGTTGAGTGGTGATATTATCCACAGTAATCAAGACAGAAGGAAGTGTTTAGGGGAGAAGATTGAGCTGTTTGCTGCAGACAGGAATTGCTCTGGAACAGAGGGGTGTATCTGTGAGGTACGGAAGAGACTTCTGGATCTTTGCTTCCGAGGAGATTGCCCAGAAATAAAGACTGTAGGCATCAGTCTTTACTTCTCACTGGAAAACCCATGTAGGAAACCAGAATGGGGTTATGAGCATCTTATGAAGGACCTTTCTGAAGGAATGATTAAAGTGGTTAGAGGAAAATTGCTGGAAGGAGGAGTCACAAAAGGAGGCAGTACCAGGAACCTGCCTTCCTTCCCATTATCTGCAATACTTTGGCAACTCTGCATCAATCCTTGCTACTGTTAATTTGTTTTTCCAGTCTTGACATAATATCGGTGTTAATGGTGAGGGAGCTAAGCAGTGTCATGGGAATATTTGTACAATATCTGCATGAGAGATTCCACAGTGTGCGTTCAAGATTAGTTTATATAGCACAAAAGTGCATGGCACGTTAGTCCACAGAGAGCAGATGCCATTGTGTCCTGTAGGAAGGAGCTGCTCGCAGTGGCCTTTCCATTGTCACACTGTGTTTTCAGGGTGTTTTTCTTTTTCCTGAGTCTATTCTCCATTTCCTTTACATGAGTAATTCCACTTAACTTTATTATGCACTCAAAGAGAAGAATGGAGCTCCTGCAACATGATTAACATTAGAGGTGGAAGACTCAGATAAGTATTTTTCTGTAGATCTAAATATTGAAAGCATAACCACTGCCGTCTTCACCCTATTTTTCTGGTCACTCAGTGAAGAAGTTATCTGCTTTGCTTGAGCTGATCTCTCTCTGCTTGCTTGACAGTTATGTTTGTATATAATATATAATTTTCTGCAAATGTATGACCTAAATTATTTTAGGAATGAGTTCTTTATATAAAAATATAATAAGAAAGAGTATTTGCTACATTATGAGAAAAGAAAAAAAGGAAGGACCATACAATACTTGCTCAGAATTACTTGCTGTATATTGCATCATAGGCTGAAATGGCTTTAATCGGCCACCTTTGAACTATATGAGCTGCAGTGAGTGGGAGCTGTGATTTTACAGGGAAAAATCTTTCCAGAAAAAGACCTGAGGATGCACCAGGGCTTTGTATTAGTCCACTGCTCCACCACAGAGAATGCCTTACTTCTGAGGTAAGTTGGATTCTTCTTGGACACCATTGGTTGACTGGTGGTCTCCCAGGGAAATATGAACTATAAGACCCTGCTCTGCTGTGGTCCTGTACCACCGGTAAAGCCAGCAAAGGCCAAAATGTTCAAGAGTTGAATACCTCCCAGGTACTAGAAAATCAGGGACTAAACATCTTGGGCCTGGATTATTCTAAATGCAGAAAAACTATAAAGAAAGCCTACAGAGTGATGCAGGAAATAACACCTGGAGTGTGCAAACCATGCTGTGTCCTGATGTGGTTTTCAGGAGTCAGGGAAGATTATTTCTTGAGGGTGGGTGTCTTACCGGTGCTCTAGGTGAGGCAACTGGCATAGTTTGGTATTTGAAAAACACCTGAGTCCTAAAAAATGTGTGTTCTAAATTTAGGGTTTGAATATGTTAACCATAAACTTTAAAGTCAACATCAATATCAAGCAGCATCAAATATAAAAAAACCCCAGTTTTCTACTACATATTCGTCTATCAGATGAGTAGATCTGATCTCTTCTTTCTGTAATGCCCGACGTTTGTACTTAGTTTGTATTCCATATTGAACTCATTCATACCTACCATGGTGTTTTGGATTTTTTTAGATACTAAGTTTAAAAATAGATAATTAAAATTGCTCCTCCTTTTGATTCATTGCTTATATAGAACAGGTAAAACAGTGATATTTTGTGTTCCATGGAGGCTAGTGATTTGCCTGCTTTGGAGGAAGTAGAATCTTTTCTTAAATACACAGCTCCAAAGGTAAATATCAAGCTTATGTTGCTGTGTTCATATCTCGTTTGCATATACTGTAAGAGGGCTTGATAGCCCTCTCTTCTGCTAGAGATGCTGCTTGTTCAACATATACCCAGGAGGTATATTCTTAATCAGAATCCCCATCTGCTTCTTGGCTAATGTCCCAATTACAGTTAGACCTCTTGCACATATTCACATCTATAATAAAATTGATGGTTTCACTACTGAGAAGCAGCACATGATTAATGGTGCATTGTACTGTGTGAGCTTTTGTTTAAATATATTTTCTTAATCAAGTTAAATAAAGGAACACAGAATAGAAATTTGTCAGACATACAGTCTCTGGGTTTTTTTGAGAGCACACTGTTCGTCAAGATGGTTTTCAATCACCTGAAGACCAATAACACTGTAGTACAAGATGTTCTTTCAGGTTTAGAAGAGATTTTATGGGCCAGAACTTCAAATGGCATAAATTGGCTTCTGTGCAGCTATAATGATATTCACCAGCTGAGGATCCTCCCTGTGTTCCTATAATTACCCACTGGCATCTGAAAAAAGATTCATGCGATGGTTATACTAATATATTTGAGGTAATAGAGCAAGAAGATTTTCATGTGGTTGAATTTTTAACACATTTTTTTAATCTAAAATTTATTCTGCCTGTTTCATCATTCCTAGGATTTCTTAATATCAAATCGCTCTGAAAAGACATTTTTAGATGGACTTTTTGTGTGTAGATTCATGGCCTATGTCAAACATAATAGCTGCACCAGAGTCTGAAACATCCTATACAGCAATAGCCATTTAGCAATCAGACTCTTCAGTATTAAATTCCCAATTAAATAAGTGATCAGAAAACTTTGTTTTCTGACATGAAAGAACACCAGTCATTTGCATATATACAATCTTGTGAAATACAGATTTCTTCTGCAAGATACATTTCATGGTTTGTAGCCTCTGTTAAGGTAGTCTTTTTCCAGCACTTGTCACTCAGAATATTATCTGACTTTTCCTTGAATGCACAGCTGGGAATAAGAACTACATTCTTGTAAATTTAGAAGGAAGCTTAACACATTCTGTCTAAATGTCTCATTTAGTAGTTTTTAAAATATACCCCAATGAGTAATTGTGTTATAAACAGCTGTAAGTAAAGAAGAGAACCCAAATACAATTGCCAAGCATAAATAGAATTGTTCAGTAAATGGGTCATCTGTGCCTACTTCCATTTAAAAATAATTTTTTGGTTTGTTTCTCTCAATGTTAGCTTCATGCTTTTTGTAACAATGCATGGTTTGTTTAGTCGCCTTAGAGAAATGCTTTTTCTTGGCTATGTGTCTGCCTTTCTTCCTCATGGGTGGGTACCCTGTGTTCACTTGGGGTATGTCTTTGAAAGCTTCACAAATCAGAAAGGCACAGATTAGATGAACCAAGTAAGAGGGGAGAACAAATCCCAGTCTCTCTGGGCTGCCCACCCTGTTGCACTATGTGTAGAATTTTCTATTCTGTGCCTGCATATTGCTCCTGCCTTAAAATAGGTGAAGAGCTGGATTGCTCCCTGACCTCTTCCTTACAATTAGTTTTATTCTCCAGGCATACTGGGCTAAATTTCTGCATAGTTATACAGTAATGGAAAGGGTAGCACAGGCATATTGCTAACCTTTTCTCCACCTGCTTTACCTTATTTTGAATTTTCACTGCTGTCAGTATCAGATATCAGAGAAGATGGTATAGCCTGTAAAGTTTTGATTTGAATTTATCAAAAAATTGTCATTGTAAAAGCAGGTTTTCCGTAGAGCTGTGATCTGCAATATGTAGGAAAGCTTCCATGATTCAGCACTGCAGTGTCACTTCTGTAAAGAATAGATGTGGTTTTGGTAACCCCGGCATGCCTGCTGGGGATACTTTCTTCTGTTTATGGCAAAGTGCTGTAAGCCTGTACTTACGAGCATGTAAACCAGACATTTCCCTTCCTTGTACTGCATGTGAAACAGTCAACTCAAACATGTGCAACAAATCTCATTGGAAGACTGTGGCCAAATCCAACCTCCTCCTCCCCCACCCCCCGATTGAGCTTTATAGTTTTAAGCAAAAACAACACAAGCACAAAGCCTTTGCAAGCTGCCTTGCTTGTTCACCTCCCTCACATCAAACAGAAACACATCTGAAAGAGATGTATTCATGGTAAAAACAACAATGCTCTCTCCCTTCTCCTTCCAGCTACTGTGCTTAGAAGGAGGGAGACTTTTTGATAAGAGATAGAAAGCAGACTTGTTTCAGAAATTGACTGATAGTTCTTATGAATAAAGAAGACAGCCAGAACAAGACAACTAGGGCTTATTGCAGGCAACATGTTTGAAGAGGATACACTTGAAAGCACTTAAAATAAAAGGCAGAGAGCCATGCCAAAGTAAAGGAACTTGAAAGACATTAAATATTCAAGTGCTGATTGATGATGACTCTTAGAATTAACACACTTGTGAGACCGAAACCTGGATTTCTCTGGGGAGTTGCTGTCACTGGAATTGAGCCTTTAAGAAAAAGAAAGAACAAACAGACAACAAAGGTGGAAGAAGAAGAATTGGAATAAAATACACAGTAGATATGAACAAACTCCTCTGAACAATGAAACAAAAACCTCTTTGACAATAAGGAATAGCAATGAGAAACAAAAACTTGATGCTGGGAAGAGGTACAAATTTTCCTACTCCATAGCATAGCCAGACTAATCAGCAGTAAGAAACATTTCCAGGCAATCATTAATCCTGTACCCACTCGCTGCGTCATTTTATACACCTGTCTGAAACAAGTGGTTCTGGCCACCAGAGCCACCGGGAGGCAGCTCCATGAGGCAATACTGCAAGTGGGTTTTTAAAAAATAATAAAAAAAGCTCTCCTTGAAACACCCTTCCACACCTCCCTTTGCTCCCTGCACCCTCGTGTCTTCCCTGCTCTGATCCATGTAGCTAGTACCACTTTGGCTTTCGATGCTGGAATAGCTATGTCACTATTAGTAATTATGAAGAATGGGGAGACAAGGGAGCATGGCCAGACAAGCAGACCGTTTGAGGTGGCTCGTTATGGACCCCAAAAGTTTTGTTTCTCCCAGGCTCTGAAAGAGCTCCTGCCAATCTTAACAAAAGTTAGGTACTGGATTAGATAGACCCTTAGGTCTGACATATTGTGGCAGTTCCTACATTTCTACAAGATTATAGGAGATTACAGGATAGAAAATTGGCTTACTTTAGGGATGGAGAAGCCTTAAATGCTTTGAACTTCAGTTAGGATAAACATATAGACATTTAAAAGCTTCTCCAAACTTTCTGAAAAGCTGGCTGAAGATGTTTTTCAGGTGCTTTTGCTTCCCAAAATGTCTGAAGTTAAACAGAAGAAAGGAGCGGTAAAACAGTATTGAAAGTATTTAATCCTTTGAACCTTAACATATTGGTTTAGGTTCATGCTCTGCTTGGCATATAGTTTTGGATCAGTTTGACCAATCTTAATTGATTTGTGATGAGCAACGTGATCTTTTTAATGGGATTTATATCATCAGATTTTGTAGTCAGCTGCCTGTCTTTTTCTGGCTTGATAATTCTGTAGGTATGACAATGGCATTTGAAAGTTCGGTGTGGTTGCTCCATCTATTTACTGCTGTGGTGATGTTGGGAGAAGTGGTCCTTGGGCCTGGATTTCATAAGGGTTTCTGCTGATTGTAAGCTTATCAAAAGCAGCAATCCTTTACACTGCAAATGATAACAGGGAGCAAAAAGCTTTGTGTAACTTGAGTAGAAGATTGTGCAAAATTTGCTTTGCTTATGCATAGACATCAGGACTGGTTCTGAAAAAGGCACAAACTTATGCTTATTTCCTTTGCTGGGATGAACATGTCTGAAAATTTCTGCTGTCTTGCTTCTGAAGGCAGGGCAATAAGAATGCTTCTCAGTGCTTTTGAATAAGTTTTTTTTTTTTTAATCCCAAGTGCCCAGAAATTTTCTGCAAATCAACACCATAAAGAGTATGACTGTCAGACCGTAGTTTGTAATAGGCAGAGCATTATCTACAGATTACATTTCAGGCCCCTGAGGGGAATTGTGTAGGAAAAGCTTTTGCCAGGTGTAAGCTATGGCTTACTTGTCATTCTCTGATACTAAAGAATCTTAGACTCCTTCTTGAGCACCAAACTTATTTTAAATGAAAAAAATATATACATCCCAACCACTTTATATACAAGCAGGTATCTTAAAATGAAAAGGCCAAAAGGGCCTCTCGGTAGAAATGTTTAACTATATTTTCGTATGGCTGGCTGAGTAGTACATTTGGTCAAAATATAGTAGTGGATAAAACACTGCAAACAAAGATCCAGTTCAGCTGGAGGAGGATGGCCTGGCAGGATCTTTCCACGTATGTCCTGTCAGGATAATCCCACTTCAGTTCAAAAGAAAACAGCCTAAAAAGCAGAGAAGTCCTTAGACAAAGACTTTGGCAAAACTCTTCAGACAACAGAAAAGGCAAGTAGTCTCTAGGTAGTTTCTAGCTAGCCCATGCAGCCAGGTTGCCTGCCTGCATTCCCGTTCCCTCTCCTGGCTGCTGATGGGGGGACATGGTTGTTGCCTTCAGCCTCACAGTGGTTTTATTCTTTATTGGGACGAGATGTCTCCCTGACAAAGGACAATGTATAGAAAACATGTGCCTCATCCTTCGTTTTGGCAAGGCAGGAGGAGGTAGGAAGGGGGGATTTGGAGATGTATGGTACATATTTTAGTGAGTTCAAATAAGAAGCAATCTTCCTAGAGGCAGCTGTTCCTCTTGCAAGATTTCTCACTGTATGTGGTGCTTTGTAAAATTCAGTGCTCAATGATCCATTGTTTATTTCAGTGACAATTGAATTGCCTTGGAAATTAGCTTGCTCGGGAGACTAATTCGAGTGATGGGGAAGTTTGGCTGTGGCAGTAGAGAATGGTTAAAGAATTGTTGACTTCTGTTCATATAAACAAAAATGAATGTAGCCTACTGGAAATGATTGAAATGCTTATTTCTTTGTTACTTCTGAAACAGCAAGTCTTTGACTTCTAGAGTAACCATAGGATAACTGAGTGTTTGTATTGATGTTGCAGCGTCCATGATTGTTGAAATGACTTACAGCAACAAATCAGTGCTGCACCTGAAGTGACTGTTAATTCAAACAATTTTTTGATAGTGTCCTGTAGATACTGATGATCCACAACTGAAATGAGAAATGGGAAGAGCTGTTAAACACTGAATATAGCACAGATGTTTCCTGTTATAACAGATTAGCAAAACATCAGAATTCAATGGGCCTTAAACGTCCACCCCCATCTGTGGTATTCATTGTTAGCATTTTGCAATAGGCCAAAAGAGCAGGCTTATAATAATAATAAAACCCTACCAGAGTGTTTCTTCTAGCTCTGTTCCCCCACCCCCACCCCCCCGGCTGTATTCCTTCATTTGTATGTAGAACATTTTATGGTGGGCAACATAGATAACACAAAGCTAGTTCTCCATCTGGGAGTCGCACTTATTGCAGCCAAGTGCACTGCAAACAAGCCCTTGAGCATATGCCGCATGCACAAGTAGAAATGTGCTGAGAAAGCCTGATGAAGTCAGTTGTGTAATATTCTTTGCCAAATGACCAATTTGTGCTTGTTGCTTTTAAGTAATTTTGGTTCAACAAAGTGCTTTGGAAGCCTCTTTGCCTGAAAGAGGAAGCTGAGTGAAGGGCTGACAGCAAGTTGTGCTGAGTGATCGGAGAAGAGTTGTGGAAGTAAAACAGCTCATTAACCAGGATGGTTGCCACAGGTCCACTCAGTTAAAATGGTGGCAAAGCTCATCTTTCCGTAACTTGGTTGGGAGATGAAAGAGGGGAAGGGAGCAAGCATAACAGTGGCTCTGCACGCAACATGAATTGCAAACACATGCGCAATTTACTGCGTAAATAAGCTCCTCGAGTCTCTTTCATGCATATTTATTCAGGGTTGAATGTCAGCCTTCATTTTCACTTGCATGCATACAGGCATTGGATGTATGACAGAGATATTTGATTTGGGGATTTCAGTATTACTCTTATTTTTATTTTTATTTTGTTTTTCTTATATACTTCAGTGTGAGTTAACACCAGAAATGTAAGTTCTGTTTGCAAAAGTCCATAATGCCTTCTGAGACAGAACAGCCGTATCCAGTGTAATAGAAAAAGATGGTGGAACAAAGTCCTGCAAAAGTGACTTGCCATCTCAGAAATGTTCTTTACAGTAAAAGAGATTTAAGAGGTTTGGCCTACATAGTTATTGAAAAGAATTTTAGTTCCTTGATCAACAATTACAAGCACCAGGCTAAGAAGGAGATTTCTGATGCAAGGAGTGCACATTTTTACAGTAGGGGAATTAACTGCTGGAATATCAGGATCCTGCCATCCGCTGGGTAACAGCCTTCTTAGCACTGAGTACACCTGCCTTGACAGAAGCACTAAGGATCTTTACGCAGGAGTCAGCCTAGGTTGTCATAACGGTTCCTCTCACCTTAAGCAATTCAACAGTCTTTCAAAGATGGAACAGGGTAGTCATGAAATGTCTCTCTCATGCAAGCTGTAGCTCAATGATCCTCCCATTTTTCTAGCTGTTACGGATTGCATAAATGCAATCTATTTTCTATACTTGAAGGCTGAGAGTTACTTAAAAGCTCTAGGACATGATTTAATTGGAAAGGCATCATCATTTCATTTTGATTTTGGACTTTCTGCTGTTCTACTAGTGTGGCATTTTGGATGTTTCTTTTTCAAACATGAAGAATGTGTCCCTGAGTATGATCATGGCCATATCACTGTGGCTGATAATGGAGAAATTAGGAGGGTGGAGGCATTTAGTTTTTAATCTTTTTGATCTTTGGGGATTTGATTCATCTAGGTAGTGTAATTATGCAGTGATTTTTATGAAGTTCAATTCAGTTATGCCCTTAAAAGGAGGCACATGCTTAAGCATTACTGGTTTAGGAACTTTTTAAGTAAAGGATTTGAGAGAGAGAGAGACTCTACTGCGAGGTGCACTGGTATAATCCAGAGCTGTTTTGCCCTGGTAGATGGGTTTGCATTTGCAATGCAGACAACAGAGTTTGTCCTGTTATTTTGGTCTAATACTGAGATGGTTTCCTTCATCCCTCTCTGTCTGGTTGCTTTGCACAAAGTTGTGCTAAAGCCACTGCAGGTAGCTATGGAAAATTTTTTCTGGTGTGGAATGATTCTTCACTGGTGCAAAGTCATGGGTGCAAGCTGCTCTAAGTTTCTGCTGTCATCTCTAGATTCACCTCTGCTACAGCAGATCATCATGGACAGTAGCTAGACATCTATTTTTTTTAACATTTATTAATGACCAAATATAATGGCATGACTGTGAGTAGTGTAGTCTCCAGCTGTTTTGTCTATGCTTTTCTTCTGGCTCCAATGCTCCCTGCTACTGAGAACTACTTCTCTCTTTCTCTATGCATCTGTATCTATTGTCAATTGTCTCCGTTATTCCATACTTCCTCCTTGGCGCTGGTACACCATGGTTCAAGCGCTCCTGAGTAGCAGCTTGTCAAAGAATCTGTGTATCTGTCTCCCACTGACTAGAGTCTTGTTTACAAGTTAAAAGGAGTTCACTTGGAAAAATTACGTATGGTTTCCTGTGCAGCATCAGACAAAGCTAGTATAAAGTACCCCCAAGGCAGGTGTGTTTAATAACATCATTAGTATTGTTTACAAATTGGAAAGAATAAAAAGCAAGGAAAAGTAGCCTTTTGGTTTCTCAAACTGTTTTTTCTGAATAGTTTTGTTTTCTGTTTAAAAATGTATGAAAGCAATACCACAGCATTCAGCTTAATAACAATAAGTGGTAACATCACAACTAGTGTTTAAAATATGGCATTGAGAACCAGTGGTTCTTTCTGATCTGATTCTTTCTATGTCTCTAATTGCTTGTTAGCTCAATGGTAACTCTCACAACTTTCCATTGCTCAGATGTCCCATTTGCAGGAGGGAGGTTAATAGTACATATTTTTCTGGAGCGTAGTGAGGCTGAATGAGTCCTCTCTAAATGACGTTGTACTTTCTGGAGGAAAGGTACTATATAAATTAAAGTAATAGCTATTTTATCTAATCGAATACTTCAATCTAACAGATGGAAGCAAAGCTTAAGAAAAATGTTGAGTATTTTTTCCTTTGCATATTTCTGCTATTTTTATATCACAGAACTCACTTTGAAATGAATGCCTGTTAAAGGAACATAAATGTTAACAGCATACATTTTCCCACACACAGTTATATGTTCCCACATCAAAAACTTTAACTTTAAAGTTATTGTTTTTAGACTACACACATTACCAGTGCAAACGTTATATGCAAGGAAGCAAACAGCCACTCCATGAGCTGTACAGCTACAGTGCAGTATTGCTCCTTTGCAGTGGGGCCACTGCATCCTCCCGCCACTGCCCCACACATGGATTGCGGTCCTGCACATTCGGCAGGGCAGGCATTTGATTTTTAATGAGAATCATAGCTCCAAAAATTTAGTGACTCTCTTTATGACCTGGTGCGCTGATCAACTTTCTGTGGGCTTTGAGGAACTATTGAGTATTGGGAGTGCAGGGGGAGATGTGCTGTGGCTCTGTTCACAGCAAGCCAGTGACACCAGAGGGGTTGTGCCCCTGTCACCAGCTGCAGTTGGTAATTTCAGGCTTCTCCCTGCTGCAGCCAATGGCAAACCCAGGTTTCTTTGCACCTGGCTTCCCTGCTCCAATTTCTGCATTTGCCTTGGTTCATGCCTCTGCTCTAGTCTTGATTTCAGTTTCAATCTGTGCTTCTTTTCCTAGGGCTTCTAACCAGGGAGCCTGACAGTTGTCTTTCCCAAAGCTGTAAGAAGTGACATGTTACTCCTTGAAGAACTCATGGGGCAGAGCACAGGGACTGTCTTGTGAATCATCTAGCTGACCAAGGGGCTTATGGTGATCAGAGAAGAGGTAAGCAGTCTGAAATGCATGTACTTTGGAGAAAAAGAGGAGGCTTCTAGCACAGGCCTCATTCATGGGATGCAAATCTTTCTAAACCCTTGCTTGTTATGGCAACCCGGACCACCCCACACTGTGGCATGAGGTGCTGAGCAGCCACGGCTGACCTGCCGTGCCCTGCGGCTGCCTTCAGGAACCTCACAGAACCCAGCCTCCATCCTTTCCTCCTGAGATTTTATTAGTTTAGTTCAAGCAGGACTCAGCTCCCTTCTGTGTTTTCCTCTCTTTTCTGTGTTCTAATTTTAACTTCAAAATTATTATTTTTTTATTTCCCAGTTCTGTTTGGCATCATGTACCAGTATATCCTGCAGAGAAGGATCTCAGACTATTGGATAAAAACCTTTCATGTCACATTCCCTCACAGATGGTCCCATCTGCTTTGCAGGGTATGCCTGACAGCTAGTTAATCTGGCAATATAGGAACACACATTTAAAACTGCAGGTTTTGCATCAGCCTCAGGTAAGAACCTCAACTATATTTTGTATCCTGAAGTTGTAGGTATGCAATGGCACACAAACCACATTTAAAGAAAATGATCCCACTACCATCACTTATATGTGCTTTTGGAGAGAGATCCATATTTGGTACATATTCAAAGACATAAGAGGTAAGTAATGGCGCTTTTCAAACTAAGGAAGTTGGGAACTTTGGCCATAGCAGTACAATTTAATTGAGAGATGTGCCATTCTCTTCTAAACACAGTGGCTAAGGAAAATATA